>NC_066580.1:169205595-169551220 GCF_024323335.1 Lathyrus oleraceus | reverse complement strand
ATGAAGCTTGTGCCAATTTTGTGACACATGGCCAGACTTGCAACAATTGGGTTGTTGTAGACGTTCCTGTCATATTACATCGTCCAAAGTAATTTGTTTTAACATAAAAAGAAAAATCCTTCTCCTATGCCTAAGGGAGAAGTGAAACATTGTTGGTCATTTTCAATATTATCATCAATAAAATACAATTTTATTCATCCACATCTATGATGTTTTTATTCTTTTCTTTTTGTGAAAAAAAATGGTAATAAAAAAAAAGATAAATCAGCAATAATTTTCCCATATCTGCTTAATATTTTTTTGCACTTCAAACTTCTAAAATCAAAATATCAAATCATTATGTAGGTTGCTTCTCAAACCTATCGAACATAATGATCCTATCAAGATATGCCAGGTCTTGATACCGATATTTTGGAGCATAGATTTTCGTCAAAGCCAGAATGCCCACCGATTAAGCAGAAGTTAAGAAGAACCCATCTTGATATAGCAGCGAAGATTAAGGAGGAAGGGCAAAAGCAGACTGATGTTGGTTTCCTTGTTACCTCCGAGTATCCGCAATGGGTGGCCAATATTGTGCATGATCCTAAGAAAGACAGAAAAGTCTGCATGTGTGTTGATTACATAGATTTAAATAAAGCTAGTTTAAAAGATGATTTTCCTCTGCCACACATTGATATGTCGGTAGATAATACAACTAAATTCAAAGACTTTTCTTATATGGACGGATTTTCCGGTTATAATCAAATTAAGATGGAACCCAAAGATATGGAGAAGACCGCATTCATTATGCCTTGGGCAACATTCTGTTATTGAGTGATGCCTTTCGGTTTAAAGAATGCTGGTGAAACGTACCAGAGATCCATGACCATTATTTTTCATGATATGATGCCTAAAGAGATTGAGGTATATGTTGATGATATGATTGCTAAATCAAGGACTGAAGAAGAGCATGTTGAGCATTTATTGAAGTTATTCCAACATCTGAGGAAGTATAAACTCCGCTTGAATTCCAATAAGTGTACTTTTGGTGTCCGCTCTGGTATGTTGTTGGGCTTTATTGTTAGTGAGAAGGGTATTGAAGTTGATCCTTCCAAGGTCAAAGCAATACAAGAGATGCTTGCGCCCAAAACTGAGAAGCAAGTCAGAGGTTTTATCGGCCGCTTGAACTATATCTCAAGATTTATATCGCATATGACTGCCACATGTGTACCTATATTAAAGCTCATTCTGAAAGATCAGTGATGTGATTGGACCGGGGATTTCTAGAAAGCTTTTGACAGCATCAAAGAGTATCTGCTTGAGCCTCTGATTTTGTCTCCACCTATTGAAGGAAGACCTTTGATCATCTATTTGACTGTGCTTGAAGAGAGTATGGGTTGTGTTCTTGGTCATCAAGTAGATTTTTGAAAAGCCAACTTTAACTGGAAGGATTGCCCATTGGCGGATTTTGTTATCTGAGTATGATATTGAATATTGAGCTTATAAAGATATTAAAGGTAGTGTCTTGGTTAATCATTTAGCTTACCAACCTATTGATGATTATCAGTCAGTGTAGTATGACTTTCCTGACGAAGAGATTTTGTATTTGAAGATGAAAGATTATGATGAAGCATTGCTTGAAGAAGGGTCGAAACCTGGTTCTTGTTGGGGCATGGTATTTGATGGAACTGTTAATTTATATGATAGTGGCATTAGGGCAGTGATTATTACTCCTTAAGGCACTCATTTTCCATTTACAACTAGATTGACTTTCAAATGTATAAATAATATGGTTGAGTATGATGCTTGCATTTTGGTGCTCAAAGAAGCCATTGATCTCAGAATTAAATATCTCGGCATCTATGGAGATTAAGCTTTGGTGTCTAATCAGATCAAAGGTGAATGGGAGACGAATCAAACCGGTTTAATACCATACAGATATTATGCGAGGAGGATATCAAATTTCTTTACAAAGGTTGAGTTTCATCATATCCCTCGAGATGAAAACTGGATGGCAGATGCTATTGCAACATTGGCTTCCATGATCATGGTGAAGTTTTGGAACGAAGTCCCTAATTTGATTGTGATGCGTCTTGATAGGCTAGCTCATGTGTTTGCTGTTGAATAAGTCAAGGATGATAAGACATGGTACCATGATATCAAATGTTTCCTCCAAAGTCAGATTTACCCGTCTGGGGCATCTGTGAAAGATAAGAAGACTTTGAGAAGATTAGCTCGTAACTTCTACCTGAATAATGGTGTGCTTTACAAGAGGAATTTCAATATGGTTTTGCTCAGATGCGTGGATAGACACGAAGCATACCTGTTGATGACAAAAGTACATAAAGGTTCCTTTGGTACTCATTCCAATGGACATGCTATGACAAGAAGGTGTTGAGAGCGGGTTACTGTTCGGTGACAATGGAATCTGACTGTTGCAAGTTTGTGAAGAAATTCCACAAGTGTCAAATTTATGCAGATAAGATCCATGTTCCTCTGACACTTTTGAATGTCACTTCCTCTCCATGGCCCTTCTCCATGTGGGTAATTGATATGATTGGCATGATTGAGCCCAAATCATCAAATGGACATCGTTTCATTTAGTGGCTATTGATTATTTCACAAAGTGGGTTGAAGCAGCATCATATGCTAATGTGACCAAACAAGTTGTTTTAAGGTTTATCAAGAATCAGATTATATGTCGTTATGTTGTGCCAAGTAAGATCATTACTGATAATGGATTGAACTTCAATAACGATATGGTGGAAGCTCTTTGAAAAGACTTCAAAATAGCACATCATAATTCTTCTCCCTACCGACCCAAGATGAATGAGGATGTTGAAGCTGCGAACAAGAACATCAAGAAGATTATCTAGAAGAAGGTTATAACCTACAAAAATTGGCATAAGATGCTCCCCTTTGCTTTGCATGGGTACCGTACATCCGTCTGCACTTCAACAGGGCAACCCCTTTCTCTCTTGTTTATGGCATGGAAGTTGTACTCCCCATAGAGGTTGAGATCCCATCATTGTGTGTGTTGATGGAAGCTAAGTTAACTAAAGTTGAATGGTGTCAGACCAGTTTTGATCAGCTCAATTTGATTAAAGAGAAGAGATTGATTGCCATGTGTCATGGTCTGTTATATCAGCAAAGAATGAAGAAAGCTTTCGATAAAAAGGTCAAGCCTAGTGTGTTTGAGAAGGTGACCTTGTGCTCAAGAAGATTTTATCTTTCAAACCCGATTCTAGGGGCAAATAGACTCCTATTTATGAAGTCCCATATGTTGTTAAGAGAGTCGTCTCAGGCGGTGCATTGATTCTTACAACTATGGATGGTGAAGAGTTCACTTGTCCTGTGAATGCCGATGTAGTCAAGAAATACTTCGCCTAAAAACAAAAGAACAACTCGCTAAGTTGAAAACCCGAAAAGGGCGGCTTAGGAAAAAATGAGCGTCTCGGTGGATTGAAAACCCGAAAGGGAAATTCAGGCCAAAGTTAGAGACATAAAACAGAAAAATCATCCTGGTAGATTGAGTACCCCCACCTTGGGGAAATATAGGAAAAAATTAGGGATTATGGCTAGTAAGTGTATCCGGATAGATCTGATTATTAAAGCAGTTTTAAACATTCATTTAGTTATGATTCATCATTCTCAACCGAAGACAAGAGCATATTGGATTTCAGAGTTGGTAGGGAAAGTAGTGGTCGTTGTATTAAGTGTAGCCCTTTTCCATATAAATTACAATTTTCAAAGTTTGTAAAGATCCATGGAGTCCTGCCATTTGCAGACTACCATTCTATTAAATAAAGTCAAGCTTTTATCCAATTATTTATTACTATTGTTTCTGTTTAAATGAAATTGAAATTTTATGATGGTAATGTTTGAAATAAATAAATCAATGAATACTCATTTTTCTAAAATAATAAGGCATTTACTTTAAGAACATCAAATTCAAAAAGGAATGCCAGCATCAATCTAAGAACGATAAGTCTTGATATGTGAAGCATTGTTATTTTCCCCGAGCAGTTGTTGGTGATTTAATCTCCCCAACAGTTCGTCACTCATCCCCAGCATGGCTGATGAGTTGCTCCCCAAGCAATTTATCATTTATCCTCGGTGGAGATGATGTGTTGTTCTCTTTAGTTCATCCTTCCCCAGCTGAGGCTTTCATGATTTTCATCCTCAAGTTTGCATTTGTGATTGAACCCTGGATCTCCGTGAAACCATTACTTGGTTTTCAGATCCCCAACACGCCTCAATTTTAGTTGTTACATAGTCATGGCAGTTTTCCCCTGCGAGATTCTGTAGATTTGGTTGATACTCTTTGTACCTTGGAATTGGTTTATTTCTCAATCTCCCAAAAGAGTCTTGTGAGTGTTGTTTTCCTCATGAGGAATTGGTTGCTGATTGCATCCTCGTTCGGTGTTTGCTGCGTCGTGGAAGATTTTGAATCCACGGTGATGTTTCCCACATAGTTGATTTTGTTACTTGAATTCCCCAACATTAGTTCCCTATAGGATTGTCTCCCATTTGATATGGTGTTGACCTGAAATTCCCCGTAGTGTTGACTTATTACCTTGAAGTGTATATGTCCCTCAACTTGAGATGTGGATCCTCAGTAGATCTCTCATATCCTCAACAATTGATTGATATTCTCAGTAGTACTTTCGTCCCCTAGCAAAGTTGTCATGATGTATTTTCTCCTCTCCTAAAGAGTTGAGTTTTAAGCAAGATCTTTGTTAATCTTGGCTTATCCCCTAGTAGTGTCTCCTCCTCTCCCAAGAGCTGATTTCTAAGTTGGATATGTTTTGATCTCTATGATTGCTATTGATATAGATATATTCTTTGTTTCTTCTGAGCGTTGAGTCTTTAGCATTTTTTGGACGGATGCATGTTCTTCATGTCTTTCCCCAACTAGAATTGAGCATTGAATTTGGAATGTGATATCCCCAGTCTTCCTTGAGCACTTGGTTGTGTCTCATCCCCAAGGAATTGAGTATATTTTAGTTAGGATTTATACCCTCAATGATTTATTTTCATCCCTAGCAGGTTCTCCAGTTGGTGTTCCCGTCTTGTTGAGATTAGACGAGTACCTAGTTGTGATGATTGGATCTTCATGTTTGTATCCTTTATGCTCGTTTGTTAGCATAATCATATACATGCTTATACATGTGTGAGACCCAAAATTTTTACCCTAAGATCCCTCATGCTATCTCATCATATGCATTGGCATTGGGATCACACCTTAGAATCCTCCTTACCCCTCATTCATTGGGTTTGCATTGGGAGAGATCACCAAGTACATTTTGATTGTATCATACTTTGTTTTTCATTATTTTACTAACTAAAATACCAAAAATATGTCAATGTATAATTTGTTGCTTTTGTAGGTAGTGTATATGCTCACCTATGCTCTATCAAGTTCATATCTAGGGTTTAAGACCCTCAATGCAAGGAGTTCAATCAATAAATGGTTCACATTGGATATAGGCATCATATATTGATACCTATGGTCTTCACATATCATTTTTATCAAGAAATCCTCAAGAGTTTGGAGTTTGTTTGCCTTGGAAACCCTAATTCATTTAGGTATCTTGTGTGACTTCTTCAACAAGTTTTTTCAACAATTGATTAAATATTTCAAGGGCTAATTCATATTACATCATATTATGCATATATGATCATCCACGAGTCCTAAAAATCATGAGAATGTCAAGCTAGCAAGATGGTTCATGGTGGTTGACCAGAGAAAGTCAACTAGTCAAAACTGGGGTTCCTTAGACCCTATCTCCTACAATTTTTGTCATATGAAAATGATTCTAGTATAAACTTTACTCAAAATTACATTCCAAACAACTTTCATGTTTAAGTAAAGTGCTAGTTTTGCTTGAAAAGTCATTTTTTATGGTGAAAGATTATAGGTCATTTTGTCTGAACCCTAGTTTGGAGGCCAACTTCCCAAGATCATAACTTGCTAAATTTTTATGATATAAAATTCAAGATGTCTACTTAAAATTTTATGTTTGGAGTAAGTTCAAATTAAACTTTCAAATTCATGTTCCAAGAGGAAACATTATAGGTAATTACCATTGAACAAGTGATTTTCCTCAAATTCTAAAATGCATAACTCCTTCATGCCAAATCCAAATGAGGTAAAATTTGTGACAAAATTTAAGAGGTTTTAAAGAGCTACAACATTTATGAAGGAACCGTTTCCATTTGAAGTCCATAGAAAAATTTATTCAAGATGGAAGAAGTGAACATTTGACTTGGTACTTAGAAAATTTTCAAATATGTTTGATTTCCCAAACTTCCACCTCAAAATTCATCATAATCCAAGCTTCAAATGAAAGACTGTTGAACATGAAAACTGTTCCCCTTGATCTCACCTTTCTAAAAAGTCTATGATCGTCTTATTTGGACAAAGAATGAAGGACTTGCGCATGGGTGCAATGTGAGGTACCATTTGGATGATTTTCACTTCCACATTTCAAACACAAGTGCATGACCATATGACATGATTTCATCATGATTCTCACTCATTTTTGGACCTGAATATATCACTTGATGGGCCTATCACATGCCCATGCAAGCATGCAAGGTGAATTGCTAAATTTGGCAATTTTTGGAAGTGTGTGGAAATGAATCTCTTTGGCTATAAATAAGACCCTCATTGCTCATAATTAAAGATCTCATGCCCAAGATTTGAACCTCCAATCCAAACCCTCACCATTAAAGGATAATCTTGAAGGTTTTCATTTGAAAATCGAGCTTCAAATCTCATTCTATTTTGAGATTGAAACTCCAAGAGTCCAGACCATTTTCTGATCTTAATCACTTCCTACAAGCTTCTGAAACAAAGCCAATCATAATTGGAATCAAGATCAAGCAAGGTTGAAGCTCCCTAAAAGGTAATTTTCCAGAATTTTCATCTCTTCGATTCTCCCTCAAATATTCACTACTCTTTGTGATTTTTAATTGGCTGAAGTCCTACCAATGTAGGCAAGAAGATTGAGTTGCTTTGAGGTCAAATCGAAGCAACTCAGTTCATGATCCTCAAAATTCAAATCCCTGTATCTCTTTATATACTTGGAATTGGAGAAAATTAAGGCCAAATTCGAGCTCTTGAGCATTTTTTCTTTAATCCATGTCTTTGTTTTTCATTTTGGTGATGGTTGATGGTGGACCAGTTCGGTGAGGTCCATCGGTGCAGAAGACTGGAGCCCTAGTTCTGGTGGTGTGTTGTCACGCCTCTCAGCCATCAGATCCATTCAAATTGTTTTAATCTTAGCCTTTGGTTTTAAATACCAAGTTTGTGACGTGTTGACTGCAGTACATCATGGAACGCGTGCACTTGGCCATCAGATTTGCCACCTCAATTAATGAGGGAGATCTGATGGCCTTTGTTTTTTAGATTTTTAGATTTTTATGTTTAATCCATTTATTTTAATTAATTCATATTAATTTCATTTTTAATCTAAAAAATATGGGACTTTCACCTAAAATCTTTAAATATTTTCCTCTTTCATTTTCTGAATTAAAATTATTTTTTAGATTAATTTCGATATTTTTCAAGAATTAATTGTTTTTATGCATATTTTTAATTGTTTAAAAATACTTCTGACTTTTCAAAAATTATGAATTTTTTGTCTAAGGTCCTTTGACCTTGTTTGACCTAGGATAATTCTCTTGGCCATTTATTTGGTGTTTTGAAGAGGTTTTAGGTTTTGACCAAACATAATTCAATTTAAATGCAATTTTAATTTGATTTTTAATTGATTAATTATATAGAAATTATGTTGAGCCATTTTTATTGACTTATGATGTTTGACTATTTGTTTGGGCCTTGGTCAAGGTTGATTTGACTTTTGTTAAATTTAAATGATTGGATTTAGGGGATTGATGAAATGTACATTTCATCTCCCAAAATGAATGAATGATTTTAATTTGATAAAATTCCTCCCATGTCCAATTTGTGTTTCTCTCATTTCCCCTTCCCTTTCATCTTCAATCCCCTTCTCTCCCATCCTTTCCATTGACCAATGAAGTCTCAATATCCTAAGGCTAATTGATTCATCAATAACCTTGTGTTAGATGAACCAATACAAGTATGGATGAGATAGGTCCATCCTTTGATCTCTTTTCTTTTTGTGTGTGGTATGTTTTATGAGTGTGGTTCATCATACCATGTCTCTAACATGCATTAACACCAAAAAAATTATTGCTCGGCCTCAGATAGTTGTGACTTCTACATAAGTCCAATTAAGATTACTTAACATAGAGCTAAATTTGACCCTAAAGGCATAGCATTCTAGTAAGTGAGATTGTAAGTCTCCCCCATTTCATGGTATTGTGTAGAAAATTGGCCTTTTTTCCTTCCTTTGGAAGATGTCTTGGTTCAAGGATCCATGCTTGTGAATAAAGGGTTGAGTATTCTCCAAAGAATGACTTAACCAATTGAAAAGCAAAATACCACTAACATCTAGTCAACTAACATTTGACTAACTTTTATTAATCTTGCTTTTATTTTCAAGTCATTTACTTTATGCAATTGAAATTCAAGTCATTTACCATTTCATTTGTCATTTACATATCATTAAACTTGTTTATGTTTATGTCATTTTCACTTTACTCACTTGAGCCTAATATTGTGATTGTATATATTTGTTTGTGTATATTGTTTGTGTTTGTGGTCTTAGGACCTTAAAATACTGAATAAACAACAAAAACCCTAAAAAAATGTTTGTGTGGACTGTTAGATTTGATCTGAGCTTTTGGACTTAGAATTAGGCAATATTCCTTATGCAAAAGACTTGGCCAATGCCAACATTTCTGAGACCAAGTTATTGTAATTTGAGCTTTCATCTGATGCAAGTATTTGGATCCACAAGAATTCATCTGCAACATGGTCTTGATGCAACTATTACTTTGAACCTGTGTCTAATGCCTTATTCTGAGTCAATCAAGGGGTATTCCATCTGATACATGAGAAGACAAAGGATACTGTTAGCTGTGAAGTTGCTTGCTTGGATATGATCATCTTTATTTGATGCCTTGCTCTTCATATTTCTATTTGCTTGTTGATATTGCTTTATTCAAAGTCCAAAGGGAAAGTGGGTTTTCTACATGACATTCTTGTCTGATGGATTGCATCTCATTGGTCAGATCTTTTCAACTCTTAACTTTTAATTTTATGCTTAGGATTAGTCTCTTCATCTCCTCCCACTTCTTAAATTTCAAAATCTCTCCCACTTTTCAAAAATCTTCTTTGCTTGTGATTTCAAAATATAGACTTTATTGCAAATTAGAAACTTTGGCCTTATGTCATTGCATTTTTAAACTCTTTTCTTAAATCAAACTTGTAAATGAATCTAATCATATTGACTTAAAATTTCAAAATACAAAAAGAACTAACATTCATTCAAAAAATTTAGGCCCCTTTGTGCCTCTTGTAAACTTAACTTTTGATTAAAAGCAATCCACTCAATTTAAAAGTGATACCACGAACTACGAGGTTTTGATCCCTCATTTTTATGTTGGTACATAGGCACAAGTTCGAAGGTCTTGTCAAACACAAAAATATAATTAATGAATTCTTTTCTCATCCCTACACTCTATTTATTGCAAACATCTTTTATACCAAAACACACATAAAAAAGGGCTCCCTAGGAGTACCTAAGACACTTTGGGTGCTAACACCTTCCCTTTGTGTAACCAACCCCCTTACTTGTAATCTCTGGCATTTTATTAGTTTTGATTTGAAAACTTCTTATCTTTGGGTTTTGTTCATACTTTTCCTTTTTCCTTTAGAAATAATAAAAGCGCGGTGGCGACTCTGGTTTTATTGACGTTAAATTTATCCATAGCTTAATGGTCATGAATTTACCGCTATAACATGCACATGCATAAACATAGCATCAGATGTTTCATTGCACATTTTACACGTTTGACCTATTTTTCTGATCCCCTGCTTTGGTGATATAATTTTCCCATGCAGATTTGGTGTGTATGTCCTCCTTCAATATAGAGTGTCATCCCCTTAAGCATAAATAGTTTATCCTTTCTCCTTCCCCACTGAGTTACTTCCTCGTGGTTGATTATTATTTATGTCTCCTCCCTAGTGCATTATCTAGATGGAACTGCTCCCCTTGAGTTATGTCCTTATTGGGTTGAGTCTTGTTTGACCATTTCTTTCTAGTTCTTACCTAGATAGATCTTTTGGTCCCCAGGAGTTTACTACCCAGTAACCTGTAATATTCTTCTTGATGTTAAGTGCTTTACCTGTGTTAATTTACCCAGTAACCGGTAAAAGGTAATTTACTTCAATTTTTCCAAAGGATTTGTTTCCCCGGGCAGTCTATCCTTGATATGTTCATCTTAGCCGATGACAAATATTCTTCTGGTTGAGTTTGTCCTTGATATGTTCACTTTAACCAATGACTGATACTCTATTTTTATTCTTCTACCCAGTAAACTGGTAGTTGTAAATCCTTCTTTCCCAACAGTCTATCCTTGATATGTTCATCCTAACCGGTGATGGATATTCTTCCTGTTTGATATTCTACCTAGTAAATTGTAGATATAAATCCTATTGTTTTGAGGACGATCACCTTTGTTAAGCTTCCCTAACCAATAGTTGGTGACTCTCCCTTTGAGTTTTTCCTTGATATGTTCACTTTAACCAGTGACAGATACTCTCTCTTTGGTCTTCTACCCAGTAAACCAGTAGTTGTAAATCCTATTTTCCTCGGCAGTCTATCCTTGAAATGTTCACCTTAACCTGTGATGGGTATTCTTACTTTTGAGTTTATCCTGGATATTTCATCTTAATCGGTGACAGATAGTCTCTCCTTGGTCTTCTACCCGGTAAACCGGTAGTTGTAAATCCTATTGTTTCATTTTTTCCCAGTAGGCTATTCTTACCCAGTAACCGGTAATGAATATTCCTCATTTTTTCTTAGCGAGTCATCCTTGATATGTTTACCTTAATCGGTAACGGATGCCCCTCTACTAGAGTATATTATCTTCTTACCTAGTAATAGGTGGTAGATAATATCTCTCTCTTACTCCTATGTTAAAGCTTCTTCTTCCCCAATTGAGTTTGGATTCATATTTCTTTATGAAATTGAATTTCCTTTTGGTGTTTGGGTATTTCAGCTTTGTTCTGATTTACGCATTTCCCCAGTGGGTATTTCTTGTTGTATTGGTGTTATCCCAATACATGCAGATTCTTTTTCCCCCAGTCCGAGTCTTTCCATTTATTTATTTTCATGGAAATCCCCTTGTGTTTCCAGTAGTTTTAAGTCGTAGCCTAGCCTACACCTAGCATTTTTTCCCCAGAGACCCTTTCTCCCCAATGAATTTTCCTTATGGAATGCATTCTGCTCCTGTGGACTTCAAGTCTCTCCGGATTCTTTTCCTTTGTGGTAATATATTCCCCACAAAGATTATTTTTTGCATTCGTATCATACGCATCATGAGGTCTCTTAGGGACCAAAATTTATTTCTTGATGTTGTTATTTACGTCCATTCTAACGAGTTGATACGAAGATTTTAACCTTCACATCCTCGGCTAGAATGACCTTAAATAGGGGCAGCTATAAGACCCCAATTTTGACCCCTAAGATCCCTCATGCCATCTCATCATTTGCATTGGCTTTGGGATCACACCTTGGCATCCTCCTCACCCCTCATTTATTGGGTTTGCATTGGGAGAGATCACCAAGCATTTGTGATTGTATCATACTTTATTTTTCTTTGTTTACTAGCGTAGTGTTATTTCTTTTGTAGGTAGTGTGTGTATCCACCTGTACCTCATCAAGCTCACAACTAGGGTTTGAGACCCTCAGTGCAAGAGATTAATCAAAGAAAGGTTCATATTGGTTCCAAGCATCATATATGGACCCCATATTCTTTATTTGTTATTTTGATCAAGAATTCATCAAGACTTTGAAGTTTGTTTGTCAAGGAAGCCCTAATTCATCTGAGTATCTTGTGTACCTTCCTCATCAAGTTTCTTCAATAATCGCTCAAATATATCAAGAGATACTACAATGTACTTCATCATAAGCATATATGATCCTCCATGAGCCTCTAAGAGCAAATTAACTTCAAGTTTGCAAGTTGGTTCAAGGAGGTTGACCAAAAAAGTCAACTGGTCAAATCTAGGGTTCCCTAGACCCTATCTCCTACAATTTTGTCATATGAAAATTATTCCAAGATAAACGTTACTCTTTATGACATTCCAAACAACTTTCATTTTGGCATCAAGAACAAAGTTTGCTTGGAAAATCATTTTTTATGGTGAAAGATTTTAGGTCATTTTGTTTGTGCTCTAGATAGAAGGACAACTTCCAAGAACCATAACTTGCTCATTTTTTATGATATGAAGATAATACAAGTTTCATGAATAATTTAAATGTGTCTTATCCAACTTTTATTCTTTTAGGAAGGTCACATTCCACTTGCAAAGGCATGTACTAAGAGGAAACATTGTAGGTCATTTTGGGTCATCACCATTGAACAAGCAATATTCCTTAACTTCTAAAATCTATAACTCTATCATGAAATACGCAAATGGTGTAAGATTTGTGAACAAATTGAAGAGTATTGAAAGAGCTACAACTTTGAAAAAGGAATCAAAGTCATTTGAAGCTCATTGAAAAAGTTATTCAACATGGAAAAAGGGGTCATTTGAGTTTTAAAATATAATAAATATAATAAGAACGTAAAAAATAAAAACATTTTTTTTACCAAAAGAGTTTAATATTTTTAAAAGAAAGAAATATTTTAATTTATATATGGATTATAAATATAATTTTTTGATATAAAAAAATACCTAGATGGATGATATATTTTCTTGTATGTAATATTACTTTTCATTTTGCATTATTTAAAAAAAAAATGGATAACAAACACTTGTTCCAATTTACCAAAATATAATTCAGATTCACTGGTTAATTTAAAAATAATATTTTCCATTAATATCATATATTAGTGAAATGACTACATGAATAATATATAGCTCACTTTTCCATACACTATCTTAAAAAATAATGTATCTTAAATTGAAAATAATTTCAAAATAAAAATATTATCAGCATAAATAATTAAAAAACAACACATTTTTCACGGGTTTGGATTCATACATTATTTTAAATATATTTATTTTTACTTTCTTTAATTGTACCAAAAATGTAATAACACGTAGGGTTGCACGAATTCTCGTCTGTAAACCCGTAGTTCATGGGTGTTGGTGTGTGACACACATTTATTTCTAAAATGTAATAAGAATGAAAAAAAAAAGACTAAATTGTTTAACCAAGAAAATTTAATTTTTTATAAGAAAAACAGTTTTTTATTTATATTTGGAGCATAAATATAGTGGTTCCATATATAAAATATTTGGATCAACCATTTATTTTCCAATATGTAAATATTAATTTTGTTCTGACATTTTTTATAAAAAAATATTTATGTAATCATTTAGTTTTATAAATATCAACTAATAACATAGTATTTATAAATATTGTTTTAATTGTATAAATAAATATTAGTAACATAAACAAATACATTTTTTGATGTTTGGATTCATACATTATTTAAAATATATTTACCATTATTTTCTTTAATTGTATAAAAAGTGTAATAACCCGAGCATCAGCACGGATTTTGGTCTGCATACCCGTACATTCCCACGGGTACTGGTTAGTTATGGACATTTGTTTTCAAAATGTAATAAAAGTGAATAGAAAGAAAAACAAAATTGCTCATATATTAGTTAAATTATTACATCAATAATATATAGCACAATTTCCATTTATTTTTTTAACAAATATTATATTTAAATTAAAAATAATTTCAAAATAAAATTATTAGTAATAGAAATAATTAAAAAAAAAACACATTTAATACATACTAAAATGTATTTAAGGATAGTTATGCAATGGACATGAACAATACATTTAAAAAAAATATTGTTACATTAATTAAGTAATTAATTTTAGTATTTTTCAAAAGTATGACAACTATTTTAATATTTAATGTTGTATTACATAAATCATTAAATTGTTTAATATTGTATTAAATAAGTAAACTCTCCCTCATTATTAACCATCGTAGTTATTTTCAAATATTTATTTTAAGGAAAATGGTGAATAAATCTAAAAGATTTAATTTATTTATTGATATAAGATGTATTTAAAAGATTATTGATACTCACATTAGTAAAAAAAATATGTGCGTACGCACATATTATGGTGTGATAAAACAAACGGAAATGCACAATCGACACGTTTCATATGAGAATCATGATTTTGAATATATTTTTTTAATTTGTGTCACTTTTATATATATTAATAATCATCACTATTTTATATTTATTTACTATTTATAACGATATTGCACGACCCTTGCGAACGTACGGGTAGATGACTACTTAATTAATTAATATATTTTCTACTAAAATATACATTTCTGATGGTCCGGGACTATTTAATTTGTATATCTTTTATACAAATTTTTTAACCATCAATATACTATATTTATTAACTATTTATAAGGACATTGTGTGACTTGTCCGAACCCACGGGTTAAGACTGAAAGGATCATTTAAGTCACGCAACTTAAGTTTGAGATATGTGAGACCATATCAGTAGAAGTAGTAATATGTACATTGTTCCAGATTCAGTAGAAGTAGTAATAATGATTTACCTCCTAGTTTTATTTTGGGCACTTTTGTGTATGTTTTGTGGCATGTTATGTTTCTTTTGGGCATGTAAATATGTACATTGTTGCCGCTAGGCGCTTATGTATTTCAGTATCAGTATTACACTATTTATAATATGTATTCTAGACATATATTATATGTGGGTGTTACACGTTCGCACGTGAACTGGATTGTTACACACATATGCTTTTAAAATATAATAAGAATATATGTAATATTATTTTTGTTTTGGCGTTATTTACAAAAAAAATTGGATAATAAACGCTTATTCGGGTTTTAAAAAAATTAAGATTCACTAGTTAATTTAAAAATAATATTTTTCATTAATATCATTAGTTAGTGAAATGATTACATCAATAATATATAACTCACTTTTCCATATACTATCTTAAAAAATAATGCATCTTAAATTGAAAATAATTTAAAAATAAAAATATTATCAATATAAATAATTAAAAAGAACACATTTTTCACGTGTTTGGATTCATACATTATTTTAAATATATTTACTTTTACTTTCTTTAATTGTACAAAAAACTTGTAATAACAGGTTGGTTTGCATGAATTCTGGTACCCGTGGTTCGCACCATGGTCTATATCTCTAAAGGAGTTATTAATTAATTAGTTTAATTTTTTTTTTGATATAAGGTGTATTTAAAATATTATTGATATTCTCATTAGTAAAAAAAACATGTCCGTACGCACATGTTATGGTGTGATAAAACAAACCTGAAAAGTACAATCAACACGTGTCATATGACAATCATATTTTTGAATATACTTTTTTAATTTGTGTCACTTTTATATATATATTTTGTTAATCATCACTATTTTATATTTATTCACTATTCATAACAATAGTGCACGACCGGTGCGAACGCAGGGGTAGATAACTACTTAATTAATTAATATTTTTTCTACTAAAACAGACATTTCTGATGGGTCGGGACTATTTAATTTGTATATATTTTATATAAATTTCTTAACCATCATCAATATACTATATTTATTTATTATTTATAGCGACATTGTGTGACTCGTCCGAGCGCACGGGTAGATGACTACTTAATTATTTCATTTATTTATTCAACTAAAATATACATTTTCGATGGACCGAGATTACTTAATTTATATCTCTTTTATATTCATTTATTAACCATCACTTTATACAATTTTTAAACATTTTTTATAATATATATTTCTTAAACACTATTATATAATTTTTATTTTATAATTATTTCATATTTTGTTGACTTTTCTTGCTAATATAATCGCATGCACAATCTTTCAAATTTATCGTATCACAGCCTTGCATAGAGTATTTCAATTAGCACTACTCCAAATGAATAAACATCATATTTTATGATCGAGATATTCAAATGTTCCCTTAACACCGATGCTGATATGCATCTCATGGATATCATGGATATTGGGAAATATTCATTAATTTCACATCCGGATGAATGACCGTGGTAGGATAAGTCGTGCATAGATAATGGAGTCCTCTTGCACAGATCTAATGCTCACATTCAGTCTTTCATTCCATGATAAATTTTGAAGAATAGAACCATATAAAATGACTTCTTAGAGTTCCTTATTTAACAAACTCGTAAGCCAAAATTAACTTGTAATTCTGGTCTTAATAACCGATGAAAGACACTAAATCCACATGGAAGAATTTAAATAAGGTTTTGAGATTACTTCATTTGTATATCTTTTATATATATATATTTATTAACCATCACTTTAAACAATTTCAAACATTTTTTATAATATATATTTCTTAAACACGATTATATAATTTTGATTTTATAATAATTTCGTATTTTGTTGACTTTTCTTGCTAATATAATCGCATGCACAATCTTTCAAATTTATCGTATCACAGCCTTGCATGGAGTATTTCAATTAGCACTACTCCAAATGAATAAACATCAGATTTTAGGATCGAGATATTCAAATGTTCCATTAACACCGATGCTGATATGCATCTCATGAATATCATGGATATTGGGAAATATTCATTAATTTCACATCCGGATGAATGACCGAGGTAGGATAAGTCGTGCGTAGATAATGGAGTCCTCTTGCACAGATCTAATGCTCACATTCAGTCTTTCATTCCATGATAAATTTTGAAGAATAGAACCATATAAATGACTCCTTAGAGTTCCTTATTTAATGAACTCGTAAGCCAAAATTAACTTGTAATTCTGGTCTTAATAACCGATGAAAGACAATAAATCCACATGGAGGAATTTAAATATGGTTTCGTGATTACTTCATTTGTATATCTTTTATATACATTTATTAACCATCACTTTAAACAATTTCAAACACTTTTTATAATATATATTTCTTAAGCACGGTTATATAATTTTGATTTTATAATAATTTCATATTTTGTTGACTTTTCTTGCTAATATAATCGCATGCACTATCTTTCAAATTTATCGTATCACGGCCTTGCATGGAATATTTCAATTAGCACTACTCCAAATGAATAAACATCAGATTTTAGGATCGAGATATTCAAATGTTCCCTTAACACCGATGCTGATATACATCTCATGGATATCATGGATATTGGGAAATGTTCATTAATTTCACATCCGGAGGAATGACCGAGGTAGGATAAGTCGTGCGTAGATAATTGAGTCCTCTTGCACAGATCTAATGCTCACATTCAGTCTTTCATTCCATGATAAATTTTGAAGAATAGAACCATATAAATTACTCCTTAGAGTTCCTTATTTAACGAACTCGTAAGCCAAAATTAACTTGTAATTCTGGTCTTAATAACCGATGAAAGACACTAAATCCACATGGAGGAATTTAAATACGGTTTCGAGATTACTTGATTTTTATATCTTTTACATACATTTATTAACCATCACTTGAAACAATTTCAAACATTTTTTATAATATATATTTCTTAAACACGATTATATAATTTTTATTTTATAATTATTTCATATTTTGTTGACTTTTCTTGCTAATATAATCGCATGCAGTATCTTTCAAATTTATCGTATCACGGCCTTGCATGGAGTATTTCAATTAGCACTAGTCCAAATAAAAAAACATCAGATTTTAGGATCGAGATATTCAAATGTTCCTTTAACACTGATGCTGATATACATCTCATGGATATCATGGATATTGGGAAATGTTCATTAATTTCACATCCGGATGAATGACCGAGGTAGGATTAGTCGTGCGTGGATAATTGAGTCCTCTTGCACAGACCTAATGCTCACATTCAGTCTTTCATTCCATGATAAATTTTGAAGAATAGAACCATATAAATGACTCCTTTATGTTCCTTATTTAACGAACTCGTAAGCCAAAATTAACTTGTAATTCTGGTCTTAATAACCGATGAAAGACACTAAATCCACATGGAGGAATTTAAATATGGTTTCGAGATTACTTCATTTGTATATCTTTTATATACATTTATTAACCATCACTTTAAACAATTTCAAACACTTTTTATAATATATATTTCTTAAGCACAATTATATAATTTTGATTTTATAATAATTTCATATTTTGTTTACTTTTCTTGCTAATATAATCGCATGCACTATCTTTCAAATTTATCGTATCACGGCCTTGCATGGAGTATTTCAATTAGCACTACTCCAAATGAATAAACATCAGATTTTAGGATCGAGATATTCCAATTTCCCTTAACACCGATGCTGATATACAACTCATGGATATTGGTAAATTTTCATTAATTTCACATCCAAATGAATGACCGAGGTAGGATAAGTCGTGCATAGATAATTGAGTCCTCTTGCACAGATCTAATGCTCACATTCAGTCTTTCATTCCATGATAAATTTTGAAGAATAGAACCATATAAATTACTCCTTAGAGTTCCTTATTTAACGAACTCGTAAGCCAAAATTAACTTGTAATTTTGGTCTTAATAACCGATGAAAGACACTAAATCCACATGGAGGAATTTAAATACGGTTTCGAGATTACTTGATTTTTATATCTTTTATATACATTTATTAACCATCACTTTAAACAATTTCAAACATTTTTTATAATATATATTTCTTAAACACGATTATATAATTTTTATTTTATAATAATTTCATATTTGGTTGACTTTTCTTGCTAATATAATCGCATGCACTATCTTTCAAATTTATCGTATCACGGCCTTGCATGGAGTATTTCAATTAGCACTATTCCAAATGAATAAACATCAGATTTTAGGATCGAGATATTCAAATGTTCCCTTAACACCGATGCTGATATACATCTCATGGATATCATGGATATTGGGAAATGTTCATCAATTTCACATCCGGATGAATGACCGAGGTAGGATAAGTCGTGCGTAGATAATTGAGTCCTCTTGCACAGATCTAATGCTCACATTCAGTCTTTCATTCCATGATATATTTTAAAGAATAGAACCATATAAATGACTCCTTTATGTTCCTTATTTAACGAACTCGTAAGCCAAAATTAACTTGTAATTCTGGTCTTAATAACCAATGAAAGACACTAAATCCACATGGAGGAATTTAAATATGGTTTCGAGATTACTTCATTTGTATATCTTTTATATACATTTATTAACCATCACTTTAAACAATTTCAAACACTTTTTATAATATATATTTCTTAAGCACAATAATATAATTTTGATTTTATAATAATTTCATATTTTGTTGACTTTTCTTACTAATATAATCGCATGCACTATCTTTCAAACTTATCGTATCACGACCTTGCATGGAGTATTTCAATTAGCACTACTCCAAATGAATAAACATCAGATTTTAGGATCGAGATATTCAAATGTTCCCTTAACACCGATGCTGATATACATCTCATGGATATCATGGATATTGGGAAATGTTCATTAATTTCACATCCGGATGAATGACCGAGGTAGGATAAGTCGTGCGTAGATAATTGAGTCCTCTTGCACAGATCTAATGCTCACATTCAGTCTTTCATTCCATGATAAGTTTTGAAGAATAGAACCATATAAGTTACTCCTTAGAGTTCCTTATTTAACGAACTCGTAAGCCAAAATTAACTTGTAATTCTGGTCTTAATAACCGATGAAAGACACTAAACCCACATGGAGGAATTTAAAAATGGTTTCGAGATTACTTGATTTTTATATCTTTTATATACATTTATTAACCATCACTTTAAACAATTTCAAACATTTTTTATAATATATATTTCTTAAACACGATTATATAATTTTGATTTTATAATAATTTCATACTTTGTTGACTTTTCTTGCTAATATAATCGCATGCACTATCTTTCAAATTTATCGTATCACGGCGTTGCATGGAGTATTTCAATTAGCACTACTCCAAATGAATAAAAATCAGATTTTAGGATCGAGATATTCAAATGTTCCCTTAACACCGATGCTGATATACATCTCATGGATATCATGGATATTGGGAAATGTTCATTAATTTCACATCCGGATGAATGACCGAGGTAGGATAAGTCGTGCGTAGATAATTGAGTCCTCTTGCACAGATCTAATGCTCACATTCAGTCTTTCATTCCATGATAAATTTTGAAGAATAGAACCATATAAATTACTCCTTAGAGTTCCTTATTTAACGAACTCGTAAGCCAAAATTAACTTGTAATTCTGGTCTTAATAACCGATGAAAGACACTAAACCCACATGGAGGAATTTAAAAATGGTTTCGAGATTACTTGATTTTTATATCTTTTATATACATTTATTAACCATCACTTTAAACAATTTCAAACATTTTTTATAATATATATTTCTTAAACACGATTATATAATTTTGATTTTATAATAATTTCATACTTTGTTGACTTTTCTTGCTAATATAATCGCATGCACTATCTTTCAAATTTATCGTATCACGGCGTTGCATGGAGTATTTCAATTAGCACTACTCCAAATGAATAAAAATCAGATTTTAGGATCGAGATATTCAAATGTTCCCTTAACACCGATGCTGATATACATCTCATGGATATCATGGATATTGGGAAATGTTCATTAATTTTACATCCGGATGAATGACCGAGGTAGGATAAGTCGTGCGTAGATAATTGAGTCCTCTTGCACAGATCTAATGCTCACATTCAGTCTTTCATTCCATGAGAAATTTTGAAGAATAGAACCATATAAATGACTCCTTTATGTTCCTTATTTAACGAACTCGTAAGCCAAAATTAACTTGTAATTCTGGTCTTAATAACCGATGAAAGACACTAAATCCACATGGAGGAATTTAAATATGGTTTCGAGATTACTTCATTTGTATATCTTTTATATACATTTATTAACCATCACTTTAAACAATTTCAAACACTTTTTATAATATATATTTCTTAAGCACAATTATATAATTTTGATTTTATAATAATTTCATATTTTGTTGACTTTTCTTGCTAATATAATCGCATGCACTATCTTTCAAATTTATCGTATCACGACCTTGCATGGAGTATTTCAATTAGCACTACTCCAAATGAATAAACATCAGATTTTAGGATCGAGATATTCAAATGTTCCCTTAACACCGGTGCTGATATACATCTTATGGATATCATGGATATTGGGAAATGTTCATTAATTTCACATCCGGATGAATGACCGAGGTAGGATAAGTCGTGCGTAGATAATTGAGTCCTCTTGCACAGATCTAATGCTCACATTCAATCTTTCATTCCATGATAAATTTTGAAGAATAGAACCATATAAGTTACTCCTTAGAGTTCCTTATTTAACGAACTCGTAAGCCAAAATTAACTTGTAATTCTGGTCTTAATAACCGATGAAAGACACAAAATCCACATGGAGGAATTTAAATACGGTTTCGAGATTACTTGATTTTTATATCTTTTATATACATTTATTAACCATCATTTTAAACAATTTCAAAATTTTTTATAATATATATTTCTTAAACACGATTATATAATTTTGATTTTATAATAATTTCATATTTTGTTGACTTTTCTTGCTAATATAATCGCATGCACTATCTTTCAAATTTATCGTATCACGGCCTTGCATGGAGTATTTCAATTAGCACTACTCCAAATGAATATACATCAGATTTTAGGATCGAGATATTCAAATGTTCCCTTAACACCTATGCTGATATAAATCTAAGGATATCATGGATATTGGGAAATGTTCATTAATTTCATATCCGGATGAATGACCGAGGTAGGATAAGTCGTGCGTAGATAATTGAGTCGTCTTGCACAGATCTAATGCTCAGATTTAGTCTTTCATTCCATGATAAATTTTGAAGAATAGAACCATATAAATGACTCCTTTATGTTCCTTATTTAACGAATTCATAAGCCAAAATTAACTTGTAATTCTGGTCTTAATAACCGATGAAAGACACTAAATCCACATGGAGGAATTTAAATATGGTTTCGAGATTACTTCATTTGTATATCTTTTATATACATTTATTAACCATCACTTTAAACAATTTCAAACACTTTTTATAATATATATTTCTTAAGCACGGTTATATAATTTTGATTTTATAATAATTTCATATTTTGTTGACTTTTCTTGCTAATATAATCGCATGCACTATCTTTCAAATTTATCTTATCACGGCCTTGCATGGAGTATTTCAATTAGCACTACTCCAAATGAATAAACATCAGATTTTAGGATCGAGATATTCAAATGTTCCCTTAACACCGATGCTGATATACATCTTATGGATATTGGGAAATGTTCATTAATTTCACATCCGGATGAATGACCAAGGTAGGATAAGTCGTGCGTAGATAATTGAGTCCTCTTGCACAGATCTCTAATGCTCACATTCAATCTTTCATTCCATGATAAATTTTGAAGAATAGAACCATATAAGTTACTCCTTAGAGTTCCTTATTTAACGAACTCGTAAGCAAAAATTAACTTGTAATTCTGGTCTTAATAACCGATGGAAGACACTAAATCCACATGGAGGAATTTAAATACGGTTTCGAGATTACTTGATTTTTATATCTCTTATATACATTTATTAACCATCATTTTAAACAATTTCAAACATTTTTATAATATATATTTCTTAAACACGATTATATAATTTTTATTTTATAATAATTTCATATTTTGTTGACTTTTCTTGCTAATATAATCGCATGCACTATCTTTCAAATTTATCGTATCACGGCCTTGCATGGAGTATTTCAATTAGCACTACTCCAAATGAATATACATCAGATTTTAGGATCGAGATATTCAAATGTACCCTTAACACCTATGCTGATATACATCTAAGGATATCATGGATATTTGGAAATGTTCATTAATTTCATATCCGGATGAATGACCGAGGTAGGATAAGTCGTGCGTAGATAATTGAGTCCTCTTGCACAGATCTAATGCTCACATTCAGTCTTTCATTCCATGATAAATTTTGAAGAATAGAACCATATAAATGACTCCTTTATGTTCCTTATTTAACGAACTCGTAAGCCAAAATTAACTTGTAATTCTGGTCTTAATAACCGATGAAAGACACTAAATCCACATGGAGGAATTTAAATATGGTTTCGAGATTACTTCATTTGTATATCTTTTATATACATTTATTAACCATCACTTTAAACAATTTCAAACACTTTTTATAATATATATTTCTTAAGCACGGTTATATAATTTTGATTTTATAATAATTTCATATTTTGTTGACTTTTCTTGCTAATATAATCGCATGCACTATCTTTCAAATTTATCGTATCACGGCCTTGCATGGAGTATTTCAATTAGCACTACTCCAAATGAATAAACATCAGATTTTAGGATCGAGATATTCAAATGTTCCCTTAACACCGATGCTGATATACATCTTATGGATATTGGGAAATGTTCATTAATTTCACATCCGGATGAATGACCGAGGTAGGATAAGTCGTGCGTAGATAATTGAGTCCTCTTGCACAGATCTAATGCTCACATTCAGTCTTTCATTCCATGATAAATTTTGAAGAATAGAACCATATAAATTACTCCTTAGAGTTCCTTATTTAACGAACTCGTAAGCCAAAATTAACTTGTAATTCTGGTCTTAATAACCGATGAAAGACACTAAACCCACATGGAGGAATTTAAAAATGGTTTCGAGATTACTTGATTTTTATATCTTTTATATACATTTATTAACCATCACTTTAAACAATTTCAAACATTTTTTATAATATATATTTCTTAAACACGATTATATAATTTTGATTTTATAATAATTTCATACTTTGTTGACTTTTCTTGCTAATATAATCGCATGCACTATCTTTCAAATTTATCGTATCACGGCGTTGCATGGAGTATTTCAATTAGCACTACTCCAAATGAATAAAAATCAGATTTTAGGATCGAGATATTCAAATGTTCCCTTAACACCGATGCTGATATACATCTCATGGATATCATGGATATTGGGAAATGTTCATTAATTTCACATCCGGATGAATGACCGAGTGTAGCACCTCAAATTTGCACCTACCATTATACATACATTTTCATATTAGGTCATAACATATCATGGTCCATTGCATAGCATTTGCATTGTCCCTCAGTTGCCTCAAGAGCAAGCAATCAGAAATTAGGTCAAACTAATCTCCTGATCAGTCAACCAAGCAAGCAAGGGAATTTCTCATTGAATCAAGGCCTTGAGGTTTGTCCAACAAGTTCACATGGCTTGGAGGTCTATTTGAAGTGTTCAAGTCAAGGGCTGAGGGCTCAGAGGTCAGCAGTTCATATACAGACAGTCAAAAACCCTAAAAAAGTCAACTATCAGTCAAAACAGTAGATAGTGGTCATTCTTGTGGAATTTGGGCACCATGGTCAATGATCAATAATTCATACAACTTGGGACATCATTTGAAGTCAAGTTCTCAAGGAATTAGGGTTTGGAATTCAACAGTCAATGCACAATCAGACAGAAACCCTAAAAGTCAACTGTTGGTCAACTGTCCATTTAATCAGTGATTTGATGATTGGAATTGGTTTGTGAGAGTTCATTCATGTCCAAATAGCCATCATATATCATGCCAAACACCATCATGGAAGAATTTGAAGCCAGATCAAAAATTTCCCAAAACGGAAACTGGGCCTGTAACTGAAACCTGCCATAAATGGAAAGTTTTGATCCTCAAACTTACATCATGATACAAGACTCAAATGAATTTTTGCCCAACATGAAAGTTGAAGATCTTGTTCTCCCATTTCCAAAAAGTCCTAGAACTCTCAATTCCCATGTGTGGTTGGCAAGTTATGATCGAATCGATTTCAGAAAATCTTGAACTTCTTAGGGCCATATCTCTCAAACCGTTTGGCCAATTTTGGTGGGGTTTTTTCCTACAAGTCCCATTTGATCCCCTCTTTCCAAAAATATAAATTTCATGTGCCAAAACTTCACCAATCAAAATGGCATATTTTGACCTTTCTCATTTAAATGAAAGTTTGACCAAGAGTTGACTTTTTGATTTAAACATTTTTTCAACA
Source organism: Lathyrus oleraceus (assembly GCF_024323335.1). NCBI lineage: Eukaryota > Viridiplantae > Streptophyta > Magnoliopsida > Fabales > Fabaceae > Lathyrus > Lathyrus oleraceus. The sequence goes on along the minus strand of NC_066580.1, from coordinate 169,525,976 downwards.
TTTGGCCAATTGGAACAGCTCATAAATGTCATTTAGAATGTGTTTGCAAAGTCAAATTATGCAGCACATGTGAATTATACTTAGTTGCTTGGAATTTGCAAAAAAAGGACACTTTTATCATACTAAACCATACTTGTCCATGCCTTGCCTTGTACCTCAAAAGGACAGCAATTATGCAACATTTCTTCTGTCATTAGAGCCTCATTATGCAGCCAAATAACCAATTGTACATATAGCCATGCCTCACTTGCTTAAGAGTTGGAAGATGAGTACTTTGCAATCATCCATCCATGCTTCCACACCTTAATTTGTACTGTCCAACAGCAGACCTAGCAGCATGGTGAGGCACATTTTTCTGCCATTTTTGATACACAAGGCTGCACAAGACCACAGAAAACACTCTTCACCAATCCTCAAAACATCTCACCTTACTGTGGCATTTCCAATTGGCTGTCAAAGCATCCAAAAGCATAAGCCTTGCCCTGCTTGGTACTGCTGATAGCAGACCCAAGCCATGATTGTCTGTCACATTGCAAACACCATTTTGCAGCCACAATCGAACACAGAACAACAGAAAAACCTTTTGGCTCTTGGATGCTAAAGAGGATCACATCTTATGCATTTTTGATTTTCTGTCATAAGTTTCCAAATAACTCACCTGGCCATTTTGTGTTTTTGCTGTCAAAACTCAAGAAGAAAAAAACCTGCCTTGCAAAACTCACAAATCCAAGAGCTGCATTCAGCTTTGCTTTTTGCATTTTCAGTTTGCTTGGCATTTCTAAAACAGTTAACAAAATACCCTAAAGACCAAACACCTGTCCTCTCATTTTTTCTCCCAAGTCTCCCTTTACCATTTCATCATTCTGAAATCCTGTCAACTAGCCAACATAACAAAAACAGCAGCCAACAGCAGAAAAATCAGCAAAAAACCCTTGGTCCTCTCATTTTCTCTCAAGCCTCACTCTGGCTATTTTTCTAAAACCAACAAAAAGCCTAGCTCACCTTTGCTGTGGACATTCCAGGTCTTCTGTCCAAACCACATTAGCAACTTCAAAAAACAGCAGACTCCCACCCTCAATTTTCCTGTCATAAGACCAACAACAGCTCTTCATTTTTTCTGATGGTGATTCTCAAACTTGCACACACCCTTGGCCTTGCCTCAAAACCAGCATAACAGAACCAACAGTCCTGCCAATCTCTCATTTTTTTGTCAAACCAAACCTTGCCAAAACCTGCTACAACAAAAAGAATACAACCTTTGGCCTGTCACAACAACCTAGCAGCAGTCCACCATCCTGTTTTCTGTCATGAAACAGCAATAGATCCATCACTGCCTTGCCAACCTACACAACCATCAAATTTCATTCACTCCAAAAACCTCATCCTTTACATTTGTCATTTGCTATCAAACAAAACTCACAAAGAACCAAACTTGAGCCTTGCCTTGTGTGTTAAAACCTTGCCTTGCCAACAAGCTTGCTAGCAGCAAGCCAACCATTCACCTTGCCTTGGCCATTCCTCAAAATTTGTTAACTTCCCTAGCCTTGCCTAGCATTCCCTTTCCTGTCATAACAAACCACAAAACCCTTGGCATTTTTCTGTCACAACACTGCAGCAGGCAAAACAAAACCTTGGCAATGTTTAAAAATCAAAACCCTGCTACAGCAGCCACAAAAAACCACAAGACCAACAGACTTTCCTTTTCTCTAAAGAAAAAACACTTCATTCTTGGCCAAGATTCATCTGTCCAAACTCTGCAGCAAACACCCTTGGCACTGCATCCTCAAGACCTTACAAGCACAACAAACTAACCTGGCCATGAAAAACCAGTCAAGAACCTCACCCTGCCATCCTGCATCTTAAAAGCCTTAAAAAACACTAAACCTAACTTGCCCTTGGCCACTTTGCATTGTCTGTCCAAGTTCCTAAATAATTCAAACCTGGCCATTACCACAAACAAACCTTCACTCACTTTCCAACATGATCTTTGCTTGCTATTGGCTTTGGATTTTCTCTGTCAAGAAAGCATCCAAGTGACAACCCTTGTTTTGCATCACAATTGCCTTGCCACAACCAGCATAACATGACCTAACCAACATAACCCTGCAGCATCAAAAGTCAATATCCTGCAGACAAACCCTTGCAACTTGCCCTCTCACACTCATTCCAACTCACTCTCAGTGTGCATCTCACTTCTTCTGTCCAAAACCAACAAAACCAACATAACACTGCAGCCGGTTTGTTTTCATCTTGCCCTCACTTTGCATTTTCTGTCCACAAGCTATCCAAACACACAATGAATCTGACCTGGCCTGGCTTGAGATAGTCATCAACCACATAACAAAAACACACTAGCATCACCAAGGCAACATTGTGAACCATTGCAATCACATGTTTCACACTTGGAAGCATTGGTTCTTGCATTATCTTAAAGAAGCATCTCTCATGGCAATCCAAGTGTGAGTTCATTTCAACCTACACAAGCCAAAGCATCTCCCTCCCTCATCAAGAAGGCCATTGGACAACTGTTTCATTTCAATTCCATCAAAAAAAAAAGCATCAAGAACACAAACTGCCCTTCAAAAAGGTATGGATTCGACCCTCCCATTTTCTCAAATTGACACATGTTTTGAATAGGTCTTTCAATGCTGAGTTTAGTGATGCTTTCATTTTTTGGAATGGTTGCTTGTTCATGAAGATATGTTGAGATAAAGTTTGGTGCTCGAAAATGTTTCTTTTGATTTCTTGATGTGCAGTTCAAATTAATGAAAATAGGGTTTGGATTGTTGTTGTATGCTGTTTGATGATTACAATGGTATGCTCAATTGGCATTTTTTGGGAGAAATTGAGAAATTCGAATTTGGGGATGGATGAACATGAACCCTAGATCCCAATGTGCATTTTCCCAGAATTTTCTTCATTCCCACGTGCTGCATGGCTTCTTTCCCTCCAGCCAATCAAAACATTCCAATTCTTGCCCAAAACGACAGTGTTTGGATAAGTGAATCATAATATTACCAAAATGCCATTTTCTCCATTATTAATTCAATTAATTTCACATTTTAATTACCAATCTTCCAAAATTCATAACTTGCTCATTTTTGATCCAAATTCAATGGGATTTTTTGTGTTGTGTTCATCATGATCTCTACTTTTTTATCATATTTTTTCCAGAATTTTTGGATGAGTGGTTTTTAAATGGCCTTAGGGTTTGTGACATGTGACCAAATTTTGTACATCTTGCCAAAACATTTGTGAAATGATGATACTTTATCCAATGGCTCCCAAATTTTTTGTGCTTAAACTAGACACATTCATGGTGATTTTGGTATAAAGTTTGTGGATTTATCATTTGTGGTTTGTGAGATATGATTTTTGAATTAGGGTGTGACAATTTGTGTCACACCATTGATGTCCAACTTCATGATTTTCATTACCATGCTTCTTGACCTCTAAATGGATTGAAATTTTGCATGAGCCTACTCTTGTATGTCTAGTTGACTTGTGAATTTTCTTGGATTTATTTGAACTATTTTCCTAATTGTTTGAGATTTTATTCCCTGCCTAGTCAAATGTTGACTTTGTGTGACACATGTTCCCATTTCATTTGTGAAATTCTCATACTTTATTATATGGACATGAAATTTGATATGTGATAACTAGACATCTCAAGCTTGGCATTGGTGTTAATCTCATTCATTTCTCATCTGTTTTCAATTTGATATGATTTTTTGAAGTTGACCCATGCTTGTTGACTTTCTTTGTGCATGCTTGAATTTGGTTTGACTTCATGATTTTCATTGACTGCCTTCCTCTCATCCAAATGGGATGAAATTTGACATGCTTACCATGCTATGTGTTAGGTTTGATCATGATTTATTTGGTGATTTTTGGAAAATGTTTAGATTGCTTTTTATGCAAGTCTTGCTGTTGACTTCTATGAGCTCCTGTTTGCCATGTTTTGACCTAAATGGTTCATGAAATGATGATAGTGATTGATACGAATGTGAACCCAATTGGTTTTGTTTCCTAATTGTTTGAACATGATTTTGGATACTTAACCCTTGCTGTTTTGACTTTCTCATTCACTTTTGACCCTAGGCTTGCCCTAGTGGTCCTGTTACTCACCTTTGAGCTTGTGATTTCAGGTTGACCATCAAATGGCCATTGTGACCAATTCTTTTTGATTGAGCTTGCTCAAATATCATTGTCTAACCTTGTTTGTTTTGTAGGTGGCTTGGCTCACATGCCATAAGCCTTGTGCCTTGCACATCCATGTGCCTCCAATTGACTGTTGGTTTCTGTTTCTGTTTGTTTTGTTTGAAGTTGCATACTAACATCTGCTTGACTGTTTCAGGTGCTTTAGTTGCTTAGTTCATTGTGAACTTTTTGCTTTGCTTTGCTTGTATAAGCAATTTGCATTGAGGTATGTCTCTTCTACTTCATGTAGTCTGGAAGACCTGGCCTGTTACTTGGCCAGGCAACTGTCTGAAGTCCTCCTTAAGAGGCAATGTTTGTGATTGTTTACTTTTGTCCTTGCATAGAGTCAAAGTCCTCCTAAGTGAAGAGGCAATTGGTGGAAGGTAGGGATATGCAATCTATCCCCCACTATTCAGTGTGTCATCTGCTTTGCTCGCACCACTGTGTTGATGCATTGCAGATACAAGCCCAAGATCTTGTACAACTGTACAGTTGAGTCAGTTTTAAATGTGTAGAAGGGTTCCCACTTTCTGAACCCACACATTCTTGTCTTGAGCTCTCCCAGGCCAGGGATAAGAGCTGTGAGGTCTCATCCTCACTTCATCCTTTCATCTGCTTCACCTTAGCCCCTCAATGGCAAGGTTAAGAGCAACATTCACCCAGTTCCAGAGGTTTGTTTGTTGAGGTTGATATGACCCCTTGACTAAAACCTAACCCTTGTTTGAGCCACTTGTTTGTGTATAGCGTGTGCTATCTGTGCTTGTAGGATTGTTTGACTTGCTTCCTGTGCAAGTTAGGATAGTTTGACTTGCTTCCTGTGCAAGTTAGGATTGTTTGACTTGCTTCCTGTGCAAGTTAGGATAGTTTGACTTGCTTCCTGTGCAAGTTAGGATAGTTTGACTTGCTTCCTGTGCAAGTTAGGTTTAGTTTAGACTTGCTTCCTGTGCAAGTTAGGTTTTGCTTGGCTTGCTTCCTGTGCAAGTTAAGTGTGTGTGGCTTGCTTCCTGTGTGAGCCATACTTAGGATAGGTTGGCCCTTGTGCCATTTAGCTAGAAACCATAACTTAGGGTTGATTTTGCATGACAACATCTAGGCTCGAGTCGTAGTCTCCCTAGTTGTGTCTCCCTCTGTTATCTGGTTAGGCTAGTCCTTTATCCCTGCGTAGGGGAACTACATCGCCCTGATCTTCATACCAGATGAAGTATGTAGGCAGGAGATTGAGCTGATCTCTCCGGGCGCCCTTTTTCTTTTGTGTGTGCTTGACAGTTATAGGCTCGAGTCCCCGACTCCCCATTAACTTGTTATCTTGTTGTGTGCTTGGAAGCTGATGTAAGTCCATCAAGTGGCAGTTAGGTTCCAGTGTGCGTGTGTTTTGGCTCGGATGCTGATGTAAGTCCAGCAATTGGCATTCAGGCTCCATGTTTGCCTTCTTGTGTGTGTTTTGGTTCGGATGCCGACATCAGTCCAGTGATTGGCAGTCGGGCTCCACGTTTGCCTATTTGTGTTTGTTTGTGTGCGTGTCAGCCGAGCTACGAATGCTCTGATTCTTCTCTCGTCTGAGAAGATACGTATGCATAGGATGCGACATCCTAGCGAGCATGTGTCGTCTCCCCAGTCCGAACTACTTTGACTCTGATGTCTATGCCTGATAGACTAAGTAGGCCCAGGATGCGACATCCTGCCGAGTCCAGTTTCAGTCAGTCTCTTTCGTTTCTTTCAGCCAGTGTGTGTGAATATTTGAGCAGTGTTTAGCAACCAATTTTCCTTTCTAGTGTGCGTGGATCCCGTAGAGTACTACGGATGCGTAGGGGTGCTAATACCTTCCCTTCGCATAACCGACTCCCGAACCCATTCTCTTTGGTCGCGAGACCATGTTCTTTTCCCAGGTTTACTCTGAGCGTTTCCTTTCCCTCTTTTGGGATAAATAACGCACGGTGGCGGCTCTGTTGTTTCTTTCTTTTCCCGCCGGTTTTTCGCGCGATGCGACAGCTGGCGACTCCACTGGGGATGTACAGAAGTTGACCTCTGCTGGTCCATCTTCCCTGAGCGAGTCTCTCCTAGCGCTCTCTAGGATTAGGGTTTTGGTTGCTTTCTGCTTGTTGTATTTTATTGCATTCATTGTATATATGTGCATTTATTGTTTGCATTTATTATTTGCATTAATGTTTGCATTTCATTCATATTCATCTGCTGTGCTGTCTGTGTTTCTCTGTTTGGGGTGGGAGTTACTTGAGGTAAAAGGCCCAATACCCAGGCTATGAGTGAAATCTAGGAAACCTAGGAATAGAGTGATTCATGGGAAGCGGGTGGTATGGCGCCACTTAGCGGAACATTGATATCACGAGCAGTTCAGACCCTGGTGGGATATTGTCGTTACATACTTCAGGTGTGTATATGATGGTATTCTGCGAAAGGTTATTTATGCTGCGTTTCTCTTCGACTTTACCCTGGCCTAGACTACACCCGTGAGTGGGGAGGGTTTGATCATTTTAACAGGTACAGTTGCTGATTGATTGGTGATTTGTTGGTGACTCTTGGTACTGATGATGACTATGAATTATGGGGCATTTATTTCTGGGACGCCAGAGTTCTGTCCGTGGTTTATCAGCGGGTTCCGTTTATTTCGGATCCCCGGGCTGAGTTGAGAGTACTTGTTCAGAGGATCCGTTTGTCACCCGTTCAGTGGTTGTTCCTGTGAAGATAGTGATATAATTTCCGGTTCCGTTCATTTCGGAACCCCCCAAGTTGGATTTATGGTGGCTTGATCCCACAGATATAACTGGTTCAGAGAAGCAGAGGGTCTACAGTTGACTCGGTGGCACAAAGGCCTGCATTCATGCATTCGCATCATATCATCTCGCATTCATCTGCATTCAACTCATGTCTGTCCGTACTCAGGGTCCATTATTTTTAAATTAAAAACCCGGTTGAGAGACATCCAGATGTCAAAATGTTGTTGATGAAATTTTATCTGTCTCAATGAAACCAAAGAAAAAAAAGAGGACTGAACATTCCTGGTACGGACAAACATTGCATGTGTGAGTCATACTAACCTATTCGCTGTTTTGTAGGTTTCAGTATTCAACCGGTACACATAGCTCGTCTGTTCAGATAACCTGCTGAGGGTCAACAAATCCAAGCTGATGGATCTTCTCAACGCCGACATTCTTGAGCTGAAAGAGATGATGAGGGAGTTGTTCAGTGTTGTGCAAGGACTTGCCTTGGGGCAGAAAGCCATGTCTGAAAGATTGGAAAGGATTGAGAAACGGCTGATAATGGAGAAAGTTCAGGGGAAGGCTCCGTCCTTCGAAGTGAACAAACCTTCTGGTACTGTAGCAGAGAAACCCTCCGACAGTGGTCCATTCAAGAAGAGAGTTGAGCCAGTTGGTGTGTCTGCAAAGAAAGAACGTAGCAAAGACCGTTATCATCCTTATGCTGCCACTGTAACCATTCCTGTCAGCAATCCCCCTGCTCAACAGCAACAACTGCCACCTCAACAGAAGACACCGGGAGCTAAGAACCAGGTGAAGAAGAAGAATGAGGATCGTCAGTTTGAGGAACCACCGGTGACTTATGCCTTTCTTTTCCAAAGGTTGAGGGATCTGGGATTAGTTCGGCCGAGGATTTTGATTCCTATAGAACAGCAGCGGAGGCCTGCCAACCATGATGAGAGTGCCAAGTGCGAGTTTCACTCTGGGGCACCCGGACACAACATTGAGGGCTGTAGAGCTTTTAAGCATGTCGTCCAGGACATGGTGGACTCCGAGACCATTAACTTGGCCCAGATTATGAAGGGGGATGTCAACCCTGCGCCCAGAAGGGGTCCTGTAAAAGTCAAGATGGTGAAGAAGGCCAAGAGAGGAATGGAAGTGGCTGAGAAGGGTCAGCTAAAAGGTCCAATGGCTGTGTTTCCAAAGCTTCTGCTACAGGATGGAGCCTTACCTGCTGTTGATAATGCTTATGCCGCCGTCACTACAGAAGAGTGTGTATTGATGAAAGACACGACCCAGAAGATGAAGAAAGTAGAAATGGACGGTGTAAGATGTAAAGCACCCAGTCTGGCAGTTGAAACCGTCCAGGTAGAGAAGGCCCTTGTTGCTGAGAAAGAGAAGAAGTTGTCCATTTCTTCTTATAAACAAGCTCTGGAGGTGGTGAAGAACCAAGAAACCCAAGGCTGGGGAAGGATCATTGACATCGTGACAAAAGCAGACATGTTTAGAGTCGGTTATCATCCGGATTTTAGAGTCGTCTAGACCAGACAGAGGATGTTGTCCACTGTACGCCTTCGTCAGTGCAGGAATGTTGGATCCTGGTCATGCCCGTTCGGTGGGTGAAGATGTTGACAACGACCGCGAGCTTGAGGCGTGGATAAAGTCATGCGTACCAGGCAGCTGGAAGGCCTCCAAAAGCATCACTGTCACTCATTCTGAAGAGTAGTATTTCTGTTTTTCAATTTTTGTTTGCATGAAAGCCATACGTTTTGCCCGAAACGTAATGGTCCATTGTAAGGGCCATCTCATGTGTTTCATTATGCAACATTTTGCATCAGTAATGAATGGATGTTTTTGTAGTTAAAAGCGGTGTTCCCTGTTTTTCATTTAATTTTGCAATTTTAAAAAGAAAAAAAACAAATAAAAATGGCAACGTTTTTTCATTCTCTTTCCTTTTGATTTTGTCTCGTTCCAAAGTGATCACCCTCCTGATCTCACCGATAACGATTTGGTTACACCTCTATATGACTTCGACAATTCGACCTATCATGCCAGAGAAAAAAAAGGCGAAGAAGATTGTGATTTGTTGGAAGTAGCCAGGTCATTGAAACAAGAGGAGAAGGTGATTCAACCGCACGAGGAGCGATTCAAGATTGTCACTCCAAGCTCCGCCGAGGTTAGAAAGCAAAAGCTGAGGCCGACAAAGGATGAGAAAGAGAGAAGGTGTGAATAGACTATCAAGACGCGAGCAGAGCTAATCAGAAAGATGCATTCCCGGTACATCACGATGAAGTATTGGTTGATTATATGGCTCAGGTCTCAGTGTTTATCTTCATGGATGGCTTCTTGGCCAAGACCAGATTGAATTGTTTCCAGATGATATGAAGTAAACCAGGTCCATCACACAAGGGGCACCTTCTTGTTCTAAGTTGATGTCGTTCCGTCACATGAGGCCGGTGCCACGTATCAGAGGTCTACGGTGATTTTGTTTCATGATATGATTCATCGTGAAAGCAAATGCCATGTTGATGACATGATGGCAAAGTCCCAAGCAGAACAGGGGCATCCGGTAGACTTGGGGCAAGTTGTTTGACCGTTTGAGACAACTCATACTGTTGAGTCTGAAGCAGTACACTTATGGAGTGTTGTCCGTCAAGCTACCGAGGCTTGTTGTGAGCGAATCAGAGGAATCGAGGTCAATCCTGCTAAAAAAAAAAAAAAAAAAAAAAAAAAAAAAAAAAAAAAAAAAAAAAAGAGATAAATTGCAGGAACCTCTGATTCTGATACCTCAGTAAAAGAGATAACTGTTAATCCGGTACTTGATAACCCTCGAGGGGTCTGCGAGGTGCGTATTGAGTCAGCATGACTAGTCTTGTCGAAAAGAGTATGCAATTTACCTAAGCAAAAAGTTTATCGACTGTGAAACAATACACTCACTGTTCGAAAAAACTTGATGTACTTTGGCATAGGCTGCTCGCCGACTGAGACAGTGTATGCTAATTCATGCCATTTTGTGGATGTCCAAAATGGATCTGATCACATATGTGTTTGAGAAGCTAGTAACAACCCATGGAAAGGTTATCAACCAAGGAAGTTTGAGGTCCCTGATGAGGACATCTCAAGGTACTCAAATCGAAAGATTGAGAGTGACCGATCCCGGAGGAGGGGCCTGACCCCGAATCCGAACGGATTCCGATGTCTGAGGGGGAAGGAGATGAGGTGAATAAGGTAGTGCTTCCCGGATCACAGTTGGTTGCACCAACGATGGTGGCTGCACATAAAGTCTGTATCCTGGATGTTGAACCTAGGGATGTGCATCTACCTGGGCCAGTGTCTTCCTCACAGAAATATGAGAAATCAGAGAAGCCTGAATGGATAAGGACACAGAATGACACGTTGGGACCAGCTGAGGAAAAGGGCTGACAGTTGCTGGACATGGGGCAGCTATACCCAGTAAACGAAGCATGTTGTTAACCAAGAAGTGTGACCTCGCGCATACCGCGTGGAAGAATTGGTGGAAGAGGATCCTTCTTCCTCAAGACGATTGTGGGGCAAATGGACAAATAGTTATGAATGTCCATTCGTGGTCAAGAGGGTCCCATCTGACAGAACCTTGTTGCTTACGACCACGGATGACGACGATTTTCATCCCCTGTGAATGCGGACGCAGTTAGAAAATACTTCGTGAAAGAAACCCGCTGGACAAAAAAAAAAAGAATAAAGAGTCCAGGCAAAAAATGGGCATCCCGGCGAACCAAGAAAAAAGAGAAAAGGTTCGGGCAAAAGTTAGGGATAATAAAAGAAAAGAACTGTACACCCGGCAAGTTGAAAACCCGCGAGGGCGACTTGGGCAAAAAAGGGTATCCCGGTGGACTGAAACCCGAAAGGGCGGTCCAGGCAAAAGAGGGAATGAAACGAACAACTGCGTCCAGCATGACCGTGTGTGCTCTTGATGACTTGGCTAATCTCCGACAGAGACCGATCAGAAGCGTCTTGTTCAGAAGACAGAAGGTGCGGAAAGTCCTGAGGACATATGAGGTGTAACTGAGTTGGAACCCGATGAGATCACAGTTTCACGTTGCCATTAGGATAGATTTTTTCTTTTATGTGCAATCACCTCTTTCCAGGGTTTGCTTCCCGTGTGTTGCTCAATTGTGAGCCATCTATTATTACAGTCAAATAAAGCGTGTGTTCGATCAAATAAATTTTGTTTTTGTGTCATTACTGTTTTGATTACGGAAACATCTATTCATTTTGATAAGAATATTTGCATTTTGAAACATAGAGGTCCCTTCTGATGCATGCTTGTGAGATTGAAATCTGGAAATCTTACTTGGAAGTCTGAGTGACCTAAGTGTTGAAATATCAGAACACCTGGGGCATACCTGGGGCACGTTTTTATCTGACGATCTCTTGTGCAGGTGCTGTTAGACATCTTCATTCACTTGCTAGTTGTAATATGAACCTTTTTGACAAAGAGATCCCCTCAGAGTCCAACCAGGGGCAAGGGATGGATGAACCGTGAAAAGACAGTGAAGGATTACTACGACGTTCCTGGAAATTTAATCAAGAAGACTCTTCAAAGTCTGATGATTGGAAAGTATGTATGAATCCCAAGAGTTCAACCTCCGTGAAGTACGGACGAGTTGGGAATACAAGATGATGGAGCAGAAAAGTCCAGATGAGTCTGTGAGTTCTTAAAAGTGGAAAGTCGACACTATGGGTGGATGATGGATACCAGTGTTCAACAAGTCGACCGACATCCCTGTCAAACAAGCTGTATCTCCCCGGAGGATTGAGAGTGTGATCTCCCTGGCAGATTCGAGATCGTTGTCTCCTCAGCAAGCCTGAAGGTTATCACGTCCCGGCCCAAACCGGTATTGAAGCTATCAGAGTTATTTCCCCTGCAGAGATACCTGTGGACAGTACCTTCTTTCCCCAACAGAGTTAAGGATTGCTTCTCCCCAGCAGGCCTGTGCTTGCGAATTTCCCCAGTTGAGAATCCCCGCTGAGCGCCTGGCAGCTATTTTCCCCGGGAGTCCCCTAGTGGAGTTTATCAGTAGACTGTAGGTGTGTTCCCCAACAATTGGTTTTGTGATGCTGTTACCTCCAGTATGGCTGTGAGTGCTTATCCCAAGCAGGTTTGTGGGAATTCATCTCCAGTATGATATGACGTGTCATCATCCTCGACAGAGTTGTTACTCTCGCCACTATGGTTGTTCTCTCCACAAGGATTGTTCTCCTCAGCAGAATGGTGTGGTTTTCCTCAGCAAGTTCCCCGAGTGGAGCGGGTCTCATAAAATACATCTCCAGCAGTAATTTTCCTACATATGGATTGGTTGGGTCGTCCCTAATGGAGTAGCATTTATTTCTCCAGCAGAGGTCATCCTACCAGTGGATTGGACGAGTTTCTGTAGAAGACTGATATCGGCATCCCCAGCGGAGTTGTGATTGTTTTCCAAGTCTGAAGTTGTCTTCCCAGCAGAGGTTGTGTTGATGGTTCTTCCCCAGCAAAAGTTTGTCTTTCCCCAGCAGGATGGAAGTTGACATGGTTATAGGATCCCCAGCACAGTTCCTGGAAGTTCCCCGGTGTTGTCTCTGAAGGAGACGCGTGTTTATGCATTCATCATTTAGATAAGCATAGCATATCGCATCATTAGTGCATAGCATTTCCATGATCATGGGGCATTGTGTAAAACAAAAAAACTCATGCATCAACATTGCAGGCATATCCATTAACCCTAGGCCGTGGCGGCTAGCCAAGGTTGGGTCAGTTGGAAAGAGTTTAGCATCGCGCCATTGGATCGGCTTCAGAATTGGGTTCATCAGCATGGTTGAGAGGTTGGTGTTTTCCCAACAAGTGATTCCTCAGTCGGGTGGGTATCCCCAACAGTGTTACTCCCCAATTGTTAGCATCTTGCCAGCTTGGATTTTCTTCCCTAAGCAGATATGGGTGTGTCTGATCTCTCCATGTAGAGTCTACCCCTTAAGCAGAAAGTGTCAATCTTTTCCTACCATTTCCCCACTGAGATACATCCTCGTGGATGACGGTTGCTTCCGTTCCCTCCCTAATGGGATGGGTTTTCCCTATTGAGTTCTTTCCTCATTAGGATGAGTCTTGATTCAGTCTGCCTTTTTGGATCGATCCTAAACTGGCTTCTTGTTGACTATCTCTTGTGCTGCCCTGGGGCATAAATGAATAGTCGCTCACTAACCGGCACTCATTCATTTCATCCTCAGCGGAGTTTGTTGTTGGCCTCTACCACCAAACCGGTAGTTGTAAGTCCTATCTTTGTGGTTTTCTACCCACTAGCTGGTAGTTGTAAAATCCCACTTTCATCCCCTTGTTGGAGTTGACCGTTCGTGCTCATCCTATGGATGACTGGTTACTTTTCCGTGGTTTTGTGCCTACTAACCGGTAGATGTAATCCCCTCTTTGCAGTTATCAGTATCCGGTTTGCGGTGTTGATGGTCTTGTCCCCTTTGGATGCTTGCTTTGATCAAGCAGTATTTTCCCCATTGGGTCCTCACTTTCTTTTTGGATACTTGCTCCAAGTTAGCAACTTTATCCTCTTTTGATTGGTCATCTTTTGCATACCTAGTCTGGTACCCAGATGCCTTTCTTTTCGGTCGATTGTTCATTTAGCAACCTACAACCCGGTTATGGATAATCTTCCATGCGAGTGTATTATCTACGTTTTGACGGCTATAGATAATATGTCTCACGTTTTTCCGGTATTCAGACCGAAGGAGTTTCCGACGATCAGGTCGATGTACTCATGGCACAAGGCCAATTTTCCGGTATTCAGACCGAAGGAGTATTCTCCTCTCCGTTGGTGTCGATAAACGTCGAGTTTTTCCCAATCATCCGTTGATGATTTGGTTGTGTCCTCCTTCCCAAGTGAAGTATCCTCCTCTCCGTTGGTGTCGATAAACGTCGAGTTTTTCCCGATCATCCGTTGATGATTTGGTTGTGTTCACTCTCCCCAGTAGAGTATTCTCCTCTCCGTTGGTGTCGATAAACGTCGAGTTTTTCCTATTCGTCCTATGACGTCTAGTTGTACCCCTCTCCATGCAGAGTTACCTCTCCGTTGGTTTCGATAAACGTCGAGTTTTTCCTAGCTATCCGATGATGTCTAGTTGTACCCTCTCCATGCAGAGTTACCTCTCCGTGGTTTCGATAAACGACGAGTTTTTCTCAGTCGTCCGTTGACGTCTGGTTGTGTTTCTCTCATTCCCATTCATCTGTAAATGTCTGGTCGATCTTTTTGGTGTCTGTAAACATCATCTTTCGATGTCTGTAAACGTCGAGTATTCCCATTCATCTGTAAATGTCTGGTCGATCTTTTTGGTGTCTGTAAACATCATCTTTCGATGTCTGTAAACGTCGAGTCTTCCCATTCATCAGTAAATGTCTGGTCGATCTTTTTGGTGTCTGTAAACATCATCTTTCGATGTCTGTAAACGTCGAGTATTCCCATTCATCTGTAAATGTCTGGTCGATCCTTTTGGTGTTTGTAAACATCATCTTCCGATGTCTGTAAACGTCGAGTTTTCTCCCATTCATCCGTTGATGTCTGGTCGAGTCCCCCCAGTCATTCATTAATGTCTGGTTACCTCTCCGTTGGTTTCGATAAACGTCGAGTTTTTCCTGGTCGTCCCCAGTTGGTTACCTCTCCGTTGGTCTTGGTAAACGTTGAGTTTTTCCCATTTCGTCCGTTGACGTATGGTTGTATCCCTTCCATTCATTCATTAATGTTTGGTTACCTCTCCGTTGGTCTTGGTAAACGTTGAGTTTTTCCCATTTCGTCCGTTGACGTATGGTTGTATCCCTCCCAGTTATTCAATAGCGTCTGGTTACCTCTCCGTTGGTCCCGGTAAACGCTGAGTTTTTCCTAGTTGTCCGTTGGCATCTAGTTGTGATTTCTATTCCCATTCGTCATCGTTGTGATGTCTGGATGTGGCCATACCCTTTGAAAACCAAAAAACAAACAAAATACCCAGTAGTAAATATCAAATCCCAGTAGACGTTTCCATTGGTGGATCCCTGTGTTGTGCAAATTCTACGGTTCTTGGTATTCAATCCCTGTTTACCCTGAAAGTCTGACAGCCGCTGCTATCATCCGTTCGGGTTCCCAGCTGATTGAATAGGGGCAGCTGTAGCACCTCAAATTTGCACCTACCATTATACATACATTTTCATATTAGGTCATAACATATCATGGTCCATTGCATAGCATTTGCATTGTCCCTCAGTTGCCTCAAGAGCAAGCAATCAGAAATTAGGTCAAACTAATCTCCTGATCAGTCAACCAAGCAAGCAAGGGAATTTCTCATTGAATCAAGGCCTTGAGGTTTGTCCAACAAGTTCACATGGCTTGGAGGTCTATTTGAAGTGTTCAAGTCAAGGGCTGAGGGCTCAGAGGTCAGCAGTTCATATACAGACAGTCAAAAACCCTAAAAAAGTCAACTGTCAGTCAAAACAGTAGATAGTGGTCATTCTTGTGGAATTTGGGCACCATGGTCAATGATCAATAATTCATACAACTTGGGACATCATTTGAAGTCAAGTTCTCAAGGAATTAGGGTTTGGAATTCAACAGTCAATGCACAATCAGACAGAAACCCTAAAAGTCAACTGTTGGTCAACTGTCCATTTAATCAGTGATTTGATGATTGGAATTGGTTTGTGAGAGTTCATTCATGTCCAAATAGCCATCATATATCATGCCAAACACCATCATGGAAGAATTTGAAGCCAGATCAAAAATTTCCCAAAACGGAAACTGGGCCTGTAACTGAAACCTGCCATAAATGGAAAGTTTTGATCCTCAAACTTACATCATGATACAAGCCTCAAATGAATTTTTGCCCAACATGAAAGTTGAAGATCTTGTTCTCCCATTTCCAAAAAGTCCTAGAACTCTCAATTCCCATGTGTGGTTGGCAAGTTATGATCGAATCGATTTCAGAAAATCTTAAACTTCAAAGGGCCATATCTCTCAAACCGTTTGGCCAATTTTGGTGGGGTTTTTTCCTACAAGTCCCATTTGATCCCCTCTTTCCAAAAATATAAATTTCATGTGCCAAAACTTCACCAATCAAAATGGCATATTTTGACCTTTCTCATTTAAATGAAAGTTTGACCAAGAGTTGACTTTTTGATTTAAACATTTTTTCAACATTTGGCCAATTGGAACAGCTCATAAATGTCATTTAGAATGTGTTTGCAAAGTCAAATTATGCAGCACATGTGAATTATACTTAGTTGCTTGGAATTTGCAAAAAAAGGACACTTTCATCATACTAAACCATACTTGTCCATGCCTTGCCTTGTACCTCAAAAGGACAGCAATTATGCAACATTTCTTCTGTCATTAGAGCCTCATTATGCAGCCAAATAACCAATTGTACATATAGCCATGCCTCACTTGCTTAAGAGTTGGAAGATGAGTACTTTGCAATCATCCATCCATGCTTCCACACCTTAATTTGTACTGTCCAACAGCAGACCTAGCAGCATGGTGAGGCACATTTTTCTGCCATTTTTGATACACAAGGCTGCACAAGACCACAGAAAACACTCTTCACCAATCCTCAAAACATCTCACCTTACTGTGGCATTTCCAATTGGCTGTCAAAGCATCCAAAAGCATAAGCCTTGCCCTGCTTGGTACTGCTGATAGCAGACCCAAGCCATGATTGTCTGTCACATTGCAAACACCATTTTGCAGCCACAATCGAACACAGAACAACAGAAAAACCTTTTGGCTCTTGGATGCTAAAGAGGATCACATCTTATGCATTTTTGATTTTCTGTCATAAGTTTCCAAATAACTCACCTGGCCATTTTGTGTTTTTGCTGTCAAAACTCAAGAAGAAAAAACCTGCCTTGCAAAACTCACAAATCCAAGAGCTGCATTCAGCTTTGCTTTTTGCATTTTTAGTTTGCTTGGCATTTCTAAAACAGTTAACAAAATACCCTAAAGACCAAACACCTGTCCTCTCATTTTTTCTCCCAAGTCTCCCTTTACCATTTCATCATTCTGAAATCCTGTCAACTAGCCAACATAACAAAAACAGCAGCCAACAGCAGAAAAATCAGCAAAAAACCCTTGGTCCTCTCATTTTCTCTCAAGCCTCACTCTGGCTATTTTTCTAAAACCACAAAAAGCCTAGCTCACCTTTGCTGTGGACATTCCAGGTCTTCTGTCCAAACCACATTAGCAACTTCAAAAAACAGCAGACTCCCACCCTCAATTTTCCTGTCATAAGACCACAACAGCTCTTCATTTTTTCTGATGGTGATTCTCAAACTTGCACACACCCTTGGCCTTGCCTCAAAACCAGCATAACAGAACCAACAGTCCTGCCAATCTCTCATTTTTTTGTCAAACCAAACCTTGCCAAAACCTGCTACAACAAAAAGAATACAACCTTTGGCCTGTCACAACAACCTAGCAGCAGTCCACCATCCTGTTTTCTGTCATGAAACAGCAATAGATCCATCACTGCCTTGCCAACCTACACAACCATCAAATTTCATTCACTCCAAAAACCTCATCCTTTACATTTGTCATTTGCTATCAAACAAAACTCACAAAGAACCAAACTTGAGCCTTGCCTTGTGTGTTAAAACCTTGCCTTGCCAACAAGCTTGCTAGCAGCAAGCCAACCATTCACCTTGCCTTGGCCATTCCTCAAAATTTGTTAACTTCCCTAGCCTTGCCTAGCATTCCCTTTCCTGTCATAACAAACCACAAAACCCTTGGCATTTTTCTGTCACAACACTGCAGCAGGCAAAACAAAACCTTGGCAATTGTTAAAAATCAAAACCCTGCTACAGCAGCCACAAAAAACCACAAGACCAACAGACTTTCCTTTTCTCTAAAGAAAAAACACTTCATTCTTGGCCAAGATTCATCTGTCCAAACTCTGCAGCAAACACCTTGGCACTGCATCCTCAAGACCTTACAAGCACAACAAACTAACCTGGCCATGAAAAACCAGTCAAGAACCTCACCCTGCCATCCTGCATCTTAAAAGCCTTAAAAAACACTAAACCTAACTTGCCCTTGGCCACTTTGCATTGTCTGTCCAAGTTCCTAAATAATTCAAACCTGGCCATTACCACAAACAAACCTTCACTCACTTTCCAACATGATCTTTGCTTGCTATTGGCTTTGGATTTTCTCTGTCAAGAAAGCATCCAAGTGACAACCCTTGTTTTGCATCACAATTGCCTTGCCACAACCAGCATAACATGACCTAACCAACATAACCCTGCAGCATCAAAAGTCAATATCCTGCAGACAAACCCTTGCAACTTGCCCTCTCACACTCATTCCAACTCACTCTCAGTGTGCATCTCACTTCTTCTGTCCAAAACCAACAAAACCAACATAACACTGCAGCCGGTTTGTTTTCATCTTGCCCTCACTTTGCATTTTCTATCCACAAGCTATCCAAACACACAATGAATCTGACCTGGCCTGGCTTGAGATAGTCATCAACCACATAACAAAAACACACTAGCATCACCAAGGCAACATTGTGAACCATTGCAATCACATGTTTCACACTTGGAAGCATTGGTTCTTGCATTATCTTAAAGAAGCATCTCTCATGGCAATCCAAGTGTGAGTTCATTTCAACCTACACAAGCCAAAGCATCTCCCTCCCTCATCAAGAAGGCCATTGGACAACTGTTTCATTTCAATTCCATCAAAAAAAAAAGCATCAAGAACACAAACTGCCCTTCAAAAAGGTATGGATTCGACCCTCCCATTTTCTCAAATTGACACATGTTTTGAATAGGTCTTTCAATGCTGAGTTTAGTGATGCTTTCATTTTTTGGAATGGTTGCTTGTTCATGAAGATATGTTGAGATAAAGTTTGGTGCTCGAAAATGTTTCTTTTGATTTCTTGATGTGCAGTTCAAATTAATGAAAATAGGGTTTGGATTGTTGTTGTATGCTGTTTGATGATTACAATGGTATGCTCAATTGGCATTTTTGGGGAGAAATTGAGAAATTCGAATTTGGGGATGGATGAACATGAACCCTAGATCCCAATGTGCATTTTCCCAGAATTTTCTTCATTCCCACGTGCTGCATGGCTTCTTTCCCTCCAGCCAATCAAAACATTCCAATTCTTGCCCAAAACGACAGTGTTTGGATAAGTGAATCATAATATTACCAAAATGCCATTTTCTCCATTATTAATTCAATTAATTTCACATTTTAATTACCAATCTTCCAAAATTCATAACTTGCTCATTTTTGATCCAAATTCAATGGGATTTTTTGTGTTGTGTTCATCATGATCTCTACTTTTTTATCATATTTTTTCCAGAATTTTTGGATGAGTGGTTTTTAAATGGCCTTAGGGTTTGTGACATGTGACCAAATTTTGTACATCTTGCCAAAACATTTGTGAAATGATGATACTTTATCCAATGGCTCCCAAATTTTTTGTGCTTAAACTAGACACATTCATGGTGATTTTGGTATAAAGTTTGTGGATTTATCATTTGTGGTTTGTGAGATATGATTTTTTGAATTAGGGTGTGACAATTTGTGTCACACCATTGATGTCCAACTTCATGATTTTCATTACCATGCTTCTTGACCTCTAAATGGATTGAAATTTTGCATGAGCCTACTCTTGTATGTCTAGTTG
The DNA here is from genome assembly GCF_024323335.1 of Lathyrus oleraceus. Classification (NCBI taxonomy): domain Eukaryota; kingdom Viridiplantae; phylum Streptophyta; class Magnoliopsida; order Fabales; family Fabaceae; genus Lathyrus; species Lathyrus oleraceus. The sequence continues at coordinate 169,506,384 of NC_066580.1, read as the reverse complement.
ACTTGTGAATTTTCTTGGATTTATTTGAACTATTTTCCTAATTGTTTGAGATTTTATTCCCTGCCTAGTCAAATGTTGACTTTGTGTGACACATGTTCCCATTTCATTTGTGAAATTCTCATACTTTATTATATGGACATGAAATTTGATATGTGATAACTAGACATCTCAAGCTTGGCATTGGTGTTAATCTCATTCATTTCTCATCTGTTTTCAATTTGATATGATTTTTTGAAGTTGACCCATGCTTGTTGACTTTCTTTGTGCATGCTTGAATTTGGTTTGACTTCATGATTTTCATTGACTGCCTTCCTCTCATCCAAATGGGATGAAATTTGACATGCTTACCATGCTATGTGTTAGGTTTGATCATGATTTATTTGGTGATTTTTGGAAAATGTTTAGATTGCTTTTTATGCAAGTCTTGCTGTTGACTTCTATGAGCTCCTGTTTGCCATGTTTTGACCTAAATGGTTCATGAAATGATGATAGTGATTGATACGAATGTGAACCCAATTGGTTTTGTTTCCTAATTGTTTGAACATGATTTTGGATACTTAACCCTTGCTGTTTTGACTTTCTCATTCACTTTTGACCCTAGGCTTGCCCTAGTGGTCCTGTTACTCACCTTTGAGCTTGTGATTTCAGGTTGACCATCAAATGGCCATTGTGACCAATTCTTTTTGATTGAGCTTGCTCAAATATCATTGTCTAACCTTGTTTGTTTTGTAGGTGGCTTGGCTCACATGCCATAAGCCTTGTGCCTTGCACATCCATGTGCCTCCAATTGACTGTTGGTTTCTGTTTCTGTTTGTTTTGTTTGAAGTTGCATACTAACATCTGCTTGACTGTTTCAGGTGCTTTAGTTGCTTAGTTCATTGTGAACTTTTTGCTTTGCTTTGCTTGTATAAGCAATTTGCATTGAGGTATGTCTCTTCTACTTCATGTAGTCTGGAAGACCTGGCCTGTTACTTGGCCAGGCAACTGTCTGAAGTCCTCCTTAAGAGGCAATGTTTGTGATTGTTTACTTTTGTCCTTGCATAGAGTCAAAGTCCTCCTAAGTGAAGAGGCAATTGGTGGAAGGTAGGGATATGCAATCTATCCCCCACTATTCAGTGTGTCATCTGCTTTGCTCGCACCACTGTGTTGATGCATTGCAGATACAAGCCCAAGATCTTGTACAACTGTACAGTTGAGTCAGTTTTAAATGTGTAGAAGGGTTCCCACTTTCTGAACCCACACATTCTTGTCTTGAGCTCTCCCAGGCCAGGGATAAGAGCTGTGAGGTCTCATCCTCACTTCATCCTTTCATCTGCTTCACCTTAGCCCCTCAATGGCAAGGTTAAGAGCAACATTCACCCAGTTCCAGAGGTTTGTTTGTTGAGGTTGATATGACCCCTTGACTAAAACCTAACCCTTGTTTGAGCCACTTGTTTGTGTATAGCGTGTGCTATCTGTGCTTGTAGGATTGTTTGACTTGCTTCCTGTGCAAGTTAGGATAGTTTGACTTGCTTCCTGTGCAAGTTAGGATTGTTTGACTTGCTTCCTGTGCAAGTTAGGATAGTTTGACTTGCTTCCTGTGCAAGTTAGGATAGTTTGACTTGCTTCCTGTGCAAGTTAGGTTTAGTTTAGACTTGCTTCCTGTGCAAGTTAGGTTTTGCTTGGCTTGCTTCCTGTGCAAGTTAAGTGTGTGTGGCTTGCTTCCTGTGTGAGCCATACTTAGGATAGGTTGGCCCTTGTGCCATTTAGCTAGAAACCATAACTTAGGGTTGATTTTGCATGACAACATCTAGGCTCGAGTCGTAGTCTCCCTAGTTGTGTCTCCCTCTGTTATCTGGTTAGGCTAGTCCTTTATCCCTGCGTAGGGGAACTACATCGCCCTGATCTTCATACCAGATGAAGTATGTAGGCAGGAGATTGAGCTGATCTCTCCGGGCGCCCTTTTTCTTTTTGTGTGTGCTTGACAGTTATAGGCTCGAGTCCCCGACTCCCCATTAACTTGTTATCTTGTTGTGTGCTTGGAAGCTGATGTAAGTCCATCAAGTGGCAGTTAGGTTCCAGTGTGCGTGTGTTTTGGCTCGGATGCTGATGTAAGTCCAGCAATTGGCATTCAGGCTCCATGTTTGCCTTCTTGTGTGTGTTTTGGTTCGGATGCCGACATCAGTCCAGTGATTGGCAGTCGGGCTCCACGTTTGCCTATTTGTGTTTGTTTGTGTGCGTGTCAGCCGAGCTACGAATGCTCTGATTCTTCTCTCGTCTGAGAAGATACGTATGCATAGGATGCGACATCCTAGCGAGCATGTGTCGTCTCCCCAGTCCGAACTACTTTGACTCTGATGTCTATGCCTGATAGACTAAGTAGGCCCAGGATGCGACATCCTGCCGAGTCCAGTTTCAGTCAGTCTCTTTCGTTTCTTTCAGCCAGTGTGTGTGAATATTTGAGCAGTGTTTAGCAACCAATTTTCCTTTCTAGTGTGCGTGGATCCCGTAGAGTACTACGGATGCGTAGGGGTGCTAATACCTTCCCTTCGCATAACCGACTCCCGAACCCATTCTCTTTGGTCGCGAGACCATGTTCTTTTCCCAGGTTTACTCTGAGCGTTTCCTTTCCCTCTTTTGGGATAAATAACGCACGGTGGCGGCTCTGTTGTTTCTTTCTTTTCCCGCCGGTTTTTCGCGCGATGCGACACCGAGGTAGGATAAGTCGTGCGTAGATAATTGAGTCCTCTTGCACAGATCTAATGCTCACATTCAGTCTTTCATTCCATGAGAAATTTTGAAGAATAGAACCATATAAATGACTCCTTTATGTTCCTTATTTAACGAACTCGTAAGCCAAAATTAACTTGTAATTCTGGTCTTAATAACCGATGAAAGACACTAAATCCACATGGAGGAATTTAAATATGGTTTCGAGATTACTTCATTTGTATATCTTTTATATACATTTATTAACCATCACTTTAAACAATTTCAAACACTTTTTATAATATATATTTCTTAAGCACAATTATATAATTTTGATTTTATAATAATTTCATATTTTGTTGACTTTTCTTGCTAATATAATCGCATGCACTATCTTTCAAATTTATCGTATCACGACCTTGCATGGAGTATTTCAATTAGCACTACTCCAAATGAATAAACATCAGATTTTAGGATCGAGATATTCAAATGTTCCCTTAACACCGGTGCTGATATACATCTTATGGATATCATGGATATTGGGAAATGTTCATTAATTTCACATCCGGATGAATGACCGAGGTAGGATAAGTCGTGCGTAGATAATTGAGTCCTCTTGCACAGATCTAATGCTCACATTCAATCTTTCATTCCATGATAAATTTTGAAGAATAGAACCATATAAGTTACTCCTTAGAGTTCCTTATTTAACGAACTCGTAAGCCAAAATTAACTTGTAATTCTGGTCTTAATAACCGATGAAAGACACAAAATCCACATGGAGGAATTTAAATACGGTTTCGAGATTACTTGATTTTTATATCTTTTATATACATTTATTAACCATCATTTTAAACAATTTCAAACATTTTTTATAATATATATTTCTTAAACACGATTATATAATTTTGATTTTATAATAATTTCATATTTTGTTGACTTTTCTTGCTAATATAATCGCATGCACTATCTTTCAAATTTATCGTATCACGGCCTTGCATGGAGTATTTCAATTAGCACTACTCCAAATGAATATACATCAGATTTTAGGATCGAGATATTCAAATGTTCCCTTAACACCTATGCTGATATAAATCTAAGGATATCATGGATATTGGGAAATGTTCATTAATTTCATATCCGGATGAATGACCGAGGTAGGATAAGTCGTGCGTAGATAATTGAGTCCTCTTGCACAGATCTAATGCTCAGATTTAGTCTTTCATTCCATGATAAATTTTGAAGAATAGAACCATATAAATGACTCCTTTATGTTCCTTATTTAACGAATTCGTAAGCCAAAATTAACTTGTAATTCTGGTCTTAATAACCGATGAAAGACACTAAATCCACATGGAGGAATTTAAATATGGTTTCGAGATTACTTCATTTGTATATCTTTTATATACATTTATTAACCATCACTTTAAACAATTTCAAACACTTTTTATAATATATATTTCTTAAGCACGGTTATATAATTTTGATTTTATAATAATTTCATATTTTGTTGACTTTTCTTGCTAATATAATCGCATGCACTATCTTTCAAATTTATCGTATCACGGCCTTGCATGGAGTATTTCAATTAGCACTACTCCAAATGAATAAACATCAGATTTTAGGATCGAGATATTCAAATGTTCCCTTAACACCGATGCTGATATACATCTTATGGATATTGGGAAATGTTCATTAATTTCACATCCGGATGAATGACCAAGGTAGGATAAGTCGTGCGTAGATAATTGAGTCCTCTTGCACAGATCTAATGCTCACATTCAATCTTTCATTCCATGATAAATTTTGAAGAATAGAACCATATAAGTTACTCCTTAGAGTTCCTTATTTAACGAACTCGTAAGCAAAAATTAACTTGTAATTCTGGTCTTAATAACCGATGGAAGACACTAAATCCACATGGAGGAATTTAAATACGGTTTCGAGATTACTTGATTTTTATATCTCTTATATACATTTATTAACCATCATTTTAAACAATTTCAAACATTTTTTATAATATATATTTCTTAAACACGATTATATAATTTTTATTTTATAATAATTTCATATTTTGTTGACTTTTCTTGCTAATATAATCGCATGCACTATCTTTCAAATTTATCGTATCACGGCCTTGCATGGAGTATTTCAATTAGCACTACTCCAAATGAATATACATCAGATTTTAGGATCGAGATATTCAAATGTACCCTTAACACCTATGCTGATATACATCTAAGGATATCATGGATATTTGGAAATGTTCATTAATTTCATATCCGGATGAATGACCGAGGTAGGATAAGTCGTGCGTAGATAATTGAGTCCTCTTGCACAGATCTAATGCTCACATTCAGTCTTTCATTCCATGATAAATTTTGAAGAATAGAACCATATAAATGACTCCTTTATGTTCCTTATTTAACGAACTCGTAAGCCAAAATTAACTTGTAATTCTGGTCTTAATAACCGATGAAAGACACTAAATCCACATGGAGGAATTTAAATATGGTTTCGAGATTACTTCATTTGTATATCTTTTATATACATTTATTAACCATCACTTTAAACAATTTCAAACACTTTTTATAATATATATTTCTTAAGCACGGTTATATAATTTTGATTTTATAATAATTTCATATTTTGTTGACTTTTCTTGCTAATATAATCGCATGCACTATCTTTCAAATTTATCGTATCACGGCCTTGCATGGAGTATTTCAATTAGCACTACTCCAAATGAATAAACATCAGATTTTAGGATCGAGATATTCAAATGTTCCCTTAACACCGATGCTGATATACATCTTATGGATATTGGGAAATGTTCATTAATTTCACATCCGGATGAATGACCGAGGTAGGATAAGTCGTGCGTAGATAATTGAGTCCTCTTGCACAGATCTAATGCTCACATTCAGTCTTTCATTCCATGATAAATTTTGAAGAATAGAACCATATAAGTTACTCCTTAGAGTTCCTTATTTAACGAACTCATAAGCCAAAATTAACTTGTAATTCTGGTCTTAATAACCGATGAAAGACACTAAATCCACATGGAGGTGTTTAAATACGGTTTCGAGATTACTTGATTTTTATATCTTTTATATACATTTATTAACCATCACTTTAAACAATTTCAAACATTTTTTATAATATATATTTCTTAAACACGATTATATAATTTTTATTTTATAATTATTTCATATTTTGTTGACTTTTCTTGCTAATATAATCGCATGCACTATCTTTCAAATTTATCGTATCACGGCCTTGCATGGAGTATTTCAATTAGCACTACTCCAAATGAATAAACATCAGATTTTAGGATCGAGATATTCAAATGTTCCCTTAACACCGATGCTGATATACATCTTATGGATATTGGGAAATGTTCATTAATTTCACATCCGGATGAATGACCAAGGTAGGATAAGTCGTGCGTAGATAATTGAGTCCTCTTGCACAGATCTAATGCTCACATTCAGTCTTTCATTCCATGATAAATTTTGAAGAATAGAACCATATAAGTTACTCCTTAGAGTTCCTTATTTAACGAACTCGTAAGCCAAAATTAACTTGTAATTCCGGTCTTAATAACCGATGAAAGACACTAAATCCACATGGAGGAATTTAAATACGGTTTCGAGATTACTTGATTTTTATATCTTTTATATACATTTATTAACCATCACTTTAAACAATTTCAAACATTTGTTATAATATATATTTCTTAAACACGATTATATAATTTTATATTTTTTGAATTTAATATAATCGCATGCACTATCTTTCAAATTTATCATATCACGACCTTGCATGGAGTATTTCAATTAGCACTACTCCAAATGAATAAACATCAGATTTTAGGATCGAGATATTCAAATGTTCCCTTAACACCGATGCTGATATACATCTCATGGATATCATGGATATTGGGAAATGTTCATTAATTTCACATCCGGATGAATGACCGAGGTAGGATAAGTCGTGCGTAGATAATTGAGTCCTCTTGCACAGATCTAATGCTCACATTCAGTCTTTCATTCCATGATAAATTTTGAAGAATAGAACCATATAAATTACTCCTTAGAGTTCCTTATTTAACGAACTCGTAAGTCAAAATTAACTTGTAATTCTGGTCTTAATAACCGATGAAAGACACTAAATCCACATGGAGGATGTAGCACCTCAAATTTGCACCCTACCTTTTGTACATTCATTTTCATATTAGGTCATTAACATAACATAGTCCATTGCATAACATTGCATTGTCCTTTGCCCAAGTGCAAGCCCACTGACAAGATTAGGTCAACTGGTCAGGAGATTTAGTTGAACAAGCAAGCGTGTGCCATTTTCATTGAGACAAAGCCCTAGGGTGGATTTATCAAGCTCATATGGTCTAAGGATCATTGTGAAGTGATTTGGCCAAAGATTGGATGCTCAGAAGTCATCAGTCATTGTTCAGTCAACCAGAAGCCCTAGAAAGTCAACTGTGGTCAACTGTGGTCAACTGTGCCTGATTTTATGGATTGGAAGGTGTGAGATGGTTTGAAAGGCTTCATTCATGTCCATATAAGTCTCAGTTGACATATCAAAGACCAAGGTTGAAGAATTGGAGGTCAGACAAGAAGTTTCCTAAAATAGCAGGTGACCTGTAATTTCAGCTGCCCAAAATGGAAATTTTTTCTCCTCAAAATTACTTCATCATACAAGCTTCAAATGGAATTTTGTCCAACATGAAAGTTGAAGATCTTGATCTCACCATTCCAAAAAGTCCAAGAACTTGAAATTCCCATGTGTGGTTAGCAAGATATGGTCAAATCATTTTCAAAAAATGCCCGAAATCAAAGTGCCATAACTCTCACATGGAGTGGCCAAATTGGATGGTTTTTCTTTGAGCAAATCACATTTGATGTGTATTTTCATAATCCATCATCACATTTTGCCAAAAGCATTCACATAAAAAGGCCATTTTTCAAGTGCACTAATTAAAATCCAAGGGCAAAATGGTCCAATTTGAGAAATAATTGGAATTTTGGCATGGGACTTTTTGCAACAATTTCTAAATATCATTTGTGACTTGTTTGAACCAAATTTGGACAGAAAATCAGCTGCATTAACCAAGGGCATTTTGGCCACACTTGAAAATTGCACATTAACACTAATCATGTACATTTTGCTAATCTTAATTAATTTTGGATTAAGCCTTGGTATAAATAGCTAATTGTAACTGTAATCATCAAGCACTAATCACTTTTTCAGATCCAATCCAAAAACTCTCCAATTCTCTCAAAAATTTCACAATTCTCATTCACTTTTTTTATCAAATTCTTCAATAATTCTCCATTGTTTTGGCAATTTCTTGGTGATTTCTTCATGTGCAGGTGATTATGTGATTCTGTTTTTGGAGATTGAAGCAAAATTCGTGCAAGAACACCAACTGTCCAAGCATCACTCATCAATGGCAATTGGCGAATCTTCATGATCCAAGCATCGTCGAGCTGAAAGTTCTTCACCAATCATCTTCTTGAGCAACATTCTTCATCTGTTTTCAAGAATTGAAGCCAAAAACCTCCTGAATCGCGAGCTGCTCATCCAAGAGGTAAGATTTCGAACTCATTAATTCACGCAATTGTTATATGGATTTGATAGTGCGTTGAACGTAGAGTAGTTTGGCATTTGAATCACGTGTTTTCATTGAGTAATCATCAAGATATTTGGATTTGAAATTTATGCATCAAAGCTTTTCTTGCTTGGATCTTTATACATGTTAAGTTATAGACAAAACCATTGCCATAATCGTGACCTACGCTGAGAGACGAAGAGATCCGTATATCATTTGTGTATTTTCGTTGAGAAATGGTCCTAACCGAATTTGGAGATGATGATGAACATGAACACGCTGTAGCTGGAAATTTCTGGGAAAAAATTCGCTGAAACCCGCGCTTCAATCCTGCACTTTCGCTTGCCACTTTTCAAATTATGTTTCCCACCAAACTGAACCAATCGCATGCGGACACGGCATTAAAATGCTACAGCGTTTTAAGCATTGACTGCACATAGTTACAGTACTGCTATTGCATTAATTCAATGAATCCATGATAAATTCGTATACTACTAAATAAATATTCAATAAATTTAACAAACTTAAAAAATTCATAAAAAATTCAATATTAGTCCAAATTAGGTGGGATATTTTTTGTTAGTTTCCAAATTTTATCTATGTTTTTTTAGGCATAGTAGCATAAGTTGTGCTTGGTAAAATGTTTGAATGGTATATTGATCTTTGACATGTGTGACATAATTGTATGTTTTGCCATTTTAATCACCAAATGCTCATACATTGTCCAAATTGAATGAAATTTCATTTGATGATTCTTGACACATTTCTGGAGATTTTGGTATATCATTTGTAATTTTTAGACCTCTGGATTGGTAGATATGATTTATTCTTTTTGAGTGTGACAATATGTGTCACATTATGATATGCTGAGTTCATGAATTATTTTTCCATGCTTCCCCTAGGCCTATGGCCCTGATTTTTTGCATGAGATGACATGTATATGTTTACTTTCAACATGAATTTTTGTGGATGTACTTGGTCCATTTTCTAATTGATTTGGATTTTTGATTGCTATTTAGCATCTTTGGGTTGTTTCTTGTGTAACAAACTTTACATGTGTTGTTGAATGCTCATACTATATCATATGAATGTGAAATTTGATGGAGTGATTCATAACATGTTTAGGTGTAGTTTGGCTTTGGTCCCATCCATTTCTTAATTGTTTTCACTGTTTGGTATGTGATTAAAGTCGATGCTCATTTTGTTACCATGTGTTGACTTGTTTGAATTGCTGCTGACTTTATGATTTTCATTGACCTACTTTCTTTTGTCCAATTGAGCTGAAAATTGACATGCTACTTGTTGATTGTGTCCTGTTTAGGTTTGAATTATTTGAGGATTTTTGGAATTGTTTTGGTATGCCTTTGATTGAAGTCATTCTGTTTGGACTTTTGGTGTTGTATTTGACCTAGTTTGTGGTATATTGTGCATGGATTGATATTGGTGAATGATATGAGCATGAGACCAATTGCATTTGCTTTATATTTGTTTGAATGTGATTTTGGATTGGTTTTGCTTGCTGTTTAGATTTTTTTTATCCCTTTGGACCCTAGGCTTGGCCTAGTGGTCTAGTTTCTCACATTTGGTGTGGATTTTCAGGTTGAAATGCAAAAAGGCTTAAAGGAAAAAGTGCAAGTTGATTAAATTGAGTTTTGTTTGATGTTGTAAACTAACATTGACTTTGTTTTGTAGGTTGTGATGCTTGAGCTTAAGCTTATAGCTTGCACTTGTGTGCATTAACTTGTGTTGCTTGTACAGATTAACTGATTAACCATTTGCTGTTTACTGTTGGTTTGTCTGAGTACTGATGATACTTGATTGATTTCAGGTACATTTAGTCGCTTACAGTTCTTTAAGAACTTGCTTGCTGCTGCTTGGTTTTTAAACCACTTGAGGTAGGACTTCTATTCTCCATGTAGTCTGGAAGACCTGGCCTATTACTTGGCCAGGCAACTGTCTGAAGTCCTCCTTAAGAGGCGATGTTTGTGGTTGTTTACATTTGTGCCCAAGCAGGTGAAGACCTCAATGAGGCAATTGGTGGATCAAAGGGATATGTAATCTATCCCCCACTATTCTGTTGAGTCGTCCCTCTGCTCACACGGCTGTGTGTTGATGCATTGGGACACAAGCCCAAGATCTTGTACAGTGTACAATCGTGTCAGAGTCTTGAGCGTAGAAGGGTTCCCATATTCTGGACCCACGCTCCTTTGTCTGAAGCTCTCCCTGACCAGGGATAAGAGCTGTGAAGTCTCATCTTCACTCACCTTTCATCAGCTTCACCTTAGCCCCTCAATGGCAAGGTTAAGAGCTAAGCTTACCCCGATACAGAGGCTTGTTTGTTGAGGTTGATATGACCCCTCGACTAAAGCCTAGCCCTGATGTTTGAGCCCCTTGTTGGTGTGTTTATTTCATGCTGTATATGTTTGTGTGGTGTGATTGTATCCCCTAGGTTCGCTAGACTCCGCGTAGTCTCGTTTGGATGACAATTAAGGTAGCACGGTTCCTTCGTATAGGACTTCCTTTCTTGCTTGAGCTTTCCTAAAACACAAACAAACATTATCCCCTCTTAAGGATACGTCAACTCCTTCTACTACAGGTGAGTAAGTCTCCAAAGGTCGAGCATCCGGTAGATTGCGTAGTGACGTTGTCCACTTAAAAAACACAAACCAACAGGAATAGTTTAGCCGAACTACGGCAACTCTGATTCTCATGTCCAGATGAGATACGTAGGCACGAGATGCGATGTCTTGTCGAGTTTGACTAACAACTAACACTAATTCTTTTCTCTCGCCCTCGTTGCGATTGAGACCTCCCCTTTCTCTTGCCCTAGTTGCAATCGAGACCCTTCTTCTTTCTGTGTTGGTGTTAGGAGGTGGATGTAAGCCCAGCGATTGGCATTCCACATCCTGTGTCTTGTTGTGCGCTTGGAAGCTGATGTAAGTCCATCGAGTGGCATTCGGGTTCCAGTGTGCGTGTGTTTTGGTTCGGATGCTGATGTAAGCCCAGTGATTGGCATTCAGGCTCCTCGTCTGCCTTTTTGGTGTGTGTTTTGGTTCGGATGCTGATGTAAGCCCAGTGATTGGCATTCAGGCTCCACGTTTGCCTTTGCCTGTATTTGTTTGTGTGCGTGTCAGTCGAGCTACGGATGCTCTGATTCTCCTTCGTCCAAAGGAGATACGTATGCATAGGATGCGATATCCTAGCGAGCATGTGTCGTTTCCCCTGTCCGAACTACTTTGACTCTGATGTCTATGCCTGATAGACTAAGTAGGCCCAGGATACGATGTCCTGCCGAGTCAGTCTTGTTTGTTTCCTTGTGTCTCTTTCAGCCTGTGTAGATGTTTATTTGAGCAGTGATTTTAGCAACCATTTTCCTTCCTATTGTGCGTGGATCCCGTCGAGTACGACGGATGCGTAGGGGTGCTAATACCTTCCCTTCGCATAACCGACTCCCGATCCCATTCTCTTTGGTCGCGAGACCATGCTTTTTCTAGGTTTACTTCGAGCGTTTCCTTTCCCTCTTTTGGGATAAATAACGCACGGTGGCGGCTCTGTTGTTCTTGTTTTCCCGCCGGTTTTTCGCGTAATGCGACAGCTGGCGACTCTGCTGGGGACTAGAGAAGTTGACCTGTGCTGGTCCTTCTTCCCTAAGCGAGTCTCTCCTAGCGCTCTCTAGGTTAGGGCTTTGGTTGCTTTTTGTTGTGTTATCTATTGCATTCATTGTTTATTGTTTGCATGTATTGTTTGCATTAATGTTTGCATTCATTCATATTCATCTGCTGTGCTGGCTGTACTTCTCTGTTTGGGGGTGGGATTTACTCGAGGTAAAAGGCCCAATACCCAGGCTATGAGTGCAATCTAGGAAACCTAGGAATAGAGTGAGTCATGGGAAGCGGGTGGTATGCGCCACTTAGCGGAACATCGACGTCACGAGCAGTTCAGACCCTGGTGGGGTATCATCGTTGCATACTTCAGGTGTGTATATGATGGTATTCTGCGAAAGGTTATTTATGTTGCGTTTCTTTCGACCTTACCCTGGCCTAGATGACACCTGTGAGTGGGGAGGGAATGATCACTTTAACAGGTACAAATGGTGACTGTTGGTGACCGGTAGGTGACTTGTTGGTGACTTGTTGGTGACTCAGTGTTCTGTTGGTGATTCAGTTTCTCAGATTGGGTTCAGACGACAGTTGATCAGTTGACTTTGGGTTTCAGATGAATTGTTGTTCAGAATTCGAGCCGAAGCTTCGATCCTGTGTTCAGAGATGCACAGCTTGCCAGTCGTGTCTGCATCATGTGCATCATAGCATATTTATTTTTCAAAAGAAATGCAATAAAAAAAACCTTTGAAAAAAAAAGAAAAAAGCTAATCTCTGCATGCATATCATTTCTCGGGTACATTCCAGAGTCTGTTCGCTGATAGATCCGGGTGCTCATTTACAGATGAAATTATTGGTTTCACTCGGTACTCATTGCTCTTGTATACCGCGCCGTGTTGCTGCAGATTGCTATCCTTTAAAGATGAATCAGGCTCTTTGAATGCCTGAGAAATGAACATTTCATGCGCATCATATGCATTAGCATCATACTCATAACATTTGCATAACAGGTGTGCTTGTGCCGACTTCTCACTCTGGTTCCTGACTGAGACAGGATTGCTGACCGTCGTCCGCATCGTTACTCAACCAGACTCAATCATCAGAGGAATATGGATCAGGTTCAGACTGAGTTGGCTGAGATGGGGGCGAACATGGCCCAGTTTATGTCAATGATGCAAGGAGTTGTTCAGGGACAAGAGGAGCTGCGTGCCTTAGCCCAGAGACTGGAAGCCGTGATTCCACCAGTCCACCGTGCTTCACCAGTGGGTGTACCCGTTCATGAGAATGTTGTTGTCACTATTCTTGTCAATGATTATGCCGTGGGTGATGAATTGAGGGGGATCAGAATTAGTGAACAGCCTCTTGCTGCAGAGACTGTTAATGTCAGAGCAACCCGCACTCCGGTTCGCCATCCTGGCTCTTCGAGTTCTTCCGGTTCTAATAAGCCATCCTCTGGGGCACCCAAAAGGGGAGAAAGTGAAACAAATGCTGTGCACCGTCGGAGGAGTGCAAACAGAGGACAGAATCGTCAGGCTGTTGCTGTGACTATTCCAGCAACTCAACCTCAACAACAGCAGAGAAGGCCAACTCAGCGGTATCAACATCAGCAACATCGTCCGCAACAGCAGGCTTACCAGCCTCCCTATGATAATCAAGCCGGTACAAGTAATGAGAGGAAGAGGGTCATTTTTTATCCGATCCCTATGTCTTACTCAGAGTTGTATCCCTCTTTGATAGAGCGGAACTTGATTACTCCCAGAGACCCGCCGGCTATACCCGTCAACCCTCGGTGGTGGTATAGGCCTGAGCAGCATTGTGTGTATCATTCGGGTGCTCCTGGTCATGATGTGAATAGTTGCTTTCAGTTGAAGATGAAGGTTCAAGACCTCGTGAGGTCAGGTATTCTGAACTTTGAAGACTTGGGTCCCCGTGTTAATCAAGCTTGAAGATAACAAGTCGCGGGCTGGCGTTGGCTTTTCTCCTGAGGTCTTCAACAAAGAGGGTTGATCAAAAGCAGAAGCTACTAATGCAAGAGATTCTGACAGTTGTTATCCCTGGTGGGATCTATCACAATTGGGTCACTGTGGGCGTTCCTACAGTTGTTCATAAGTCAGAGTAATAATCACTTTGTTTAAAAACCCTTCTCCCATGCCAAAAGGAGAAGTGATGACATTGTTGGCAACATTTTGTGCAATGATATTTTCATTCAAGTAAATGCATGTTAAACATTTGTTTTTCCAATTGTTTTCCCTTTTCGCTTTTTGCATGAAATTGGTGATCACAAAAAACCCTAAAAACAGGAATAAAAGCAATCTTTTCATCTGCATAACGATTGTCTTGTTTGTTTTCCAAAAAGTTTTTCATATCGAAATCATTATGCAGGTTGTTTCTCAAACCCATTGAACATAATGATCGGACGTCATCTCCCAATTTTGAATTCCCTGTATTCGAAGTAGAAGAAGATGATGTTGAAGGGATTCCTGACGAGATTTCCCGACTTCTTGAGCAAGAAAAGAAGATCACTCAGCTGCATCTCGAGAATCAGCAGAACAGCCAACTGGGGCATCAAAAAAAAATCAATCAAAAAAAAACAGAGAAAGAAAGGGTGCAAAAGAAATCAAAAGAAATCAAAAGCAAAATCAAAAGAAAAAACAAAGAGAAAAATAGCACCCTCAAAGTCCCAAGTTGACTGATGCTGAATTCGATCGAAAAGAAGAGATTAACTGCCAGGTGTCATGGTCAGTTATATCAGCAGAGAGTGACGAAAGTATTCGACTAGAAGGTCGAGTCTCGAGTTCTGAGAAAATGACCTTGTGCTCAAGAAAGTCTTGTCTTTCGTGCCCGATTCCAGGGGCAAGTGGACTCCAAGCTATGAACGTCCATATGTTTTCAAGAGAGCCTTTTCAGGCGGTGCTTTGACACTTACAGCAATGGATGAAGAAGTTCACTCGTCCTGTGAATCCAGATTCAGTCAAGAAATACTTAGCCTAAACAAAAAAAAAGCAAAACAGCTCGCTAAGTTGAACACCCCAAAGGGTAACTTAGGCAAAAAGGAGCGTCTCGGTGGATTGAAAACCCGAAAGGGCGATCCAGGCAAAAGTTAGAGACATTGAAAAAAGAATTTGCATCTCGCTAGATTGAGCACCTCACACCGGGGCAATCTAGGCAAAAATTAGGGATTTGGCAAGTAACTGCATCTTGACAAGACCGTGTTCTATATCTGTCATCCGCCAGGAATTCTCTATGCGTCGTCGACTGAAGCTCCGAATACATCGAAAATTCGGAATGGTAGAGGAAAGGTCATTATGTTCAATGTAGCCCTCTCCAATATATATCACCGATTTCAAACTTGTACAGATCTATGGAGTCTCGCCCTTTGCAGACTACCATTCCATCACATCGATTTGAGCTTTTACCCCATTATTTGCACTCTTATTTGTTTCAACTCAACAAATGTTTTGCATATTTTAATTGATAAAGTATCATTGTTTTCAAAATAAACAAAAATTTTCACAAAATTGTTCTTAAACAAAGTGAACATTCACAATGATGAAAGGATACCTAGGAGACCCGCAGTGCTCTCCCAAGGGTGGTATGATTACCGACGGGTAAGACAGTCGTTCGTATCTCGAGCATAACTGTATCTTTGTCCTGTAGAACCTTTTCATGGTCTCTCCTCAGCGAGGTTGCTCAGTGCAGTGTTGGTTGAAGTTGTTCATCTTCACGTCCCCGACAGTGCAACATGTTTTCTCCAAGTCTCTGTTAGCCCTATGGTGGGGCATCCCTAATAGAGTGCTGTTTGAGCCCTATCGTGGGGCATCCCCAGCAAGGTTGTTGTTTTGGACATTATCGTGGGCCAGTTCTCAAGCAGTAGGTGTACTGAAGACTTCAATTTTCGTCTCTCCAGCAGAGCAGTCTTCTCCTCTCCCTGGCACGGATGCTTTTCTGCAACGATTCGATATTTGGAGGATTGACGTCTCAATATTCCGTCATTTTCTCAGGTAGGTCCTCAGCAGAGTGGTTGACATGAGGAACTTCATCGATGCCTATCTATTTTCACCAGAGATCTGGCTGATTCTTGGTGTCTCTGTTCTCCAGCATGAGTGAGAAGTCAGTGCTCTCCCTACAGAGTTTTCATCAAGCAAATTTCCTCAACAGAGTCTCCCCACAGAGTGGAGTATTTGATCAGTGGGCTCCCTAGCGGGTGATGCTTGAGCTAAATTGATCAGTGGGCTCCCCACAGAGTGGAAAAAGTGCAAGTTGATTAAATTGAGTTTTGTTTGATGTTGTAAACTAACATTGACTTTGTTTTGTAGGTTGTGATGCTTGAGCTTAAGCTTATAGCTTGCACTTGTGTGCATTAACTTGTGTTGCTTGTACAGATTAACTGATTAACCATTTGTTGTTTACTGTTGGTTTGTCTGAGTACTGATGATACTTGATTGATTTCAGGTACATTTAGTCGCTTACAGTTCTTTAAGAACTTGCTTGCTGCTGCTTGGTTTTTAAACCACTTGAGGTAGGACTTCTATTCTCCATGTAGTCTGGAAGACCTGGCCTATTACTTGGCCAGGCAACTGTCTGAAGCCCTCCTTAAGAGGCGATGTTTGTGGTTGTTTACATTTGTGCCCAAGCAGGTGAAGACCTCAATGAGGCAATTGGTGGATCAAAGGGATATGCAATCTATCCCCCACTATTCTGTTGAGTCGTTCCTCTGCTCACACGGCTGTGTGTTGATGCATTGGGACACAAGCCCAAGATCTTGTACAGTGTACAATCGTGTCAGAGTCTTGAGCGTAGAAGGGTTCCCATATTCTGGACCCACGCTCCTTTGTCTGAAGCTCTCCCTGACCAGGGATAAGAGCTGTGAAGTCTCATCTTCACTCACCTTTCATCAGCTTCACCTTAGCCCCTCAATGGCAAGGTTAAGAGCTAACCTTACCCCGATACAGAGGCTTGTTTGTTGAGGTTGATATGACCCCTCGACTAAAGCCTAGCCCTGATGTTTGAGCCCCTTGTTGGTGTGTTTATTTCATGCTGTATATGTTTGTGTGGTGTGATTGTATCCCCTAGGTTCGCTAGACTCCGCGTAGTCTCGTTTGCATGACAATTAAGGTAGCACGGTTCCTTCGTATAGGACTTCCTTTCTTGCTTGAGCTTTCCTAAAACACAAACAAACATTATCCCCTCTTAAGGATACGTCAACTCCTTCTACTACAGGTGAGTAAGTCTCCAAAGGTCGAGCATCCGGTAGATTGCGTAGTGACGTTGTCCACTTAAAAAACACAAACCAACAGGAATAGTTTAGTCGAACTACGGCAACTCTGATTCTCATGTCCAGATGAGATACGTAGGCACGAGATGCGATGTCTTGTCGAGTTTGACTAACAACTAACACTAATTCTTTTCTCTCGCCCTCGTTGCGATTGAGACCTCCCCTTTCTCTTGCCCTAGTTGCAATCGAGACCCTTCTTCTTCCTGTGTTGGTGTTAGGAGGTGGATGTAAGCCCGGCGATTGGCATTCCACATCCTGTGTCTTGTTGTGCGCTTGGAAGCTGATGTAAGTCCATCGAGTGGCATTCGGGTTCCAGTGTGCGTGTGTTTTGGTTCGGATGCTGATGTAAGCCCAATGATTGGCATTCAGGCTCCTCGTCTGCCTTTTTGGTGTGTGTTTTGGTTCGGATGCTGATGTAAGCCCAGTGATTGGCATTCAGGCTCCACGTTTGCCTTTGCCTGTATTTGTTTGTGTGCGTGTCAGCCGAGCTACGGATGCTCTGATTCTCCTTCGTCCAAAGGAGATACGTATGCATAGGATGCGATATCCTAGCGAGCATGTGTCGTTTCCCCTGTCCGAACTACTTTGACTCTGATGTCTATGCCTGATAGACTAAGTAGGCCCAGGATACGATGTCCTGCCGAGTCAGTCTTGTTTGTTTCCTTGTGTCTCTTTCAGCCTGTGTAGATGTTTATTTGAGCAGTGATTTTAGCAACCATTTTCCTTCCTATTGTGCGTGGATCCCGTCGAGTACGACGGATGCGTAGGGGTGCTAATACCTTCCCTTCGCATAACCGACTCCCGATCCCATTCTCTTTGGTCGCGAGACCATGCTTTTTCCAGGTTTACTTCGAGCGTTTCCTTTCCCTCTTTTGGGATAAATAACGCACGGTGGCGGCTCTGTTGTTCTTGTTTTCCCGCCGGTTTTTCGCGTAATGCGATAGAGGAATTTAAATATGGTTTCGAGATTACTTCATTTGTATATCTTTTATATACATTTATTAACCATCACTTTAAACAATTTCAAACACTTTTTATAATATATATTTCTTAAGCACAATTATATAATTTTGATTTTATAATAATTTCATATTTTGTTGACTTTTCTTGCTAATATAATCGCATGCACTATCTTTCAAATTTATCGTATCACGGCCTTGCATGGAGTATTTCAATTAGCACTACTCCAAATGAATAAACATCAGATTTTAGGATCGAGATATTCAAATGTTCCCTTAACACCGATGCTGATATACATCTCATGAATATCATGGATATTGGGAAATATTCATTAATTTCACATCCGGATGAATGATCGAGGTAGGATAAGTCGTTCGTAGATAATTGAGTCCTCTTGCACAGATCTAATGCTCACATTCAGTCTTTCATTCCATGATAAATTTTGAAGAATAGAACCATATAAATTTCTCCTTAGATTTCCTTATTTAACGAACTCGTAAGCCGAAATTAACTTGTAATTCTGGTCTTAATAACCGATGAAAGACACTAAATCCACATGGAGGAAATTAAATACGGTTTCGAGATTACTTGATTTTTATATCTTTTATATACATTTATTAACCATCACTTTAAACAATTTCAAACATTTTTTATAATATATATTTCTTAAACACGATTATATAATTTTTATTTTATAATTATTTCATATTTTATTGACTTTTCTTGCTAATATAATCGCATGCACTATCTTTCAAATTTATCGTATCACGGCCTTGCATGGAGTATTTCAATTAGCACTACTCAAAAGGAATAAACATCTGATTTTAGGATCGAGATATTTCAGAAATCGTAAGACTACATGGTGTTCCAACTAGTATTATGTCCGACAGAGACCCAAAGTTTACTTCAAGATTTTGGAGGGCATTCTAACAAGCTATGGGATCGAAGTTGTGTTTGAGTACGTCTAATCATCCTCAAACGGATGGTCATACTGAACGGACGATACAGACACTAGAGGATATGTTAAGAGCTTGTGTACTTGAAAGTGGAGGGAATTTGAAGGAGCTCTTACCATTGACTGAATTCGCATATAATAATAGTTATCATGCAAGTATCGGGATGGCTCCTTATGAAACCTTGTATGGACGGAAATGTAGAACACCTCTATGTTGGAAGGAAGGTGGTGAGGAAAGAATATTAGGGTCGGGAATTATTCAAGAGACTATAGAAAAGATAAGGATGGTTCGTGATAAAATGAAGAAAGCGCAAGATCGCCAAAAGAGCTATGCATATCATAGAAGAAGACCATTGGAATTTGATGAAGGTGATCATGTATTCTTGAAGGTGACTCCGAGGTTGAGACTGAAAGGACCGTTTAAGTCACGAAAGCTAAGTCCGAGATACGTAGGGCCATACTAGATTATAGAGAGGATTGGAGAAGTAGCTTACAAATTAGCCTTACCACCTTCTCTATCAGAAATGCATGACGTTTTTCACGTATCTCAACTTCGAAAGTTCATTCCAGATTCTCTTCAGCCTATTCTTCCAGATTCAATAGAAGTAGAAGCAGACCTAACTTTCGAACCTCTACCAAGTCGTATTATAGGACGAGAAGTTAAGGTATTGAGGAATAAGGAGATCCCTCTTGTCAAGGTTCAGTGGGATGTATCACATTCGGGCGATGCTACCTGGGAACTGGAGTCAGAAATGCGAGAAGCTTACCCTCATCTCTTCCAGGTAATGTTTAAATTAGAGGACAAATTTTTATTTAAGGGGGGGGGGGAGGATGTAATACCCCGTATTTCCTTAAATATCCAAATTCTTATTAATTGAGATCAATTGAGTCCCTATGTGCTCTAAAAGTTATCAGTTGGGATAAAAAGGGTAAATACTGATAATGGTTCATTAGCTCTAGTAGAACAAATATTACAAGTGTAGTGCCACTTAAGATATTTGTTACTACTAGTAACCTTTTCCTAACCACATGTTTCTTGTGGCAAATGGTGGCCATATGTTTATATCTCTACCCATATGCCATTTCTTTTCTCTATGCATCAGACAAGTGAATAGAGAGAAAGAAGAAGCTCAAGAGAAGAAGAGGAAACAAGCTAGTAGAGAAGAAGAAGAAGAAGAAGAAGAATAAAAGCTTGGAGAAATCAAGGGCTTGGAATCATCACCGTCATCTTCATATCATCATCTCATCCTCAATAACTTCTCCTCTTCCATTTCTTGAGGTGGGTTCTAGTTAGAAACCCTAAGATTTATAGAGATTAAGGTTGTAGAATCATAGGTTGAGTATAGTAATCCATGCTATATGATAAATGTTTTCTCTTGATTATGTTGATTCCATGAACAATTGCTTTGATATGTTCTTCATGATTATTGTGACTAAATGATTGGTTGTGGTTGTGGTCATGAACTTGAAATCCATGATATATATATATATATATATATATATATATATAATATATAATATATATATAATTATATATATAATATACATACATACATATATATATATACATACATACATATATATATATATATATATATATATATATATATATATATATATATATGTGTGTGTGTGTGTGTGTGTGTGTGTGTGTGTAGTTATCTTGTATGATGGTTTTCGGTTTATAGAAGAAGTGGGTTTAACTGTTAGAAAAGAAACAAGTTATACAGGTGGGAATACGTGTTACATAAATGATTTTTGAGAATATGGAAAGGACCAATCGATTGGTCCTGGGTTTTTCCTCCTAGCCAATCGATTGGTTAGAAACTCAAAGCTGGAAAATGTGAAATTTTGCTAAGAACCAATTGATTGACACACTCCTCCAATCGATTGGCCAAACTTTCTATTTTGCAGAAAAGGAAATTTTAGCAGGACCAATCGATTGACAGGGGATTACAATAGATTTATAAACTTTTTGTTTTGGAAAATTGGAAGTTTTTCATGAGCCAATCGATTGACACTGAGGATCAATCGATTGCTCCTTTGTAATCTTTGAAAAACAGAAATGTGAGAGGAGCCAATCGATCGGGCTTCCCCAACCAATCGATTGGCTTATGCCAAAAACTTCAAAATCCATTTCTTAAAGGTTTCTAAGTGCATTCCTTCAACCATTAATCATTTGTGATGATATGCTTGTATTGAATCCATGTTAATTGTGAAAATTGAATAATGAATCTAGTGAGTTAACCTAGGATTGATATTAGGCCATAAGTTAGGTTTATAACTTAGGTAACATTATAAGGAGGCATTCATTCGTATGATGCTTATGTGGAGGTCGTGGACGAATGGTTGCCATAGTTGAGAGTGAAACGCTTTGTATGGAACATGCCATATTATTGCTTGTGTATTTTGGTGAATGAAGTCACCTGTGATTGATGAATCTTGTTATGATTTGTGGAACCGATCATGTATTCACAATGTATTGCCCTTGGTGGTGCACATCTCTATTTGATATACTTAGATGAGTAAGCAGTAGGATGTGAGACTGATGATTCGTGCCTCAATTAGGTTTGAGCCCCAACCATAGCTGATGTGGGGGAAAGATGGACACCTAAGTGGGTTAGAGTCTCATACGGTGAAAGATGCCCTAAGTGGGTTAGAGTCTCATACGGGTGACGGTCATTTGAAATGAGTTTGGAACTCATAGAGGACCCGATATCCACCATGAAAGTCGAATCATATGAGTATGCATGAACTCGGTGTAATATCACATATTCCCTTAAATGCTCAATTAGTTGTCAGTTGAGATCAATTGAGTTCCTATGTACTCTATCTTTTTTCAGTTGGAACAATTAGAGCTCCTATGTGCTCTAAATGTTGTCAATTGGGACCAATAGAGTAACCAGTGAACTCTGAAGAGATTAATTATTAATAAAAGAGACAGACCAATATTAATAAGTACGAGAGAGGACATTTTTGGTAACATTAATAATTGGTCAATTGGTACTGGAAGATAAAATATCAATTGAGATATTTTATATTACTACCTAATATATATATATATATATATATATATATATATATATATGTTATATATTTGTGTGGTTATAAGAGAAAGAAGGAAAAGTGGATTAGAAGAAGAGAAAGAAAGAAAAACCAGTAAAGAAAGAAAGAAAAGAAAGAAGAGAAGAAGAGAAATGAAGGAAGAAGAAAAGAGGAAGCCACCACCACCACCATCATCATGTCATCCTCACTATCATCATCACCAACTTCATATCTATTTCATCATCTTCACCATATTCATCTTTAAGGTGAGTTCTTAGAGAGATTTAGCCTTCGGGGGGGGGGGGGGATAATCTATGCTTTGGGAGCTAGGAATTGTGTGAAGCCCTGATGTATTTGTTGTGTTCATACTTCCCTTGGTGCCATGTTGTTGTGGTTGTATGTTATTTGTGATCTTTCATGTTGCCATATGAATAGATGGTATGTTGTGATGGATTAAGGTGTTATTTCTTGTTTTCATGATTCCTTTGTATTTTGTGAGTACGGAGTTCCAACCAATCAATTGGTTTAGTGAAATTTTGTGAGAAAACTTCTTAGATAAATTAAAATATGGAAGAGGAATAAATGTTGAAGGAATAAGCCTTACCACTAGGCTAAGCTCCTGTTGTTGAATATTTGTGCAAGGAATAAATGTTAACTTATATTCTTGATTAAGTTAGATTGGTATTATTTGAGAATTGTAACTCCGTTTTGGACGCGAACGATTGCGTTAGAAAGAGAACGTAAAGGACTATCATTATTATTCCATGTTATAATATATTATGTGATTTTATAAATGCTATGAATTATATTATGATGAATGCTAAACATTGTTGTTATGTTGAATGTAAAATAACATGATTAAAAACCTTACAAAGATGAGTGAGGAAACCTAGGAGAATAACTTGATTAATAACTTAGAAAGATAATCTAGGTTATGGAAATGAGTATACGGTGATGCTTGGACGTAACGGTACCTAGGTGTATATCGTAGACAAGTATTCACTTGGTAACGAATCAATATGCTTTATATGGAACATGTGTGATATAAGTATGAGAATGGATCATGTTATGATGCCATGGGAATTGATATGATATCACGAGAATTATTTGATATTTTGGTGAGGAAAGTTTGTTCCAAAATTCCTATTTTGATGAGGAGCGTTGCTCCGAGAGTCCTATTGGTTATTGAGAATTAATCACGTATTCGGAATTATTTGTGATTATGCACATACCACTTCAAGGGCTTAGGTAAAGAGGTAAGTGGGGATGTGGCACCAGTGATTCGGGCCTCAATTGGGTTTGAGCCCTAACCATGGTGGACATGGGGGAAAGGTGGACACCTAAGTGGGTTAGAGGCCCATACGGTGAAAGATACCCTAAGTGGGTTAGAGGCCCATACGGGTGACGGTCGCTTGAACAGGGGATTAAGCCTCATAGAGGACCCGATATCCACCGTGAAAGTCGAATCATACGAGCATGCATGAATCTGGCCTGGCTTAGACGTAAGCCCATTCGGGGATTGATGTTTCGTGAATCCGAATAGTGATTTGTTGAGTGGATGCACTCAAGTAACATGTTTCCATACATTGTGAATATCCCTTAGATACTTGAGCCTTAGTTATCTTTTGTGCATGATACATAAGAATAAGAAATGAAGACTTGAGTTAGGATTTGACTAGAAAACCCTGTAGAGCCGAGTGGACCCATAGGATAGGAGAACTCACTGAGATTATTATCTCACCCCATCAATGTTGTTGTTTTTCAGGTGTTTTTGCAAGTTTGGTCAAGAGGAGTCGCTTGATGATGTTTCAACGTTGTTGTGATGCTGTGATCTTTCGTTGTGGATTTTGTACAATGGTAGATATTATACATAGATCTTAGATTTTTATTTTTGGCACTTTCCATATCTTGAACCATATGTGGTATCTATTTTGTATAATTGGTCAAGTATGTAAATGATGCCAATAGGCACTTACGATTGTGTCAGTACCAAATAATAATACTTGTATGATATTATTCTAGATATATATTATACGGGTTGTTACAGTTGGTATCAAAGCAGGTCGATTCTCGACCTATCCTTGAAACATCATAAGTAAATATATTCCTGCCTCATATGTGTGTTTAGCCGTCATTATTCTTAATATCATTATATGTAGTATTGGGCCTGATCAACCTAATGCTATGTGCATGGTAGGTGGGATCATGGTTGAGCGACCACGAGGACTCCAAAGTGTGGGTGGAACTTGTGCTATGAGGGTAGGCTCAAGCCAAGAGTTATAAAGTAAGGAGAACCAAATGGCTCAGTTGAAGTTTCAATAAGAGTTATTATTCAGGTAATAAAGAATTGAAGGGTAGTTTATGGTTCAAGCAATCCTGTAGTGCGGATGGAGTCGGGAAGTTGAGGATTTCTATTGGATGAATTTTCAGAGCTTTGAGAAAGATGTGAATTTTCTAGTGAAATAAGATTGACTCACTGATGTGGAATGAGTATTGTAAGTAATTACATACAGTGAAGGAGAAAGTATGGTTATGTTGCACATATGTCATAAGGTTTGGAAGTGGGGTAGTGTATCAGTGTTTCAATTTCTAAGGTCACTAGAGTATCTTGGAAGGACGAGAGTACTTCATGGAGTATATGTGGAGTGGTACCTTTCAAGTGGTTGAGAACTTGAGAGATAAGGACGTTCACTTTTGTTGGGAGCCTAAGGTAGTGGTGAAGTCTAAGGAGAGACTCGAGGACATGTCTGTCTATTCCAAGTGAAACTTGTACGGACCAAATGAAGGTTAGAAGATAAATCAAGTATACTAAGTCTTAGAAGGGAGATCAGATTCAGGATAGCTCGTCAAAGGTTTAGTGTTGGTAAGAAACTGTTATGGAATGTTGAGTTTTCTAAGGATCAATTATAAGAGTTTGTGACGAAGAGGGAGTAAGCATTATATAACAACGGAAGCTCTAGTAGGATTGGTTGAATGAGATTTGTGTTGAAGAAAATAATAAGTAATTGGATTTAAGGAATTCTAGTAGAACGGTTTTGTAATTGGAACTGGGAGAATTACCATAGGAAGATAAGTGAACGCGGAGTGTGGAAGCAGTGTGAATGTTGTAATACAACTATTATAATGGGGTACATTTTAGATAAAGGTACAATGGGATTATCATGAATTATTAAGGCTAAGTTATGGGTGTGTAGTTGATGATTGTTCGCATCGAAGATTTCTAGAGTATGTAGTGGAGTGGAGGAAGTTATACCTTGGTATTAAGAGAAGTATGTGATAGCAACATTATGGTCAACGGTATGTGTAATGGATCCCTTGTCTGGAGATGGATGCGAAGTAACACACACTTTGTTGAGTAGTAAGTCTTGTATTCTAAGAAGTTAAGTTGATGATAGACAATGAAAGACAAGCCAAGATGGAGCATGTGGACTAAGTGTAGGATGTGAATTATGTTATGTTGTAAAAGCTGATGGGGAGACAATGAGGATTGTCCGTAGCAAGTCATCTAGACAAGTAACCCCAGTATGATGAAGTGTGTAGTAGGTATTGGGTTAGAAGAAAATCACAGTCATAAGTGTGTGGCAATGATAAGGTTCATCTTAAGTGCATTTTATTTGAATTGCAAGAGCAATAATGGCATATTGGAAGTCTGGTTGTTATTTATCTTCTTGACGAATGTTTGGTTGGTTGATCACGGAGTATAAACATTCACACCACGTTGGAGTTAAGAGTATCTTAAATGTCATCAGTGTACTATTATGGATGTACAAATTGAGGACGGAGTTACAAGTCACCACAAGTCAGATTGGTAGTTTCGAAATTGAGATTTCTTAAGGTGTAGTGCATAGTTGGTCATGTGTAGAGATATCATAGAAGTCATATGTTTGGGGAACCAACCTAGTGAACCATATTCGGTGTGAGTAACTTGGGTGTATCACTACTATGGATAATGAGAACCATAAGGAGTAACGTTGGAAGAGACTTACTAAGTGATGATCTGGAAAAGATTAGTTCAGTATATTGTGTGCGTTAGTAAGGTGTAAATTGGTTAATCAGAATATGGAATTCAATAACTTATTGGGTTCATGGCTTCGGATGAGGACCCCTAGGAGAGTAGTATTTTTGTATACAATGATACTCTACCCTATTGGAAGGATTCATGAGTTATACTCCGAGGCAAAACGAGGATAAGATATTCCTGAAGTTAATCATGTAACTCAAGTTGTATATTAGTAAGAGCATGAACTAAGATTATTGAAGATGGATCAGGACGTTGAGATGAAGAGTCTTAGATAAGAAGTGCAATGTTATTTCTGAAGGTGTGAAGCGTTGCGTGACTCTGAGGCTAGTGTGGAAACTCATAGTTACAGTCTAGTTACTTAAGGTTTCTTGGAAGTGGTGTCTCATTGATGACTCGAAGTTCCTCAATGATGTTATTTTGTTATTGGTCGGGATCCTGGGTCTGCAGAAACCTTGAAGGAATTAGAACCCTATAAGAGGATTTGATATGGAACATAATAACAAGAATTGGATATTGTCAAACTAGTTTGGATAAGTTCATTCGAGCATAGAATAAATCTGAATGTCATACACCTCTATAATTGTAGTCGCGTGGCTCCTATAATATATATATATATATTATATATATATATATATATATAATATATATATATATATATATATATATAATATATATATATATAATATATATATATATAATAATATAATATAATTATATATATATATATATATATAATATATATATATATATATATATATATATATATATATATATATATATATATATATATATATTATATATATATAGGATGTTGGTCATATTTTAAACCTTTGTGTGTCAGCGAGAAATTTAATCCACTAATGGAGGTTAGTGAGGTCCTAGTACTATGTTGGGAGATGGGAACTCTACAGGATAGACGTGGTCTTCTATGTAAACTGTTAGCTAACAAGTAGTGCCTAGGAATCTTAGGTGATCCATTGTTGGAATCAGAGTAGCGCAGTAGAAGGTGATGGACGAAAGGGTTCAATCAAGATTATGGGTATCAGAGAGGTCGTTACTCATAAGAATGAGTGTAAGACAATCTCGTGCTAATGGTGCTATCTTATTGGAGTAGTACGAGAGAAGTGAAATAGTAGGAGTAGAGGCTTGCAGCATATAGCATTAGATCAAGTGAAATTGATGAGATTATCGATAGATGGATTACAAGTTTGTCACATTTGTTGAAGGAATAATAAGAGAAGGGTAGTTAATATTGTGTGTGGTCAAGGAATCAATAAGTTTTCTTATGAAGAATTAATGAGTATTGATTAACCAAGTCAATATAAAATGTCGTAATTATGTTTTGTGTAACTTAGTGCAAGGAAGGGAAGTCGTGATTTCCGGGAGGAAAGTGACCAACGGATGTAGAGTTGTATATCAGATGAATTAAGTGGGAGCAAGTTTAAGGGTTAATCCAATATCAGAATGAGAATATGGTTAAGACCATGAAGTATTGAGAGTTCACACAAGAAAGAAGTTTGCCAAAGAGGACAAGTTGGAAGAATGAATATCTCAGAGATTTGAAATCAAAGAGAAGTCAGAAGTTGGTCTAAGACGTTGATGCAAGAAGTGTTTATTGGTTGAGTGGAGGAAATTCGGGGGCGAATTTCAATTTAAGGGGGGGAGAATGTAATATCCCATATTCCCTTAAATGCTCAATTAGTTGTTAGTTGAGATCAATTGAGTTCCTATGTACTCTATCTTTTGTCAGTTGGAACAATTACAGCTCATATGTGCTCTAAATGTTATCAATTTGGACCAATAGAGTAACCAGTGAACTCTGAAGAGATTAATTATTAATAAAAAAGACGGATCAATATTAATAAGTACAAGAGACGACGTTTTTGGTAACATTAATAATTGGTCAATTGATACTGGAAGATAAAATATCAATTGAGATATTATATATATAATATATATATATATATATATATATATATATATATATATATATATATATATATATATATATATATATTATATGTTAAATATTTGTGTGGTTATAAGAGAAAAAGGAAAAAATGGATAAAAAGAAGAGAAAGAAAGAAAAACTAGTAAAGAAAGAAAGAAAAGAAAGAAGAGAAGAAGGGAAGGAAGAAAGAAGAGGAAGGAAGGAAGAAGAAAAGATAAAGAAGAGGAAGCCACCACCACCATCATTATCATGTAATATAGAGAAGCAAAAAAAGAAGAGAAGAAGATGTCTAAGACGTTGATGTAAGAAGTGTTTATTGGTTGAGTGGAGGAAATTTGGGGGCAAATTTCAATTTAAGGGGGGGGGGGAGAATGTAATATACCATATTCCCTTAAATACTCAATTAGTTGTCAGTTGAGATCAGTTGAGTTCCTATGTACTCTATCTTTTGTTAGTTTGAACAATTAGAGCTCCTATGTGCTCTAAAGGTTGTCAATTGGGACCAATAGAGTAACCATTGAATTCTGAAGAGATTAATCATTAATAAAAGAGACAGACCAATATTAATAAGTACAAGAGATGATATTTTTGGTAACATTAATAATTGGTCAATTGGTACCGGAAGATAAAATATCAATTGAGATATTTTATATTACTACTTAAGATTATAATATATATAAGAAACAAGGAAAAGTGGATAAGAAGAAGAGAAAGAAAGAAAAACCAGTAAAGAAAGAAAGAAAAGAAAGAAGATAAGAAGCGAAGAAGAGAAGAAGAGGAAGGAAGGAAGGAAGAAGATTAGAGAAAGAGGGGGAAGTCACCACCACCACCACCATTATCATGTAATATAGAGAAGAAGAGAAGAAGAGGTCTAAGACGTTGATGCAAGAAGTGTTTATTGGTTGAGTGGAGGAAATTCGGGGGAGAATTTCAATTTAAGGGAGGAGAATATAATATCACATATTCCCTTCAATGCTCAATTAGTTGTCCGTTGAGATCAACTAAGTTCCTATGTACTCTATCTTTTGTCAGTTGGAACAATTAGAATTAGAGATCCTATGTGCTCTAAATGTTGTCATTTGGGACCAATAGAGTAACCATTGAACTCTGAAGAGATTAATCATTAATAAAAGAGACAGACCAATATTAATAAGTACAAGAGAAGACATTTTTTATAACATTAATAATTGTATATTTGTACAAGAGAGAATATTTTTGGTAACATCAATAATTTGTCAATTGGTAGATTTAGCCTTCGGGGGGGGGGGGGGATAATATATGCTTTGGGAGCTAGGATTTGTGTGAATCCAAGATGTATTTGTTGTGTTCATACTTCCATTGGTGCCATGTTTGTGATCTTTCATGTTGCCATATGAATAGATGTTATGTTATGATGGATTTAGGTGTTGTTTCTTATTTTCATGATGGAATTGACATGAATTAATTCTTTGATAAAATAAAATATGCTACCAATCGAGGTTGAACCCGGGACCTCATTAGTATGGAACAAGCCTTACCACTAGGATAAGCTCTTGTTGTTGAATATTTGTGCAAAAAACAAATGTTAACCTATATTCTTGATTAAGTTAGATTGTTAAATTATTTGAGAATTGTAACTCCGTATTGGACGCGGACAGTTGCGTTAGAAAGAGAACGTAAAGGACTATCATTATTATTCCATGTTATAATATATTATGTGATTGATAAATGCTATGAATCATATTATGATGAATGTTAAACATTGTTGTTCTGTTGAATATGAAATAACATGATTAAAAACCTTAGAAATATGAGTGAGGAAATCTAGGAGAATAAATTGATTAATGACTTAGAAAGATAATCTAGGTTATGGATGTTGGTGTAAGCCCTAGAGGCCAATACTTTTGGTACTTGTATCGAACTATTTATTAATAATAAAAGGTTTTTTCTTTGTTATGTTTGTTTAATAAAGTCCCTAGAATAGGTAGTTCATTTAATGTATCAAGCGTGACTTAATCATTAGATCACATTAAACATAAGGACACTATTCTTAAAGTATCCGTAGACGAGATTTATTATGAAGTGGGATAACATTAAAGCATTAATACTATTATGTATATAGACGGATGATCACGTCTCATGGATCATGGACAAGGAGTTATCAAGTCTTAAACATAGGTATGAATATTAAGAGTAATATTTATACTGGATTAACCCGCTATGAGAATACTATATAAAATGTTATGCAAAGTGTCATAAGTTATTCTCATGGTGATAATGGTGTATACCACCCTTCGACTTGAAACCACTATGGACCCTAGATGTAGAGCCGAGTGCCTTATTGTTGATCAAACGTTATATGTAATTGGATGACCATAAAGACAGTTGATGAGTACTCCACGAAGCATGCTGAGGGACATGAGTGACCTAGATGGAATTTTCCCATTCTGCATAATAGGATAAATGTCTATGGGCCCAATATTGAACTGGACAAGGATGACACGGTCTATGCCTTGTGTTCAATATAGACATAAGGGAAAAATGGTAATTGTACACATAAGTATTATCATAAAAGGATTTGTCATATCACATGACATTTTCGTATCTTGGGTAGCAGTGATGTGTTGTTAGATACCGCTCACTATTTATTATGTTAAATACGTGATTTAATATAATTGTCAATACCATGAAAACCTACAGGGTCAAACACAAAAGGACGGATTGATGAGAGATAGAGTAACTAAGGAACACCGTAAGGTACGGTGCACTTAAGTGAATTGTAGAACATCGTAAGGTATGGTGTACTTAAGTAGAATACGAAATATGGTAAGGTACCACGTGCTTAAGTGATTTTGGCATATTATAAGATATGGGCCACATACACTTAAGTGGGCTTTTTAGATTGCAGCCCACACAAGTGGTTCTATAAATATAACCCTTGTGCAAAAGCAATTGTGTAGTTGCAATTTCATTTCTCTCTCTCTCTCTCTCATTCAAAGTCTTCATTCGTAGCAGCTAGCATTGAGATTGAAGGAATTTGTTCGTATGGACTGAGTAAAGGCGTTGTCATCGTTCAATGCTCGTGATCGCTCCGTAGATCTGCATCAAAGGTTACAATCGCCACAAGAGGTAACGAATCTATCACTGATCATGCCCATTTGTAAGGATCACTAAAGGAGAGATTTTTAAATTCTGCTGCGTTTTGAATCGCTCTTCTCCTTCAGTGGTATCATAACCACTTATGAAACCATGCATCTGATAGCTGTTTATTTTCTGTATTTTCTGTATTAATACGATTAAAAGACAGAATGAATCAATGAATAAACGAGTAATTAAATTTGGCATCATGTGTGTACGATTTGGATGATTGATGTTGACTATGCTTTGATATCCGATGTTAGTATGGTGAAGCAGCGATACATCGATCGTTCATAGGTTACGCAATTGAGATCGATCAAGTTATATATATGATATAAGTAATCCTGATGCAAAATACGGTATATATGATATATTGTTTCTGTTTCGTTCATTCAAACACTTAATAGTTGTTTTCCTTTGAGCGATCAATGGTAATTTGCTTCTTGATCCGACATTAGTATGGTGAAGCAATGACATGTTGATCAATCATAATAAATTAACAATCTAGGTGTGTTTGACGATCTGAAATTGGTGCATTAGGGTTAATAACGACACAAGGGTTGTGTTGTCAAAGAGTTATACGATTAGGGTTGTGACTGCGCAAGAGTTGTGCTTTAAAGTGTCAAGTATTGATGCGAAAGACGACGTCAATTTCAAATGAATTGTTCATTAAAATTTTGAGTCGGGGCGCTACCCCTGCGTAGTATGATCGATCATCTAAATTTAATTTGGTTTTAATTAATTAATAGAATTTAAATTAATAATAATAATGTGTTTATTATTATTGTCTTATGGTGATCGATTATGGCCTTAGTTTTCCTTTATTTTGTTCTGGGATTTTAAAATACGACCTGCGTGTCGTGCCTCTCTTTTAATCTCTTAATGTAACTTTTTTTCTCATCTCACTCCCTCGTATGTAAAATGAGTTTCTTTTATGTAATGTAATGTTATGAAGAAAGATAAGAATACAATATCAAAGGAGGACAACCTTGAAGATCTTTCTTGGAGAAGCTTAGATCGTTATTAGGTTAGCTTAGGTTCTCTCGTAGGCTTGGGAGAACAATTGCGCTAGGGGCCATAACCATTTCATTATGTATGTTGATGCATGTGAATGTATGTTGATGCATGTGAATGTATGTTGATGCATGTGAGAGACGATTTATATGATAAATAAGCCGGTTAGATCAGAATAATTGCAAATTCCCTCAAGTTAAATATTAAGTTTATGCTTTCCAAGTTTTAGCACTCATTAAGACTAGTATCGGATAATGTAGGTTTCGCCTATGCGAGGTGCATGTTCTATATTAGTAAGGTGTGATGGGATAATTCTAATATCCAATTGATAAAATAATGGGTCAAACTTAACTAAACAAATTATAATAAGATTATACATGTTTAGAAGTAAGAGATGGAAATGATCCATGTGATGGATTGGAATAAGGAGTTATTCACCCAACTAAAATATTCGAGAGTTGTATTAGATACAATTGGAAGGAGTTCCTACCTAAATAACCTAGTTTTGTGTAATCCACCTACTCGGACTTAAAACAAAGTAAAATATGGATCTCGACCCACTAGAAAATCTTCCAACGGGATTTTCCGAATCAAATGGTGAGGGTCATTTGTTTTGAGTAAAATAGTGGGAGCATATTTAATTAAAGGTCTAATTTAATATGTTATTGATATTTACATTTTCATTATTTTCATGTAGATTACCATGACAACAAGCACCTCTAACAACATTTTGCGATCAATCCTTGACAAGGAAAAATTGTCTGGGACAAATTTTCTGGATTGACACCGAAATCTGAGGATTATCCTCAAACATGATAAAAAGTTATATGTATTGGAGAAACCTGTTCCTGAAGAGGAACCTCCTAGTTCTGCACCTAAGGCAGAAAGAGATGCTTACAAGAAACATGTCGATGATGCCAATGAAACTGCTTGCCTCATGCTAGCTACCATGAACTCAGAGTTGCAAAAGCAACATGAGAATATGGCAGTGTTCGATATGATCGAACACCTGAAGATGCTCTATCAAGAGCAAGCAAGGCATGAAAGGTTTGAAGTTTCAAAAGCCCTTTTTCAAGTAAATTTAGCTGAGGGAGCCCCTGTAGGTCCCCATGTGCTCAAGATGATTGGGTATGTGGAGAACCTTGAGAGATTGGGTTTTCCCCTCGGAAAGGAACTTGCGACTAATTTGATCTTGCAATCGTTTCCAGATAGATTCAGTCAATTTGTCCTTAATTTCAATATGAATGATATGGACAAATCTCTTCCTGAACTACTAGCCATGTTAAGAACTGCTGAGCTGAATCTGAAGTCAAAAGGGAAGTCCATTCTGATGATCGGAAATGCAAAGAGACAGAACAAAAGACCCGCCAGGCAAAGTTGTCGGTACGCGAAAAATACAGAGTTGCCATCGGTTTTTATTTATTCCAAAGGAAAGGGAAAATATCGAGAAAACCCTAAAGTATGGTCATCGCAACCACGAACGGGTTCGGAAGTCGGTTATGCAAGGGGAAGGTATTAGCACCCCTCACATCCATGGTACTCCATGGGAACCATCTAGGATGTTGCGCTTAGGTGTGTATTGTTTATCGAGTGTTTGCTTGCCAAAGGTTTGTGGAGTGGAGGTAGATTTTAAATTAGTATGCTCTCGAAGGAATGGATCCTCGTGCCTACGTATGCCCACTTGTTGAAGTGAGAAATCAGAGCCTTCGTAGTTCGTGGTTTTGAAATTGTTTGTGTTTGTTTTGTTGATTTTATTACCTTGAAGAAGGGTTTTCGATGGTGTCGCCCTAAGGCTCAAACAAAAGGTTTGAATGTGTTGAATTGTTTTTAAGTTTTGAGAAATGAGTTATTGACTTCGGATTGCACTAAAGACTATGGATAAAGGTGAATACCTCAAACGGTCAAGCCAAACGTCTTGTGTTTGAAGTGTTCAGAATGAGTGTAGGAAAGCTCCAGTCTCATCCCTTCTTTATCGCTTAAGGCTCGTGACGTACGATCCTGATCTCCATTTATTGTGTTTTTGGATTTGATTTGGAAAAGACCGCTTGACGTTGGATCAGGGGTTTGTTTATTGAATTTGATTTGAAAAAGACCGCTTGACGTTGGATCAAGGGTTTGATTATTGGTTGCGAAATGGTGGGTGTTCCTAATGCCTAAGGAGTAGCTAACAAGAAATAAAAGAAAGCAAGTAAATGCGTACAGCGGAAAGGGGAGGGGGTACATGTAAAGTATAAGGGAGTGCAAGAAATAAAAGATCTCATTGTCAGGTAGCCCAAGAGAAAGCCTTGTGTGTGCAATTGTGTCCTAAGCTAGAAAGCAAGTAAAAGATTACAATTTTGTCTTTGAATGCTCCTTTCCATGTTAGGTCACATTTGTCCAAGGTCTTTTTGCAAAGTGTCCTAATGAGTCTCTAAGTCCATTGTCCAAAGTTCTCTCCATGCTTGGGAAATTATCTTATTTTTGTATTTTTGAAGTCTTTGCCTTTTTTATGTTCATTTTAGAATGAGATGAATATGTACAATATGGAATATAAAGCAAATAAAAGCAATTGTAAATTAAATTTGACAAAAATAAATGTTAAGAGTTAGATGCGAAATTTAAAAGTTAGGTACGAAATTTAAATGTTAGATGCGGAATTGTAAAGAGTTAGAAGTTAATTGTTAGAAATTAGACCAAAGTAGCATAATGTTCAATATCAATATCAATATCAAAATCAAAATCAAAATCAAACTCTAATATCAACACAAATCACACTATTATCATAAACTCAAAATCAAGTAAAATTCTAAAATTCAAAACAATTATCAAAAATTAAAATTCTAAACAATTATCAACAATTACTAAATCATTATCACTAGAATGAATTCTAAATAATATCCTAATTATGATTCTAAAATTAACACTAATTAACTACTTAAAATTCTAATTAGTAACAAAATCAAAATCAAATGCATCCTAATTATTAACAACAATCACATTGAAATTCTAATTAATATTCCGAAGTTAACCTAAACTGTCCTAAAATTAATCTAATTCTAGGATTAATCTAAATATTATTCTACACCACTAACCTTCTCTTAATGCTTAATCAACACAAACAATGGATCTTAAACATCAATGGACCTAGATGGAGGGGAATCTGGCCCAAAAACTGGTGCATCGGTGCTAGCAGGCCCATGGTCCATCTGAAAGTAACCTCAGACGACACGTCTTCGTGGCAAGGGAATAGTCAGGGTTGACACATCAACCGAAAAATCTAGCAAAATGTTATCTACACGGGAAATCTGCAACCGCAAACAACTCAACAATGCTCACTGCTCTCTCTCCTCCGCACATGGCTTCCGCTCAAACTCTCTCTCCGCCGCGCCGAAACTCACGGCCAGCAACGGTGGAGATCTGACCTCCTCTTGAGACTACACCAAAGCAAACAGTTCTTCGACCTTAACCTAACTACAAAATTAACTTCTCCTAATTCTCAACGAACAACCTGAATCGGAGGAGAGTTTCCATGAATCTCAAGATTCGTCGGTTAAATCAGGCGGCGAAACCGCGATAACTCATCTAACTAGTTCAAGGATGATGATCCTCCAGTAGAACCTACGCTCTAGTAACAAGCTTACAGCGAAAGCGAGGGAAGAAGTAAATACCTCTGGTATGAACTCCGACAGGGATGAGCAGTGGACTATGGATGTGGTTGCTCCGATTCGATTGATGAATTCTCTCTCCTGGTTTGAGCGCCTTTTCTACGTTTTGTTTTCTTCAACTGAGATCTCACCTTCTTCCGTTTCTTGCTCACTCGATGCGATTTCGGTAACGCATTGCGGTTCTTGGCCGAGTTGTTGTAGTGCGGTTCGTTATCGGTGGTGGAGTGTCTCCGTGATGAAGACCGAAGCGCTGATGAAGAGAAGATTGAAGTCGATGATCAAAGAAAAGAGAGGACGATTGATTCCGAAAGGTGTGATCCGATTTCTATCCTCTATTTCTGCTATCTCCTCTTCTTTCTTGTTTATACCGTAGGCTCTGTCATGGATTCTCTATGCTCCTAGAGAGTATGTGTGAGTTATTGTGTGAGAATCAGGCTCTGAGCTATGCGAGGCTTCGTGAGTCAAAGTGTGATGAGATGATGTTGAGGGATTCGAGAATGGAGGATTATATTCTGTTATGTGGAAGAGTTGAAGACTGTTTTTGAGTGAGGATTGGGGGATTTCTAGAGTGATGGAGAGTGAGATTAGAAGTTTGTTAGGAATCTGTTATTGGATTGTGAGTTTTTTCTGTTTTAATTATGCAGGTTAATCGTTCCTTATGAAGTGAATTTGTTATTGAAATGGCTTACATCGCCGGCTTAATTGGCTTGTGTGTACTAGCTTATGATGGGAGCAACAACTTGTGTTTGAAGGTGTTAGTTTGTGCAGGCTTCGGTAGCGGCTTTGAGCTGTTGTTGTGGATTGATGGAGTTAGAATCATGGTTCTGCAGGTGTATAGCAGATGGGAGTACTTTTGCATTGGCTTGCATTTGGATTCGGTGTGTAGCTGCTGGCTCAGCGTGCGTTTCAAGTGCTTGTTGTTGTAGCTTTATCAGCTTCTCACACGCACTTAAGTTGCAGCTTCTATTTGCATTGTACTGCTGTACTTTATTTATTATTTTTCCATTTGGCTGCTGTCATTTTTTCTGCTACTGTCCTGCGATTTGAAGCTTCACTTCCTTTTGATTTTGCTGTTAGCTTATTTGATTGTTGTTTCTATCTTTTTCTTAGCTTTTTATTTTTCTTATTTGGACAATGTTAATGTATGGATTGGATTTTGTGGTAATTGTATCAACAATGGATAATTGGTATGAATTTAATTGTTGAAATTGAATATTTGGTTTTAAATGGATTAGTGAAAAATGTAAAAAGATAATTGGACTTAGTGAAAGGTTTATGGATTAAAAAAGGAAATGGATTATTAAATTGATGAACGAATAACAAAATGGTTTATGGATATGGACACGAATTTAAGAATTTGGATATGGATTGTGAATGGATATTAAATGAAATTGGATTTAGAGATTTGTAAATGGGCTTATTTTGGATAAAAAATAAAAAATGGATTAATGGGCTTTTAACAAAAACAACAAAGAAATTTGATCATTAAAAAGAAGAATGGTTAATGGGCCAATGTGCTAATTGAACCATGGCCTCGTTAAGAAATGATGACAAATTTCTAAAATGAACTGCAACTTCTAAAATCAATTTGAATCAAAATAAAAGAGATTAATGATTTCTAGCATAGATTCGAAAAAATGATGAAATGAGTTCCAAAATCAACATAAACCAAAATAGGGTTAGGTTGCCTGATCCTCCTCAAATTATGGATAAACCAAAATATCCCCTAGGTGCAAGCATCAAACCACGAATTCAAGCCACGTGTCTCCTTGTCTCGAACCATGCTTATTTAATTGAAATGAGTAGATGCGGATGATATGCAAATGTTTATGGTTAGTGACCTATATGATCAATGTGAAGGGTGAGGCAAATTTCAGGGTATGACAGCTGCCCCTATTTAATCTTCTCGGACCTGAATGTATGGATAGCAACGACTTCCAAACAATCAAGTTAGGAGATGATTAAATACTTGAATAACATGAAATTTGCCTGCCATGAACAAATGGAAAGCAACGTGAAGATAGGTCACAAGGAGGTCTTCTTCACCGGGATGTATGGGAAAACAAACATGTCTTTGCGTAGGGCAGCTGCTGGGAATAGGAATGTTATTTGGTAAATGGATATGTGAGGGGTTAGATATGCATGACGTATGCAGTATGCTAATGCAACATGATTGATTATTTTTTATTTTATCTCTACTAACAAGTTTTTTTTGAAGGCACCGAGAAAGAATTTTCCGCTGGGGGATATCTTCTTGGTAATTGTTCTTTTCTTGGAATGGTTTGCCAGGAGAATCCTAGGATTCAGGACGGCGGATGACCTTACTGGGACGACAGTAGGCGAATTAGGAGGTAAATTATTAATCGAAAACTCTGAGGTTGGGGACCGAAGCAAAAGCAACACTGATTGCTGGGGATTGAACTATTCTTCCCCCAATACTGCGACTGTGGTAAAACTGGACATTCTCAACTCTGTGGTTGGAGACAAACTGCGATCCACATCGGTTCTGAGACTGGAGACAGGGTAAGCATCAACTTTGAGGTCGGGTTTGCAGATGAACATCAACTCTAAGGTCAGGAACAAAGGTAGGCGTCAACTCGGAGGTTGGGTTTGCAGTTATCAACTCTGAGGTTGGAGAATAAGAAAATGATACAACAACTCGAAAGTTGGGAAAAAGGTAGCCATTCCGCTCTAAGGCTGGAGATAAAAGGTAGTCGTCAGCTCTAAGGTTGGAAAAAGGCAGTCGTTCAACTCTGAGGCTGAAGAAAGATAACTATTCAGCTCTGAGGCCGGGGAATAAGGAGACATACAACTCTGAGGTTGGGGGGTAACACGGTACATTCACTCTGAAGTGTAAAAAGGTAGATACTCAACTCTGAGGCCGAAAAAAGGTGATCGTCAACCCTAAGGTTGGAAAAAGGTAGGTCCTAAGCTCTGAGGCTTGAAAGAGATACACCGACTCCGAAGTTAGAAAAAATGTAACTGCCCAACTCTGAGGCCGGGAGCGAAAAATGGTAAACATCAACTTCGAGGTTGGAAACTAGCAGATACTCAACTCTGAGATTGGGTGAATAAACGGTAAACAACAACTCTGACAACTGAGGTTGGAAAAGGAACAACAACTCTGAGGTCGGGATAAGGAAAGGCAACATATAACTCTGAGGTTGGGGTAATACGATAAGCGACGACAACTCTGAGGTTGAAAAGGGCGACAACACTGAGGTTGGAAAGGGGACGACAACACTGTGGTTGGCAACACTGCGGTTGGAAAAAGGGACGACAACACTGTGGTTGGCAACACTGCGGTTGGAAAAAGGGGCGACAACATTGTGGTTGGAAAAAGGGACGACAACACTGTGGTTGGCAACACTGCGGTTGGAAAAAGGGACGACAACACTGTGGTTGGAAAAAGGGACGACAACACTGTGGTTGGAAAAGAGGATGACAACACTGTGGTTGGCAACACTATAGTTGGAAAAAGTGACGACAACACTGTGGTTGGAAAAGAGGACGACAACATTGTGGTTGGCAACACTGCGGTTGGAAAAAGGGACGACAACACTGTGGTTGGAAAAGGGGACGACAACACTGTGGTTGGAAAAGGGCTACACACAACTCTGAGGTCGATATGAAAGGGATAGACGACAACTTTGAGGTTGGGAATAAGAGAAATAGACAACAACTCTGAGGCTGGAAAGAAGGAAGAAGCAACAACTCTGAGGTTAGAGGTAATGGCATCTAAAACTGAGTAAAGGGTGATTATCTACAACTCTGCGGTTGGGGAAGAGAGATATCAACACCGACGGGTATCGGAAAAAGTGATAGACACTTACGAGCGAATGGAGATCAATACTGACGGGTATTGAAAAAAAGTGATAGACACTGACGGTTACTGCTTGATCGGTCTTCAGAATTTGAGATAGGGGTCTTGCCAATGAGAATTGGACTTTGCAAGATGTTTGCCAATCAAGGTATGGGCCATGGCAGGCTATGTCAATTGGGCACTTTGCTGTAGATACGAAGACCTCAGGGGGTCCCACAGGCACGACGACGGGGATGAAGTTTTCGAAATATGGTTACCCTTCCCGGGACTCACCAAACCTACATTAGGTATTTTGAAACAAATCAAAAGGCAAAGTCTTGACAGAGACAACCCTTCTCGTGCAAAAGGCAACGAGGGGAAGACGTGATTTCATGCACCGAGCAACGAAATAAACTCACGAAAGGAGAGTTATCTCAATGAAATCATCTTCTTGAAGGAGGCAACAGGCTTACGGCGGGTAAGCAAAAAAGGAATGACTCCGAACAATCCTATCGGGGTTGCCGACTAAGAGCTTTACAAGGGTCAAAAGGATCATTTATTTGCTATTGTGTAATGCCAACAGGGTGGATTATAGAAAGATGCCAACGACAATGGGCCGTTGAATAGTGCCAAGAGAGCTTTGGGCTTGATTCTTCCTTGTTATAGAGATTTATGATACGCTGGATGATATATATGAATGAAATGATATGAATTATGCATGACGAGTTGATGCAATGATATGAGGATCTACAAATTCCCCAATCTTGGGTACGATGCAATGAATGATGAGGAAGTTTGCTTGAGTTGCAAGGCTTCTGATTTGGATAGTGGGTTACGTCTCACGTGACGTCTCGACATCTGACTTCTTGACATTGCTGGAGGATGAGTCTGCCGCATACCTTTGGATGCCCCAAGATGAATTTGAAATGCTTCCACAGGTCGGGAGAGAACCTTCCTCTCTTTGGATCATCTTGCCCCAGTTGGTTGGGTATCTGCAAGGATTGCCCCGATCACTGACTATGAAGCAACTTCATCGTAGATTGTCACCATCGGATCTGCCCCAGTGTCTCGGGATTGCATTCCTCTAATTGACCATTTCAGGGAGATCGACTTCTTGTGCCCTTGGGGTGGCCTGCCCCAGTACGAGCCATGAAGTAACTTTGCCTCTGGTTGGCTGATTTTTTTGAGGGAATGCCCCTGATTCACTGATCTTCAGAGAGACTGATGGAATCTCGCCTTGACTACTTTCAGATTGACTGAACCTTGTAGAGATTTCTCGACGTGACTCCTCCTGATCGATGGGATCTCGAAGCGGTTTGTCTTTCTGCTCGACAGAGTCTTCAGACATTCTGATTGATGTGATCAAAAGAGAAGTGGCTTTCCCCTGCTCAACGGAGGTCTCGGGCATTCTACACTTTTGAGATCATCAAGTTCCTCAAAACACGTTCATTGTGGAGAATCTCTTGATGCCAGATGCTTACTCACGAGTAAGACAACTTCATTTTTTGGAAATGATAATGGAATATCATTTTTATGCAGTTTTGAAATCCAAACATGCTCACTGAAATTCTGACATTTAATGAATGCATCATTGATAACGAATGTCACATATATCAATATCAACACATATAAGTAAATTAATGAGGAGTCAGTTTTAACACGATCATTCTGACTATAGTACGCCTTCGAAATAAACCTTTGCTTCAATTAGGTCTTTTGAGGGTTGTAACGTGGCCTGGTTCACGGTTTTAGAAAGAAAGGATATAAGGCTCGAACCTATACTAACCCACCCGCTCTTCGTGATGTTCTCCAGTCCTATGTTCAGCTAGTTTGAAACAAACGCTCTTCTTCCAAAAGGGACTTGGGAGCGATGGTTAATGAACCCAAGAGGTTTTTGGTGTGGCGGTCATGCACCTTCTGTTTGGTTTGTGCCCACATGAATTTGTTCTTGCTGAGGATTTTCTTTTGATTCCTCTTATGCAGATTTTTTGATTTTCCTACTTTTACTGGATTGGTTCAGATTTACAATCCACAGGATGCCCTAATTTTTTTCCTAAGTCACTCGTTTTCGAGTCTTTGACTTA
Organism: Lathyrus oleraceus; assembly: GCF_024323335.1. NCBI lineage: Eukaryota > Viridiplantae > Streptophyta > Magnoliopsida > Fabales > Fabaceae > Lathyrus > Lathyrus oleraceus. The sequence goes on along the minus strand of NC_066580.1, from coordinate 169,464,597 downwards.
GCGGGCTTTCTTTCTTTTTTGTTTTTGTTTTCTTTCTTTGTTTCTCCTGTTTCTTTTTGCTGAAACAAATCGTGTGACATCTGTCATTTGATTGGACTGGTTTGTGACCTCCTCGTGCCTCTGTGGGTGAGGGACAACCGTTTGGAATTTGTGGTTTCCGACCTCTTGTGAGGGATAAGATATGGTTGATCCTCAAATTGGACACTCCTCTTTTTTGAAATTTGAACGTTTGGTCAAAATGACTAACGAATACCCTGCCCTGGTTTGAGATTAAGGGTTTTATATTTAAGAAAGAAACTCCTACTCCTTGGCTCGAAAGGGTTGACTAGGGATTATCTTCCTTATATCTCCGGTGTTTGGGGATTTGAAATAATGCCTTACATCATTAGCACGGTTTTATTCAAAACCGTACGAGCAGTGAATTCGTTTCGTGTTTTTAATTACATCATCCTCCTCCAAAAACCCAACATTTGAATATTGACAAGATAAAGTATGAGTGGACACGAATGGATTTATTCAAAACATGCATATTCATTTCAATGTCATTATTATTAAAAAAACAAACGAGCTTATTACAAATGACTATTACAAATGACAATTAAGAAAATCACACATGAACATGATTGAACCAGAAATTACTGGAATAATCCGCTTTATTCTCCCACTGCTTAGGGTCTTGATTCTGGAAAAAGCTGACGAGACAGTTCCACAGATACCGATCCTCCAGATCCATCGCTTCTCTGACTACGGCGTTGCGGATGTACTTGCCTGCACGGGGTTTTTTGGAACAACTGGCTTGAATGATATTGCTTTTGAGTCAATCAAGTCTTGTACTTTGTGCTTGAAGATATTGCAATTCTCGATCGAGTGCCCCCGCGTCCCAGAGTGATACTCGCAGTTGACATTCATGTCATACTTGGGAGGGAGAGGTACAAGAGGAGCCTTTACTTCTCTCAGCTGGACCTGCGAATCCTTGAGCAAATGAGCTAGTAGAAGACCATACAACATGGGAGTTGGATCAAACCTTCTAGGAGGCCTCCTTGGCCCTTGCCTACCCTGCTGATAGTAGTTCTATTGTTGCGGAGCAACAGGTTGCTGAGGAGCATAGGGCTGCTGATATTGCATCGCTGGAGGACCAGTTGGAATGACATACGCTGGTTGTGGATATGGGTTAGGTGTTACTGCTGCCACTGGATAGTATGGCATTTGGTAACCTTCATACCCCCCTTGAGCGATAGCATTGGTCTCTCCTTCCTTCTTCTTTGAGAATCCAGAATAAGGCTTCTTTGCTCCATTAGCCACAGCGGTTGTATCTTGTATTTTACCGATCTTCAAGCCATTCTCAATTCGCTCGCCGGCAATGACCAAGTCTGAGAATCCCGAGGTGGTACTCCCAATCATTTTTTCAAAATACGACCCTTGAAGGGTGTCCACGAACATGTTTATCAACTCTCTTTCAAGAAGAGGGGGTTGACCCCTGGCAGCCAGGTCTCTCCATCGTTGAGCGTACTCTTTGAATGATTCATCCAGCTTCTGAGAAAGGCTTTGGAGTTGAGTCCAATTGGGAGCCATGTCTGAGTTATACTGATAATGCTTCAAGAAGGCTTCAGCAAGTTCCCTCCAGGTTCGTATATGCGTGCGCTCGAGTTGCATATACCATTCTAGAGAAGCTCCACTAAGACTGTCCTGGAAAAAGTGCATTAAGAGTTTCTCGTCCTTAGAATGAGCGGCCATCTTTCTGCAGAAAGCTCGGATATGGGTCTTTGGACAAGTGACCCCTTGATACTTTTCAAAGCTCGGAACTTTGAACTTGGAAGGAATTTTCACGTTTGGCACCAGGCACATGTCGGCAGCATCCAACCCAAAGGTATCAGGACCTTGCATCGCCTTGAATCTCTCCTCCATCATTTGAAATCTCCTTTCGATGTCAGCAGGAGAAGGACCAAAAGCTTCATAAACTGAGTCAGCCTTTGTAGTGAAGAAAGCGTCATGCTGATCGTCAATCTCAGGTTGGAATCTCCCATTGGCGGGGATATTGAACGTCTGATTAGCATTTTGGTACAACGGACCTCTTTCGGGAGATGGCTGAGCTACAACAGCAGGGTTGTCAGTAGAGGCTCTCAGATTAGCCTGACGCATTTCCTCTTGTCCCCTAGCCAGAGCTTGTAGGGCTTCAACAAGTTGACCCATCGGAGCCTTCACAGTGGTCATATCCTCCCTCATAGCAACTTGATTCTGCTCCAACTGATCCATGAGAAATCTTTGATTGTTGCGCGTGTAGTATGAATGTCGGGAAGTCAGCTTGACTGTGGATGATTCGGGATAGAAGGGTAGAATGGTAAGTTTTCTGGCTTTTGTTTGATGACATGCAGAATGATGCATGAATATTGTATTTGAATATTTTTATGATGCATGAATGCATGAGCGAGTGAATGAATGATACACAAGCATGGTTCCCACGAGTCGAACACACAAGTTGGCATGGTATCACGGGTTCGATATACGGATGGAGGATAGCTCTGATTGCTTATTTATAATGGGGATCTCACTGGTCCTAGTCTAAGGTTAGATAGGGACCCCAGAGTCATCGATTCATTTGGTTGTTTGCCGCTTACGGCAAAAGCTTGTCGGTCGTCAACTCCCTCAAATAAGCCTCTTTTGGGTGAGATCTTCGTACCGACCCACACGAGAAAAGCTTCTCGGGGGCCCGCACTACGCAACCATCGACATCGGGTTCTAGACAAGGGTCTCAAAGTCACAGACCTCCTTGACTGTTTGCCGCTTACGGCAAAAGCTTACCGGTCGACAACTCCACCAAGAAGATCTACTTTGAGTGAGATCTTCGTACCGACTCACGCGAGAAAAGCTTCTCGGGGACCCGTACTACGCGACCATCAACCTTAATGGCCCATAGGTTTAATGTTCTACAAAGGTCCTTAGAGTCATAGATCCAAATGAAGACATTCATCGCTTACGCCAAAAGCTTGACGGTCGTTAACGTCTCCAAAAGAATCTACTCTAAGCGAGGTTCTCGTATCAACCCTTATGAGAAAAGCTTCTTGATGGCCCATACTACTCAACCTCTCCTATCTCAAGTTTGCACTCTAGACTCGGGTGGAGAGTCTTTCCCACAAGGTTACTTGCAATCGGAGTATCATCCATTTGATATCATAGAACCAAAGAACTATGTAATAGATATCCAAAGAAATTTAAAGCAAAAGGCAATAAATAAAATAAGCAATATCAAAAGGATAAGCACACACACACGAGGAAGCAACCTAGATTAGGCTTGACTTGCTTAGGGAGGTGTCCCCAGCAGAGTCGCCAGCTGTCGCTACACGAAAAATACAGAGTCGCCATCGGTTTTTATTTATTCCAAAGGAAAGGGTAAATATCCAGAAAACCCTAAAGTATGGTCATCGCAACCACGAACGGGTTCGGAAGTCGGTTATGCAAGGGGAATGTATTAGCACCCCTCACATCCATGGTACTCCATGGGAACCATCTAGGATGTTGCACTTACGTGTGTATTGTTTATCGAGTGTTTGCTTGCCAAAGGTTTGCGGAGTGGAGGTAGATTTTAAATTAGTATGCTCGCCAAGGAATGGATCCTCGTGCCTACGTATGCCCACTTATTGAAGTGAGAAATCAGAGCCTTCGTAGTTCGTGGTTTTGAAATTGTTTGTGTTTGTTTTGTTGATTTTATTACCTTGAAGAAGGGTTTTCGATGGTGTCGCCCTAAGGCTCAAACAAAAGGTTTGAATGTGTTGAATTGTTTTTAAGTTTTGCGAAATGAGTTATTGACTTCGGATTTCACTAAAGACTATGGATAAAGGTGAATACCTCAAACGGTCAAGCCAAACGTCTTGTGTTCGAAGTGTTCAGAATGAGTGTAGGAAAGCTCCGGTCTCATCCCTTCTTTATCGCTTAAGGCTCGTGACGTACGATCCTGATCTCCATTTATTGTGTTTTTGGATTTGATTTGGAAAAGACCGCTTGACATTGGATCAAGGGTTTGTTTATTGAATTTGATTTGAAAAAGACCGCTTGACGTTGGATCAAGGGTTTGATTATTGGTTGCAAAATGGTGGGCGTTCCTAATGCCTAAGGAGTAGCTAACAAGCAATAAAAGAAAGCAAGTAAATGTGTACATCGGAAAGGGGAGGGGGGTACATGTAAAGTACAAGGGAGTGCAAGAAATAAAAGATCTCATTGTCAGGTAGCCCAAGAGAAAGCCTTGTGTGTGCAATTGTGTCCTAAGCTAGAAAGCAAGTAAAAGATTACAATTTTGTCTTTGAATTCTCCTTTCCATGTTAGGTCACATTTGTCCAAGGTCTTTTTGCAAAGGGTCCTAATGAGTCTCTAAGTCCATTGTCCAAAGTTCTCTCCATGCTTGGGAAATTATCTTGTTTTTGTACTTTTTAAGTATTTGCCTTTTTTATGTTCATTTTATAATGAGATGAATATATACAATATGGAATATAAAGCCAATAAAAGCAATTGTAAAGTAAATTTGACAAAAATAAATGTTAGGAGTTAGATGCGAAATTTAAAAGTTAGGTACGAAATTTAAATGTTAGATGCGGAATTGTAAAGAGTTAGAAGTTAATTGTTAGAAATTAGACCAAAGTAGCATAACGTTCAATATCAATATCAAAATCTAAATAAAATTCTAATATCAACACAAATCACACTATTATCATAAACTCAAAATCAAGTAAAATTCTAAAATTCAAAACAATTATCAAAAATTAAAATTCTAAACAATTATCAACAATTACTAAATCTTTATCACTAGAATGAATTCTAAATAATATCCTAATTATGATTCTAAAATTAACACTAATTAACTACTGAAAATTCTAATTAGTGACAAAATCAAAATCAAATGCATCCTAATTATTAACAACAATCACATTGAAATTCTAATTAGTATTCCGAAGTTAACCTAAACTGTCCTAAAATTAATCTAATTCTAGGATTAATCTAAATATTATTCTACACCACTAACCTTCTCTTAATGCTTAATCAACACAAACAGTGGATCTTAAACATCAATGGACCTAGATGGAGGGGAATCTGGCCCAAAAACTGGTGCATCGGTGCTAGCAGGCCCATGGTCCATCCGTAAGTAACCTCAGACGGACACGTCTTCGTGGCAAGGGAATAGTCAAGGTTGACACATCAACCGAAAAATCTAGCAAAACGTTATCTACACGGGAAATCTACAACCGCAAACAAATCCACAATGCTCACTGCTCTCTCTCCTCCGCACATGGCTTCCGCTCAAACTCTCTCTCCGCCGCGCCGAAACTCACGGCCGGCAACGGTGGAGATCTGACCTCTTCTTGAGACTACACCAAACCAAACAGTTCTTCGACCTTAACCTAACTACGAAATTAACTTCTCCTAATTCTCAATGAACAACCTGAATCGGAGGAGAGTTTCCATGAATCTCAAGATTCGTCGGTTAAATCAGGCAGCGAAACCGCGATAACTCATCTAACAAGTTCAAGGATGATGATCCTCCGGTAGAAGCTACGCTCCAGTAACAAGCTTACAGCGAAAACGAGGGAAGAAGTAAATACCTATGGTATAAACTCCGGCAGGGATGAGCAGTGGACTATGGATGTGGTTGCTCCGATTCGATTGATGAATTCTCTCTCCTGGTTTGAGCGCCTTTTCTACGTTCCGTTTTCTTCAACTGAGATCACACCTTCTTCCGTTTCTTGCTCACTCAATGCGATTCCGGTAACGCGTTGCGGTTGTTGGCTGAGTTGTTGCAGTGCGGTTCGTTATCGGTGGTGGAGTGTCTCCGTGATGAAGACCGAAGCGCTGATGAAGAGAAGATTGAAGTCGATGATCAAAGAAAAGAGAGGACGATTGATTCCGAAAGGTGTGATCCAATTTCTATCCTCTATTTCTGTTATCTCCTCTTCTTTCTTGTTTAGACCCTAGGCTCTGTCATGGATTCTCTATGCTCCTAGAGAGTATGTGTGAGTTATTGTGTGAGAATCAGGCTCTGAGCTATGCGAGGCTTCGTGAGTCAAGGTGTGATGAGATGATGTTGAGGGATTCGAGAATGGAGGATTGTATTCTGTTACGTTGAAGAGTTGAAGACTGTTTTTGAGTGAGGATTGGTGGATTTATTGAGTGATGGATAGTGAGATTAGAAGTTTGTTAGGAATATGTTTTTAGATTGTGAGTTTTTTCTGTTTTAATTATGCAGGTTCATCGTTCCTTATGCAGTGAATTTGTTATTGAAATGGCTTACATCGCCGGCTTAATCGGCTTGTGTGTAATAGCTTATGATGGGAGCAACAACTTATGTGTGAAGCTGTTAGTTTGTGCAAGCTTCGGTAGCGGTTTGAGCTGTTGTTGTGGATTGATGGTGTTAGAAGCATGTGTCGCAACCTGAAAAAGGAGATGCGAAAAAACAACCGGCGAGAAAGAAATGACAGAAGAGTCGCCACCGCGCGTTATTTGTCCCAAAGGAGGGAAAGGAAAGGAAAAGACAAGGTCAACCAAATCTTGAGTTCAGGAGTCGATTATGCGAAGGGAAGGTATTAGCACCCCTACGCATTCGTAGTACTCTACGGGATCCACTCTAGTTTTTCTTGTCTAAAGGGTGTGGGTTTATCTAATGTACTATTTACTAAAAGAGGGGTTAAAAGAAAATGACTCGCACGGATGTCGCATTCACTGCATACGTATCTCATCTAAATATGAGAATCAGAGTCTTCGTAGCTCGGCTACCTATGGGTTAAAGAGGAATGTGCTCACTAAGACATCGCGTCTTATGCCTACGTATCTCATCTGGAATGAGAATCAGAGCAAGTCGTAGTTCGGCTACCTACGGGTTAAGGGTTGTGTTTTTTAGATGAACGACATTACTATGCAATCTACCGGATGCTCGACCTTTGGAGACTTACTCGCCTGTAGTAGAAGGAGTTAACGTGTTCTTAGGAGAAGAAAAATCAATGAGTTTGTTTGTGTTTTAGAAATGCTCATGCAAAAAAGGAAGTCCTAGACGAAGGAACAATGCTACCTTAATTGACATGCAAACGAGAGACTATACGAAGCCTAGCAATCCTATGGGGAGATGATCACACCATACAAAACAAACATGCATAAAGTAAAATGCCAACAAGGGGGCTCAAACATACTTGGGTAGGGCTTTAGTCAAGAGGGGTCATATCAACCTCGACAAACAAGCCATGGAATAGGTAATCAAATGGGCTCTTAACCACTGACATTGAAGGTCAGGGTGAGCAGATCAGAAGGGTAATGAGGATAAGACCTCATAGCTCTTAACCCTGGACAGGGTGAGCTCACGACAAAAAGTGGGGATTCAGAAAGGTGGAATCCTCTCCACTTACTGACTGGACAGAAGATTTTGGGCTTTTATTCTGAAGCATCGACACGTAGTGCGAGCTTAAAGAACGACACACTGAATAACGGGGGATTGATTACTAATCCCTTTTATCCGTCAATTGCCTCTTCAGGGAGGTCTTTAGCACTAATGCCTCTTCTTGGAGGTCTTTGGGCACAAAAGTAAACAAACAAAAGAAAACATTGCCTCCTATTAAGGTCTTCCAGCTAAGAAAGCGGTAAAATGCGGGAAAGATAAAGGATCAAGAGATCTACCACACGGATAAAGATCCGAAGTAATAACAGCTAAGGAAATAAGAAACCCAGAGATCTCTCGAGCTGGCACCATCAAAGAAAGCAAGTCAATACAGGTAATCGGAATAAATCTCCAAATGGTATCCCACAAATAAAGTGGAATGCCAAGCAAGCTATCCTTTCAGGAGTCATGTGAGCCCTCACAAAAAAACTCAACAAATAGGTTAGAGTGACAAGATGGGGTGCAATCAAGAGTTACCCCAAATCAAAATGTAACCACATGAATCATGCCATTAAAATTCACAAAAAGAGCTCACAAAAAGCAACCAAGTGTAGGAGGCCTAAACCTCTTGTCAAACACATGCATCAAAAGGGTATCAAAACTCAAAGTCAGGGGCAAGGATCCACACATCAAGACATGACATATCTACTGATTGGAGAGATCGATTGCAATTGAATTGCACCGTTGGCTTTGCAGAACAATCTTAGGGTTTATATGAGAGGGAATTGGTTCTTTGCAGATGAGTTCCCTTCAGTCTCTGGAGGTTGCTCTGAATTAGTTAGAATCTCTCTAGGGTTTTGTTTCAAGGAAACTTCAGAGTGTTTTCAGCTTTCACCAATTCTCCCTCTTTTTTCTTTCCTTTACTGAAATTTCAGGATTTATAACTTGATTTTCGTGGCTTTGTGGGCTCAAATGGGAGAGGTCCAAGTTCAAGATTTTTCTGTTATATTTTATTTATTTATTTATTTATTTATTTTTCCGTTTGTCGTTTTTTTTTCGTTTTTTTTTTCGTTTTTTATTTTCAAAACGCGTGGGCTTCGCCTAGCGAGCATGACAGTTCAAGAAATTCCTCTGAGCGTAGGTGATTCTGGTGGCTTTTCTTGGGACTCGCTAGGCGACCCATTCTGCTCGCCTAGCGAGCATGACAGCTCATGAACAAACTTTTGCTCCTTCAAGATTAACGTTTTGACTGATGAATAGACCCAATTTGAACATGTTGGACGTATCTCAAGCCATTCCCTTGTGTTGACTGATCACCCAGATAGGACCCACAAAGTGTCTTGGATGATATTCAAGCTTCTTGGATCTAATTCTGATTGACATGATGAAATGCGATATGAAATGTTAAATGACCTAAAAATGAATGCATGAATGAGGGGAGCAAATTTTGAGGTATTACAGCTGCCCCTATTCAATCAACTGGAGACCCGAAAAGAAGATAGCAGCGGCTTTTGCACTTTCGAGGTATCAAGGGATTGAATACAATAAAAGCCCGAAAATTTGCACTAAAGTGAAGTGAAGTAACAATGCCTGTCAGAATCGGCAAAGAGGTGGTCTTGAAAGAAGAATCCGTTTGGTACGGTGAGAGTCAGTCTGAATACCGAAAAAGAATGTTAACCTGGATACCAAAATAAATGGTAACACAGAAATAACCATGGCATGAATGCCGCTTATCAGTCTGAATACTGGAAATGACTTCAATCTGAACATCGGAAGATATGAGATTATTAATATCGGTCTGAACACCAAGAGGCTGGCCTGAATGCCATAAGTTGCGTCGACCTGAATGTCGGAAACTTCTTCGATTTGAATATCGGAAAATTGGCCTGAATGCCACTTCGATCTGAATATCGGAAAATTGGCCTGAATGCCACAAGTTGCATCGACCTGAACGTCGGAAACTTCTTCGATCTGAACATCGGAAAACTGGCTTGAACGCCACTTCGGTCTGAATACCGGAAACTGGCCTGAATGCCACTTCGGTCTGAATACCGGAAACTGGCCTGAATGCCACAAGTTGCATCGACCTGAATGTCGGAAACTTCTTCGATCTGAACATCGGAAAACTGGCCTGAATGCCGCAAGTTGCATCGACCTGAACGTCGGAAACTTCTTTGATCTGAACATCGGAAAACTGGCCTGAACGCCACTTCGGTCTGAATACCGGAAACTGGCCTGAATGCCACAAGTTGCATCGACCTGAATGTCGGAAACTTCTTCGATCTGAACATCGGAAAATTGGCCTGAATGCCACTTCGGTCTGAATACCGGAAAAACTTCATGCCTGTCAGCATCGGCAGAAATAGGGAAAGATAATAGAGGCGGCGCATGGGCCAATGACACTTGCTGGGGATAATAAAGGTAAGTCATGAACAATCTTCAGTCTGAGTACTGGAAACAACTTTTGGCTTATCACTTGGGATACCGAGAATGTTTTATGCTTACATGCGTATGTTTGAATTTTTCAATGGCGTAATGCTCCATGAAAATGGAAATGCTACGCGATTTGGGAGGATGCAATGCAATATGATTCTACATGCAGGGATGCGAAATGCTGGGTAGAATGCCAAGCCGAGGCAAGGAATTCTGCAGGGGAAATGATCACCATCTTCTGGACCCTGGCAAGGCTGTTGGAGATGCACAGCACAAAGAACTCTGTGGGGAAATGACCCGCCACACGGTGTTCTAGCAATGACGAAATACCGAGACTCTGACTGGGGAGAGAACGACACTGAAAACCTGCTGTTGGGGAAAGCGATAGTGGTTTTGGCAACCATAATCTGCGAGAGAGACGACTTAGCAGGGGAAGCAAACACCGATACGGTACCGAGATTATGCTTCAAGGAAAGAGACCATGGATCTGGCGTCGAGATCATCGATCTGGCATCGAACCCTGAGGAGCAGCCGCTTCTGCCGGGAAGATACAGTCTGGCACTGTCAACTTCGTTGGGGATATATAGTCTGGCACTGTCAACTCTACTGGGGAGTGTATATTCTGAAACAACCGCTTGGGGGAGGTACAGCAGTGAGAGCCTGCTGGGGATCGAAGAATCCAATGCTCATAAGATACCAACTTCGACTGTTGGGGGAAAACATTCGCGATCATCGGCTGGGAACCTTAAGGAAATGCCCCGAGGGTACCTGTTCTGAATAGACGATCTAAAGCACTTAACGTTTACAGCAATTTTAAATGTTTATTAAGCATGTACCTGTAAAGCTCTTATGTTTCATGATGCAATGTTTATCAAAAATTTGGATGTCATTTTTGCAAACAAAACAGTAAAATGAAAATGAAAACAGAGATATACTGAATAACATGATTTTATTGATTGAATGGACTCTGAATAGGCGTTTACATCAGGAAGCAATCCCTGGAAAGAGGTAATCGCACAAAAGATAAAAATAGAAATTAATCTAATGGCAATGTGAAATGGATTTCTATTGGGTTCCAATTCTGCTATGACTTGCTCGTCTTCAAGATCCTCCAGATGATCAGCTTTCTGAAAAGAGTGATTGGACTGTTTCCTATCCTTCAAAAGTTTTCAGTCATTGACACGAGATGAGATTCAAAACTACTCAGAACGCAGTCATTCGTTTAATCCCTAACTTTTGCCTGGATCGCCCTTTTCGGGTTTTCAATCCACCGGGATACCCATTTTTGCCTAAGTTGCCTTTTCAGGTTTTCAACTTACCGGGTGTACGATCTTTTCATTTTTAATCCCTAATTTTTTACCGAACCTTTACATTTTCTTGGTTCGTCGGGATGCCCATTTTTGCCTGGACTATTCTTTTTACTATCCAGCGGGTCTATTTTATGCGAAGTATTTTTTAACTGCGTCTGAGTTCACAAGGGAAGTGAAGTTTTCACCATCCATAGTTGCAAGCATTAAGGCCACACCATCAAAAACCTTGGTGACAATATAGGGTCCATCATAGTTAGGAGTCCACTTGCCCCTGTGATCTGTCTGAGGAGGAAGGATCCTTTTCAACACCAAATCTCCGACCTGGAAGCATCGAGGACGCACTTTCTGATCAAAGGCTCTCTTCATCCGACTCTGATACAACTGCCCATGACAAATGGCTGCCATTCGCTTCTCTTCGATAAGACTCAACTCATTGAACCTTGTCCGAATCCATTCAGCTTCGTCTAACTTGACATCCAACAGGACTCTTAGAGAAGGAATCTCCACTTCAACAGGTAGGACTGCTTCCATACCATACACAAGGGAGTAAGGGGTTGCCCCGGTTGATGTACGTACTGAAGTACGGTACCCATGCAAGGCGAAGGGTAGCATCTCATGCCAATCTCTGTACGTAACGACCATCTTCTGCACAATCTTCTTTATGTTCTTATTTGCCGCCTCAACAGCGTCGTTCATCTTAGGGCGATAAGGGGAAGAATTGTGACGCTGAATGTTGAAGTTCTGGCACAACTCCTTCATCATTTTGTTATTGAGATTAGAACCATTATCAGTAATGATTCTTTCGGGAATCCCATAACGACAAATGATTTCTTTCTTAATGAATCAGGCAAACACATGTCTGGTGACCTTCGCAAATGATGTTGCTTCGACCCACTTGGTGAAATAGTCGATGGCAACAAGGATGAAGCGATGCCCATTGGAGGCGGTCGGCTCAATCTTTCCAATCATATCGATGCCCACATAGCAAAAGGCCACGGCGAAGACATCACATTCAAAGGATTTGGCGGCACATGTACCTTATCAACATAAATATGGCATTTATGACACTTCTGAGCATATTTGAAACAATCAGATTCCATGGTCATCCAGTAATAACCCGCTCTCAACAATTTCTTAGTCATTGCATGTCTGCCGGCATGAGTACCGAAGGAGCCTTCATGAACTTCCTGCATTAACATGTCTGCTTCGTGTCTATCCACGCATCTGAGCAAAACCATGTCGAAGTTCCTCTTATACAACACATCGTCTTTGTTCAAGAAGAAACTGCCTGCCAATCTTCTCAAAGTCTTTCTATCATTGTTGGATGCCCCTGCAGGGTACTCTTGATTCTTCAGAAAGCACTGGATGTCGTGATACCAGGGCTTATCATCAACTACCAGTTCAACAGCAAACACATACGCGGCCCTATCAAGGCGCATAACATCGATCCTGGGAACATGATTCCACCGAATCACCTTGATCATGGAGGATAGAGTGGCAAGTGCATCTGCCATCTGATTCTTATCACGAGGTATATGATACAGCTTTGCTGTTGTGAAGAAAGTCAACAATCTTCTCGTGTAATCTCTGTAAGGGACCAGATTAGGCTGGAGAGTATTCCAATCACCATTCACTTGATTGATCACTAGAGCTGAATCTCCGAAGATGTCCAAAGTCTTGATTCTCAAATCAATGGGTTGCTCAATACTCAAGATACAAGCTTCATACTCAGCTTCATTAGTTGTGCACTCAAAAGTCAGACGAGCGGTGAAAGGCATGTTGGCACCTTTTGGAGTAGTAATGACAACACCAATTCCACTTCCTCTGGCATTGACAGCCCCATCAAACAACAAAGTCCACTTTTCGTCTGGATCAGGTCCCTCCTCAACAACTGGCTCTTCACAGTCTTTCATCTTGAGGAACATGATGTCTTCATCTGGAAAATTAAACTTCATCGGCTCATAATCATCAATCGGCTGCTGAGCAAGATAGTCTGACAGAATACTCCCTTTGATGGCTTTCTGGGATGTATACTGGATATCGTACTCTGTCAGTACCATTTGCCACCGAGCAACCCTTCCGGTGAGAGCTGGCTTCTCGAACATGTATTTGACTGGATCCATCTTGGAGACCAGTAAGGTTGTGTGAGACAGCATGTATTGTCTCAAACGCTTAGCAGCCCATGCAAGTGCACAACATGTCTTTTCAAGCATCGAGTATCTCGACTCGCAATCTGTGAATTTCTTACTCAGGTAGTAGCTGGCATGCTCTTTCCTACCTGTCTCGTCGTGTTGACCGAGAACACAACCCATGGAATTGTCTAGTACTGTCAAATACATAATCAGCAGTCTCCCTGGGACCGGAGGCATAAGGATAGAAGGATTCTGCAAATACTCTTTTATCTTCTCGAAAGCCCTTTGGCAATCATCACTCCACCTGATAGCCTGATCTTTTCTCAGCAATTTGAATATTGGCTCGCACGTGGCTGTTAGGTGAGAGATGAACCTTGCAATGTAGTTCAACCTCCCTAAGAAAACACAGACTTATTTCTCTGTTCTTGGCTCAGGCATTTCCTGTATCGCTTTCACTTTGGCCGGATCCACCTCAATCCCTTTTTCACTAACAATAAAACCCAGTAATTTTCCAGATCTCACCCCAAAAGTACACTTGTTCGGATTAAGCCTCAGCTTGAATTTTCTCAAACGCTCAAACAATTTCTGCAAATTCACCAAATGTTCTTCTTTCGTCTGAGATTTGGCAATCATATCATCAACATAAACCTCGATTTCACGATGAATCATATCATGGAAAAGAGTCACCATCGCTCGTTGATATGTTGCTCCGGCATTTTTCAGACCAAACGACATCACCTTGTAGTAGAAGGAGCCCCATGGGGTTATGAAAGTTGTCTTCTCCATGTCTTCTGGCGCCATCTTAATTTGGTTATAGCCAGAAAAGCCATCCATGAAGGAGAATACCGAGAACTGAGCTGTGTTATCCACCAAAACGTCGATGTGAGGTAATGGGAAATCATCCTTAGGACTAGCTCTGTTCAGATCTCGGTAGTCAACACACATCCGTACCTTTCCATCCTTCTTTGGTACTGGAACGATATTTGCAACCCATGGCGGATAATTTGTGACTGCTAGAAACCCTGCATCCAACTGTTTTTGCACTTCTTCCTTTATCTTGACAGCCATCTCTGGTCTTGTTCTTCTAAGCTTCTGCTTGACCGGAGGACAACCTTCTTTGAGAGGCAAACGGTGTACCACAATATCTGTGTCAAGCCCTGGCATGTCCTGATAAGACCAAGCGAAGATGTCAACATATTCTTGTAGTAATTCAATCAACCCCTTCTTCACATCATCTTCCAAAGCAGCCCCTATCTTGATTTCTCTCTTGGCGTCCTCGGTGCCGAGATTAATCACTTCAGTAGACTCTTGATGCGGTTGAATGACCCTTTCCTCCTGTTTTAATAACCTGGTAAGTTCTTCAGGGAGTTCCTAGTCTTCATCACCCTCTTCTTCAGCTTGAAAGATTGGATTTTCAAAGTCGAAGCGAGCCATAGCAGAACCGTTATCAATAGGATCCGGTGACGTGCATCTGCATGAGTGATGGTATGTGCTTATGAGTGTGAAAAAAAATATGTAAACTAAACAAAACATTGCCAAATGTATTTTTTGATTTTTGAAAACTGCAAAAATTGAAGGACAGTGAGCAAAACATTTGAATGCAAAAAGACGTCCTTTATTTATGATAAAAAATGCAAGTATCCACATAGATGAGCCCTACAATGAGTCATTACGCCCTGGGCGGAACGTAAGACTTGGATATGCATGAATAAACAAAGAAAATTACTCCTTCAGAAAAGTGACTTGGACAATCTCCTCAGGAGACCACTTGTTGACGACTTCACCTGGGATCCTCGGACGCACCCAGTTATCGATGTCGCAATCACTATCCCCATCTTCATCGTTGACCGCAGAGACCTGGCCATACTGAATGATGCCAGCACTGGAGAAAGTAATCGGCCCCTGACGAGTCTGAAGTGTTGAAGTTGTAGAAGTCAAAGCTGGCTGATACCCAATCCCAAACTTGTCTTCTTTCATAGGTAAATCCAACAGACGTCCCCAACCGGGAGCAACACCTGAATCTACCAAGGCCTGTGCCTGTTTGAAGGACGACAAAGAGGCGCCCGCTTTAACCTCTTCCACCGGAGCTGCGTCCTTGATCTGAACTGCCTCAAAGGCCTGACAAAGGGTCTCATGAAATTCACCTTCTACCTCTACATACTTGAATGTAGACAGGTTACTGACCAAAATATCCTCCTCATCAGTAGCATCTTCAACCACCTCTTCCTCAACCCCTTCCGTAGACTCTTGGACAGACAAATCTTCAACCTAGAGGATACCTTTGTCGAGCAAGACCTGGATACCCTGCTGTAGCTTCAAACAACCTCCACTCTGAGTAGCACAATCCAAACAACCCTTCCCACAACCGGGGAAAACATCGGCCTTCAATAAGTATCCCTTGATATCCGACAATGGAGTCTTCAGCTTCAACGTATCTTTGACGGATCTGGCTTCCCCTTCCATCATATTAACATTTGCACCACCATGCTGGGGCATGGGATTGTTGACGACATTCGGAGCCGGTGCAAGGTCGATGGTCTTTGAATCTATGAGGTCCTGAGCTACATGCTTAAAAGATTTGTAGTTCTCAATATTGTGGCCAGGTGCCCCAGAGTGGAAGCTACACCTAGCGTTGGCGTCGTAACCCATCGGAAGTCTACCAATGGGAGGAGCCAGAGTGCGTAACTGCACAAGTTGTAGTTGTCGAAGACTAGAAAGTAGCTGAGCGTACGACATTGGAAGAGTGTCGAAATGCCGGTCCATCGTCTTTGGCCTCTGTTGATAAGCGGGTCTATTACCCGGTTGTTGTGGTTGGTACTGAGCTGGTTGATGCTGGGGTTGTTGTTGTTGTAGTGGTGCTGCAGCTGGAATGGTCATAGCCGCAACATACGGTTGTTGATGATAGTTCTGAAAGTTATTCCTCCGGTTATCCCTATTCTGATAAGAAGATATGGCACTTACATCCCCTTCTCTCCTCTTCTGTCCCTGAATGAACGGTTTCTTCACCCCTGATGAAGATCCACCTCCACTCTGGGTCTTGTATGTCTTCAGGTAATTCTTCACCCTCTCTCCGGTAGAGACTACATCAGCAAAGTTGGAGGCATTGCAACCCACCAGGCGCTCCAAATAAGGTCCGGGCAGAGTGTTCATGAACATGTTAGCCATTTCCTTCTCCAACATAGGAGGTTGAACACGGGAAGCTGTCTCCCTCCAGCGTTGAGCGTATTCCCTGAAGCACTCATTGCCTTTAAGAGACAGATTCTGAAGTTGAGTTCTTTCCGGAGCCATGTCTGCATTATACTGATACTGCTTCACGAAAGCCTCAGCCAAATCCCTCCAGCAACGGACGTGGGCTCTGTCCAGTCTCATATACCATTCCAGGGATGCCCCAGCTAGGCTATCCTGGAAAAAGTACATAAGCAACTTTTCATCGTCAAAGTATGCAACCATTTTACGGAAGTAGGCTTGCACATGGGTCTTCGGGCAAGAGTTGCCACTGTATTTGTCGAATATCGGGACATTGAATTTCGGTGGAACCCTCACACTTGGGACCAATCCCAAGTCAGCAACGTCTACTCCCAGAGGATTCTGTCCTTCCACTGCCTTCAACCTCTCTTCCAGTCTCCGAAACATAGGGTCCATACCATGACTCATTCCAAAGTCTTCCTGAAGCAAGGGGAACTGATCCTCCTGGTCATCATGGACGGGTTGTTGACCGGAGGTGACATGTAGGATCGGGGTAGGCCCCGTTCCACTGGGTCCGTTAACCTCTCCAGCTGGAGGATCAGTCAACGTCTCTAGTTAAGTAGTGGCGAGATTCCTCTACATCATCTGCCTGAGCTCTTGCTTTCCCTGAGCCACCCCTTGAACCACATCCATGAACTGATTCATGCGGATCTTCATCTCAGCGAGCTCTGCTTGTAGGCTTTCCATTGCTCTCTGGTGGTTTCTGCGGGTATCGTACCGGTGAGTGCCTGAGTCAGCTATCCTGCTAGTGGAACACCAAACAAACTGAGAACACTGCGGCGGTACCTGTTATGCAAGACATGCGGATGGATATGCAAATGCAATGACATGTTTATCAATTCCAAAAGGTATTCTACCCCCTTGATTCCAGTCTCACATTTGATAAACAGTATAAGAAGAAAACCCCGACTAGAATCAAGAAGAAGATATGAACCCCTGGGAATAGATAAACACGTGTTAAATGATATGAATGCAAATGATGTGATGCAATGCAGTGACATGCAAATCAAGGTTGTTGTATCTGCTTGAATATCTGTCAGGTTGCACTGTCTGAAGAGAAACCAACTGAAGAATATAATACAAGATCAAAGCTCTGCTCCAGAAAATCGGGTTGGTTGGAGGTTAAGGTTTCCTGAATTTAGCCCGCCCCTCACTGGTAGGTTCTAAGAACAGAAGTTTGGCAACTTCGGCCCTTCAGTCGAGAATAATACGTTTACCACTGAAGGTTTGGCATTATTACGGGATAAAAGACCTCCACTGACTCCCCTCAACAGGACACCCTAATAGCAAGTTCCCAGTCTCGGGGTCCTCGGATTGATCAGCGAGAATGCGCCCACCAGAGCTAACATAAATGCGTCTCGGAGGAGAGGCCTCGACTGAGTTCTCGGGAAATGGTCACCAGAGTCGACGATTTTTAGAGGAACATCATGTCGTTATGGAACACCCATAGGACAAAATACATCCAAAAGAAACCTCGTCTGGGTGTGGCTCTTCATGAACGACTTAACGTAGCAACACGCCACGCAAGCCTCATGACTATCCATTCTAAAACCTGTGTGTACACTCAAGCCTGGGTAATGGGCTTATCTCTCATAGAACATCCCATCCCAACAAACAAACAAACCAACAGCAGAGCCAACAGATACAACAATAATATGTACACAATGCAATGAAGCAGGTAAATGCTGAAAAATAAATAACTTTACAAAAGAATGAACACCCAATAAACAAACAACCTACAAAAGCTAGGAGGGACTCGCTCAAGGAAACCAGGGTCCCCAGCAGAGTCGCCAGCTGTCGCAACCTGAAAAAGGAGATGCGAAAAAACAACCGGCGAGAAAGAAATAACAGAAGAGTCGCCACCGCGCGTTATTCATCCCAAAGGAGGGAAAGGAAACGCTCAAAGTAAACCTGGAAAAAGGAAAGGAAAAGATAAGGTCTCGCAACCAAATCTTGGGTTCGGGAGTCGAATATGCGAAGGGAAGGTATTAGCACCCCTACGCATCCGTAGTACTCTACGGGATCCACTCTTGTTGTTCTTGTCTAAAGGGTGTGGGTTTATCTAATGTACTATTTACTAAAAGAGGGGTCAAAAGAAAATGACTCGCACGGATGTCGCATCCACTGCATACGTATCTCATCTGAATATGAGAATCAGAGTCTTCGTAGCTCGGCTACCTATGGGTTAAAGAGGAGTGTGCTCGCTAAGACATCGCGTCTTATGCCTACGTATCTCATCTAGAATGAGAATCAGAGCAAGCCGTAGTTCGGCTACCTACGGGTTTGCTTTGGATGAACGACGTTACTACGCAATCTACAGGATGCTCGACCTTTGGAGACTTACTCGCCTGTAGTAGAAGGAGTTAACGTGTTCTTAGGAGAAGAAAAATCAATGAGTTCGTTTGCGTTTTAGAAATGCTCATGCAAAAAAGGAAGTCCTAGACGAAGGAACAGTGCTACCTTAATTGACATGCAACGAGAGACTATACGAAGCCTAGCAATCCTATGGGGAGACGATCACACCATAAAAAACAAATATGCATAAAGCAAACACGCCAACAAGGGGGCTCAAACATACATGGGTAGGGCTTTAGTCAAGAGGGGTCATATCAACCTCGACAAACAAGCCATGGAAGGGTAATCAAACGGGCTCTTAACCACTGACATTGAACGTTAGGGCGAGCAGATCAAAAGGGTAATGAGGATAAGACCTCATAGCTCTTAACCCTGGCCCGGGTGAGCTTATGACAAAAAGTGGGGATTCAGAAAGGTGGAACCCTCTCCACTGACCGACCGGCCAAAAGATCTTGGGCTTTTGTTCTGAAGCGTCGACACGTAGTGTGAGCATAAAGAACGACACACTGAATAACGGGGTATTGAC
Source organism: Lathyrus oleraceus (assembly GCF_024323335.1). Lineage (NCBI taxonomy): Eukaryota > Viridiplantae > Streptophyta > Magnoliopsida > Fabales > Fabaceae > Lathyrus > Lathyrus oleraceus. The sequence continues at coordinate 169,445,247 of NC_066580.1, read as the reverse complement.
TACTAATCCCTTTTATCCGTCAATTGCCTCTTCAGGGAGGTCTTTAGCACTGATGCCTCTTCTTGGAGGTCTTTGGGCACAAAAGTAAACAAACAAAAGAAAACATTGCCTCCTATTAAGGTCTTCCATCTAAGAAAGCGGTAAAATGCGAGAAAAATAAAGGATCAAGAGATCTACCACACGGATAAAGATCCGAAGTAATATCAGCTAAAGAAATAAGAAACCCAGAGATCTCTCGAGCTGGCACCATCAAAGAAAGCAAGTCAATACAGGTAATCAGAATAAATCTCCAAATGGTATCCCACAAATAAAGTGGAATCCCAAGCAAGCTATCCTTTCAGGAGTCATGTGAGCCCTCGCAAAAAACTCAACAAACAAGTTAGAGTGACAAGATGGGGTGCAATCAAGAGTTGCCCCAAATCAAAATGTAACCACATGAATCATGCCATTAAAATTCACAAAAAGAGCTCACAAAAAGCAACCAAGTGTAGGAGGCCTAAACCTCTTGTCAAACACATGCATCAAAAGGGTATCAAAATTGAAAGTCAGGGGCAAGGATCCACACATCAAGACATGACATACCTACTGATTGGAGAGATCGATTGCAATTGAATTGCACAGTTGGCTTTGTAGAACAATCTTAGGGTTTATATGAGAGGGAATTGGTTCTTTGCAGATGAGTTCCTTTCAGTCTCTGGAGGTTGCTCTGAACTCTGTTAGCTCTTTTCTCACTATCTTTCTACCCCCTTGATTCCAGTCTCACATTTGATAAACAGTGTAAGAAGATCGAGCCGTTAAGAGAACCAGAAAACTCCGACTAGAATCAAGAAGAAGATATGAACTCCTAGGCATAGATAAACATGTGTTAAATGATATGAATGCAAAATGATGTGATGCAATGATGTGAATGCGATGCAGTGACATGGGAATCAGGATTGTGTATCTGCTTGAATATCTGTCGGGTTGCATTGTCTGAAGAGAAACCCACTGAAGAATATAATACAAGATCAAAGCTCTGCTCCAGAAAACCGGGTTGGTTGGAGGTTAAGGTTTCCTGAATTTAGCCCGCCCCTCACTGGTAGGTTCTAAGAACAGAAGTTTGTCAACTTCGGCCCTTCGGTCGAGAATAATACATTTACCACTGAATGTTTGGCATTATTACGGGATAAAAGACCTCCATTGACTCCCCTCAACAGGACATCCTAATAGCAAGTTCCCAGTCTCGGGGTCCTCGGATTGATCAGCGAGAATGCGCCCACCAGAGCTAACATAAACGCGTCTCGGAGGAGAGGCCTCGACTGAGTTCTCGGGAAATGGTCACCAGAGTCGACGATTTTTAGAGGAACATCATGTCGTTATGGAACACCCATAGGACAAAATACATCCAAAAGAAACCTCGTCTGGGTGTGGCTCTTCATGAACGACTTAATGTAGCAACACGCCACACAAGCCTCAGGACTATCCACTCTAAAACCTGTGTGTACACTCAAGCCTGGGTAATGGGCTTATCTCTCATAGAACATCCCATCCCAACAAACAAACAAACCAACAGCAGAGCAAACAGATACAACAATGATATGTACACAATGCAATAAAGCAAGTAAATGCTGAAAAATAAATAACTGTACAAAAGAATGAACACCCAATAAACAAACAACCTACAAAAGCTAGGAGGGACTCGCTTAGGGAAACTGGTTTCCCCAGCAGAGTCGCCAACTGTCGCAACCTGAAAAAGGAGATGCGAAAAAACAACCGGCGAGAAAGAAATGACAGAAGAGTCGCCACCGCGCGTTATTTGTCCCAAAGGAGGGAAAGGAAACGCTCGAAGTAAACCTGGAAAAAAGGAAAGGAAAAGACAAGGTCTCGCAACCAAATCTTGGGTTCGGGAGTCGATTATGTGAAGGGAAGGTATTAGCACCCCTACGCATCCGTAGTACTCTACGGGATCCACTCTTGTTGTTCTTGTCTAAAGGGTGTGGGTTTATCTAATGTACTATTTACTAAAAGAGGGGTTAAAAGAAAATGACTCGCACGGATGTCGCATCCACTGCATACGTATCTCATCTGAATATGAGAATCAGAGTCTTCGTAGCTCGGCTACCTATGGGTTAAAGAGGAGTGTGCTCGCTAAGACATCGCGTCTTATGCCTACATATCTCATCTGGAATGAGAATCAGAGCAAGCCGTAGTTCGGCTACCTACGGGTTAAGGGTTGTGTTTTTTAGATGAACGACGTTACTATGCAATCTACCGGATGCTCGACCTTTGGAGACTTACTCGCCTGTAGTAGAAGGAGTTAACGTGTTCTTAGGAGAAGAAAAATCAATGAGTTTGTTTGTGTTTTAGGAATGCTCATGCAAAAAAGGAAGTCCTAGACGAAGGAACAGTGCTACCTTAATTAACATGCAAACGAGAGACTATACGAAGTCGAGCAATCCTATGTGGAGACAATCACACCATACAAAACAAACATGCATAAAGTAAAATGCCAACAAGGGGGCTCAAACATACATGGGTAGGGCTTTAGTCAAGAGGGGTCATATCAACCTCGACAAACAAGCCTTGGAATAGGTAATCAAATGGGCTCTTAACCACTGACATTGAAGGTCAGGGTGAGCAGATCAGAAGGGTAATAAGGATAAGACCTCATAGCTCTTAACCCTGGACAGGGTGAGCTCACGACAAAAAGTGGGGATTCAGAAAGGTGGAACCCTCTCCACTGACTGACCGGACAGAAGATTTGGGGCTTTTGTTCTGAAGCATCGACACGTAGTGCGAGCTTAAAGAACGACACACTGAATAACGGGGGATTGATTACTAATCCCTTTTATCCGTCAATTGCCTCTTCAGGGAGGTCTTTAGCACTGATGCCTCTTCTTGGAGGTCTTTGGGCACAAAAGTAAACAAACAAAAGAAAACATTGCCTCCTATTGAGGTCTTCTGGCTAAGAAAGCGGTAAAATGCGGGAAAGATAAAGGATCAAGAGATCTACCACACGGATAAAGATCCGAAGTAATAACAGCTAAGGAAACAAGAAACCCAAAGATCTCTCGAGCTGGCACCATCAAAGAAAGGAAGTCAATACAGGTAATCAGAATAAATCTCCAAATGGTATCCCACAAATAAAGTGGAATGCCAAGCAAGCTATCCTTTTAGGAGTCATGTGAGCCCTCACAAAAAAAAACTCAACAAACAGGTTAGAGTGACAAGATGGGGTGCAATCAAGAATTGCCCCAAATCAAAATGTAACCACATGAATCATGCCATTAAAATTCACAAAAAGAGCTCACAAAAAGCAACCAAGTGTAGGAGGCCTAAACCCCTTGTCAAACACATGCATCAAAAGGGTATCAAAACTCAAAGTCAGGGGCAAGGATCCACACATTGGACATGACATACCTACTGATTGGAGAGATCGATTGCAATTGAATTGCACCGTTGGCTTTGCAGAACAATCTTAGGGTTTATATGAGAGGGAATTGGTTCTTTGCAGATGAGTTCCCTTCAGTCTCTGGAGGTTGCTCTGAATTAGTTAGAATCTATCTAGGGTTTTGTTCCAAGGAAACTTCAGAGTGTTTTCAGCTTTCACCAATTCTCCCTCTTTTTTCTTTCCTTTATTGAAATTTCAGGATTTATAACTTGATTTTCGTGGCTTTGTGGGCTCAAATGAGAGAGGTCCAAGTCCAAGATTTTTCTGTTATATTTTATTTAATTATTTATTTTTATTTTTATTTTCGTTTTTCGTTTTTTTTTTCGTTTTTGTTTTCAAAACGCGTGGGCTTCGCCTAACGAGCATGACAGTTCAAGAAATTCCTCTGAGCGTAGGTGATTCTGGTGGCTTTTCTTGGGACTCGCTAGGCGACCCATTCTGCTCGCCTAGCGAGCATGACAACTCATGAACAAACTTTTGCTCCTTCAAGATTAACATTTTGACTGATGAATAGACCCCATTTGAACATGTTGGATGTATCTCAAGCCATTCCCTTGTGTTGACTGATCACCCAGATAGGACCCACAAAGTGTCTTGGATGATATTCAAGCTTCTTGGATCTAATTCCGATTGACATGATGAAATGCAATATGAAATGTTAAATGACCTAAAAATGAATGCATGAATGAGGGGGGCAAATTTTGAGGTATTACAGCATGGTTCTGCAGGTGTATAGCAGATGGGAGTACTTTTGCATTGGCTTGCGTTTGGATTCGGTGTGTAGCTGCTGGCTCAGCGTGCGTTTCAAGTGCTTGTTGTTGTAGCTTTAGCAGCTTCTCACACGCACTTAAGTTACAACTTCTGTTTGCATTGTACTGCTGTACTTTATTTATTATTTTTCCATTTGGCTGCCGTCATTTTTTCTGCTACTGTCCTGCGATTTGAAGCTTCACTTCCTTTTGATTTTGTTGTTAGCTTATTTCATTGTTGTTTCTATCTTTTTCTTAGCTTTTTATTTTTCTTATTTGGACAATGTTAATGTATGGATTGGATTTTGTGGTAATTGTATCAACAATAGATAATTGGTATGAATTTAATTGTTGAAATTGAATATTTGGTTTTAAATGGATTAGTGAAAAATGTAAAAAGATAATTGGACTTAGTGAAAGGTTTATGGATTAAAAAAGGAAATGGATTATTAAATTGATGAATGAATAACAAAATGGTTTATAGATATGGACACGAAATTAAGAATTTGGATATGGATTGTGAATGGATATTAAATGAAATTCGATTTAGAGATTTGTAAATGGGCTTATTTGGATAAAAAATAAAAAATGGATTAATGGGCTTTTAACAAAAACAACAAAGAAATTTGATCATTAAAAAGAAGAATGGTTAATGGGCCAATGTGCTAATTGAACCATGGCCTCGTTAAGAAATGATGACAAATTTCTAAAATGAACTACAACTTCTAAAATCAATTTGAATCAAAATAAAAGAGATTAATGATTTCTAGCATAGATTCGAAAAAATGATGAAATGAGTTCCAAAATCAACATAAACCAAAATAGGGTTAGGTTGTCTGATCCTCCTCAAATTATGGATAAACCAAAATATCCCCTAGGTGCAAGCATCAAACCACGAATTCAAGCCACGTGTATCCTTATGTCGAACCATGCTTATTTAATTGAAATGAGTAGATGCGGATGATATGCAAATGTTTATGGTTAGTGACCTATATGATCAATGTGAAGGGTGAGGCGAATTTCAGGGTATGACAAGGGTGATAAAGGGAAAGACAAGGAAGTTGCCAAACCCAAACCCACGGTTGCTGCTTTGAAGCCTAATGGAGGCATAGCAAAGGAAGGCACCTGCTTCCATTGCGGTAAGACCGGACACTGGAAGAGAAACTGCCCAAAGTACCTGGAAGATAAGAAGAATGGAGTAAAGACTTCAACTTCAGGTATTTTTGTTATTGAAATTAAATTATCTACTTCTGTATCATGGGTATTAGATACTGGATGCGATTCTCACATTTGTACCAATGTGTAGGGGCTAAAAAGGAGTAGAGATTTGGCAAAAGGTGAAGTTGACCTACGAGTTGGCAATGGAGCAAAGGTTGCTGCTTTAGCCATAGGAACTTATCTATTGACTTTATCTAGTGATTTAATAATTCAGTTAGAGAACTGTAATTATGTACCTGCAATTAGCAGGAATATTATTTTCATTTCTTGTTTGGACAAGTTTGGTTTTTCATTTATAATAAACAACAATTGTTGCTCAATTTATTTGAATGGTATATTCTATGCTACTGCACAAATGAACAATGGACTATATGTCCTTGATCTTGAAATCCCTATTTATAACATTAATACTAAAAGGATGAAACCTAATGATTTAAATCCAACTTACCTTTGGCATTGTCGATTAGGCCACATAAATGAGAAACGCATTTCCAAACTCCATAAAGATGGACTCTTGGACTCTTTTGATTATGAATCATATGAGACATGCAGATCTTGTTTAGTTGGAAAGATGACAAAGCCTCCATTCACAGGAAAAGGTGAAAGAGCTAATGATCTTTTGGCCCTCATACATATTGATGTATGTGGACCACTGAACATACCAGCCAGAGGAGGTTTTCAGTACTTCATCACATTTACTTATGATTTCAGTAGATATGGTTATGTGTATTTAATGAAACACAAATAAGAGTCCTTTGAAAAATTCAAGGAATTCAATAATGAAGTACAAAACCAACTAGGTAAGAATATTAAAACTCTTCGATCAGATCGAGGTGGCGAGTATTTAAGCCTAGAGTTTGATGACCATCTGAAAGAGTGTGGGATCCTATCCCAACTTACTCCTCCTGGAACACCTCAATGGAACGGTGTATCTGAGAGAAGAAATCAAACTTTGTTAGACATGGTCCGATCCATGATGAGTCACGCCGATCTTCCAAACTCCTTTTGGGGACATGCACTATTGACAGCAGCTTACACACTTAACCGTGTTCCATCCAAAAAGGTTTAGAAGACATAATATGAGATATGGAGTGGTAAGAAACTACATATGTCTTACATGAAGATTTAGGGTTGCGAAGTTTATGTGAAACGACAAATTTCAACTAAGCTTGAGCCCAAATCTGACAAATGCTTATTTATGGGGTATCCTAAAGAAACAAGAGGGTATTACTTCTACAATCCTTCTGAGGGAAAAGTGTTTGTCGCTCGAACTGGAGTTTTCCTTGAAAAGGATTTTATTTCCAAAGGAATCAGTGGGAGGAAAGTAGAGCTTGAAGAAATTCAAGAATCACAAAGCATTGATACACCTATGGAGGAATTAGAGAAGGAAACACAAGTAGTTGTGGAAGAGCAACCTGCTCAAGTAGAACAAGACCAGTGTATGTCAAGCAGGATACGTCACCTACCTGAGAGATATGGATATCTCATAACTGATCAAGGTGATGTATTACTCATGGATCAAGATGAGCATGTGACCTACCAAGAGGCCATAACTGGTCCCGATTCTTAGAAGTGGTTAGACGCCATGAAATCTGAAATGGATTCCATGTACATAAACCAAGTTTGGGCCTTGGTAGAGCCTCCTGTAGGAGTTAACCATATAGGATGCAAGTGGATCTTCAAAAAGAAGACTGACATGGATGGTAAGGTACATACCTATAAGGCAAGACTGGTTGCAAAAGAATATAAACAAATTCATGGGGTTGACTATGATGAAACCTTTTCACTAGTTGCAATGCTTAAATCTGTTCGGATTTTACTTGCTATCGCTGTATATCATGATTATGAAATATGGCAGATGGATGTCAAAACTGCTTTCCTTAATGGGAATCTTCTTGAGGACGTATACATGACACAACCTGAAGGATTTGACATAACAGAAGAAGCCCAAAAGATATGTAAGTTACAAAGATCAATCTATGGATTGAAGCAAGCTTCCAGAAGCTGGAATCTTTGTTTTGATGAAATAGTAAAACAATTTGGATTCATCAAGAACGAAGACGAGCCTTGTGTCTACAAGAAGGTTAGTGGGAGCATGATCGTTTTCCTGGTATTATATGTAGATGACATATTACTCATTGGAAACGATGTCCCTACCCTACAACAAGTAAAGTCTTGGTTGGGGAAATGCTTTTCTATGAAGGACCTCGGTGAAGCAGCCTATGTATTAGGAATCAGGATCTATAGAGATAGATCATAAAAACTGTTTGGCCTAAGTCAGAGTACATACATAGACAAAGTGCTTAGATGCTTTAATATGCATGATTCTAAGAAAGGATTCATACCTATGTAATATGGCTTGTGTCTATCAAAACACAACCCCCTTCAACTAAGGAAGAAAGGGATCACATGAATAAGATTCCATATGCATCTACAATAGGATCTATCATGTATGCCATGTTATGTACTCGACCAAATGTCTCGTATGCTTTAAGTGCAACGAGTAGATACCAATATGATCTCGGTGATGCTCATTGGGTAGCTATCAAGAATATCCTCAAGTATTTGAGAAGGACTAAGGACTCATTCTTGATATATGGAGGTCAGGAAGAGCTTGTTGTAATTGGACACACCGATGCTAGCTTCCAGACAGATAAGGATGACTTTAGATCGCAATTTGGTTATGTGTTTGGCTTAAACGGTGGCGCTGTGAGCTGGAAAAGTTCAAAGCAAGATAAAGTTGTTGATTCTACAACCTAGGCCGAGTATACTGCTGCCTCAAGTGAAGCAAAGGAAGCTGTTTAGATCAAAAAGTTCATTAGTGAACTTGGCATAGTTCCTAGCAATGTGGATCCCATTGGTCTCTATTGTGATAATAATGGTGCTATTGCACAAGCTAAGGAGCCTAGATCTCACCAACGATCCAAACACATACTTAGGTGTTATTACCTCATTCAAGAGGTAATAGATAGAGGAGATGTGAAAATATACAGAGTACCTACACTTGGCAATATTGCTAACCCGCTGACAAAGCCTCTTGCGCAGCAGAAGCATGATGGCCATACTAGATCTATGGGCATTAGGGGTATGCATGATTGGCTCTAGTGCTAGTGGGAGATTGTTGGTGTAAGCCCTAGAGGCCAATACTTTTGGTACTTGTATCGAATTATTTATTAATAATAAAAGGCTTTTTCTTTATTATGTTTGTTTAATAAAGTCCCTAGAATAGCTAGTCAGTTTAATGTATCAAGTGTGACTTAATCATGAGATCACATTAAACATAAGGACATTATTTTTAAAGTATTTGTAGTCGAGTTTATTGTGAAGTGGGATAACATTAAAGCATTAAGACTATTATGTATATAGACTGATGATCACATCTCATAGATCATGGATAAGGAGTTATCAAGTCTTAAACATAGGTATGAATATTAAGAGTAATATTTATACTGGATTGACCCGCAATGGGAATACTATATAGATTGTTATGCAAAGTGTCATAAGTTATTCTCATGGTGATAATGGTGTATACCACCCTTCTACCTGAAACCACTATGGACTCTAGATGTAGAGTCGAGTGCCTTATTACTGACCAAACGTTATCCGTAATTGGATGACCATAAAGACAGTTGATGGGTACTCCACGAAGCATGTTGACGGACATGAGTGACCTAGATGGAATTTGCCCATCCTGCGTAACAGGATAAATGTCTATGGGCCCAATATCAAACTGGACAAGGATGACACGGTCTATGCCTTGTGTTCAATATAGACATTAGGGAAAAAGGGTAATTGTACACATAAGTATTATCACAAAAGGATTTGTCAGATCACATGACATTTTCGTGTCTTGGGTAGCAGTGATGTGTTGCTAGATACCGCTCACTGTTTATTATTTAAATACGTGATTTAATATAATTTCCAATGCCGCGAAAACCTATAGGGTCACACACAAAAGGATGATTTGATGAGAGATAGAGTAACTAAGAAACACCGTAAGGTACGGTGCACTTAAGTGAATTGTAGAATATCGTAAGGTATGGTGTACTTAAGTAGAATACTAAATATGGTATGGTACCACACACTTAAGTGATTTTGGCATATTATAAGATATGGGCCACACACACTTAAGTGGGCTTTTTAGCTTGCAGCCCACACAAGTGGTTCTATAAATAGAACCCTTGTGCAGAAGCAATTGTGCGGTTGCAATTTCATTTCTCTCTCTCTCACTCAAAGTCTTCATTCGTGGCAGCTAGCACTAAGATTGAAGGAATCTGTTCGTGTGAACTGAGTAGAGGCCTTGTCATCGTTCAAAATTCGTGATCGCTCGGTAGATCTGCATCAAAGGTTACAATCGCCACAAGAGGTAACGATTCTATCACTGATCGTGCCCATTAGTAAGGATCACTAAAGGAGAAATTTTTAAATTCCGTTGCGTTTTGGATCGCTTTTCTCCTTCAATGGAAATGAGTATATAGTGATGCTTGGACGTAACGGTACCTAGGTGTATATCATGGACAAGTATTCACTTGGTAACATATCAATATGCTTTGTATGGAACATGTGTGATATAAGTATGATAATGGATCATGTTATGATGCCATGAGAATTGATATGATATCACAAGAATTGTTTGATATTTTGGTGAGGAACTTTTGTTCCAAAAGTCCTATTTTGGTGAGGAGCATTGCTCCGAGAGTCCTATTGGTTATTGAGAATTAATCACGTATTCGGAATTATTTGTGATTGTGCACATGCCACTTCAAGGGCTTAGGTAAAGAGGTAAGTGGGGATGTGGCACCAGTGATTCGTGCCTCAATTGGGTTTGAGCCCCAACCATGGCGGACATGGGGGAAAGGTGGACACCTAAGTGGGTTAGAGGCTCATACGGTGAAAGATACCCTAAGTGGGTTAGAGGCCCATACGAGTGATGATCGCTTGAACTGGGGATTAAGCCTCATAGAGGACCCGATATCCACCGCGAAAGTCGAATCATACGAGCATGCATGAACCGGGTCTGGCTTAGACATAAGTCCGTTCGGGGATTGATGTTTCGTGAATCTGAATAGTGATTTGTTGATTGGATGCACTCAAGTAACACGTTTCCATACATTACGAATATCCCTTAGATACTTGAGTCTTAGTTATCTTGTGTACATGATACATAAGAACAAGAAATGCAGACTTAAGTTAGGATCTGACTAGAAAACCCTGTAGAGCCGAGTGGACCCATAGGATAGGAGAACTCACTAAGATTATCATCTCACCCCATCAATGTTGTTGTTTTTCATGTGTTTTTGCAGGTTTGGTCAAGAGGAGTCGCTTGATGATGTTTCAATGTTGTTGTGATGCTGTGATCTTCCGCTGTGGATTTTATACAATGGTAGATATTGTACATAAATCTTAGATTTTTATTTTTGGCACTTTCCATATCTTGAACCATATGTGGTATCTATTTTGTATAAGTGGTCAAGTATGTAAATGATTCCAATAGGCACTTATGATTGTGTCAGTACCAAATAATAACACTTGTATGATATTATTCTAGATATATATTATACGGGTTGTTACACTGGACTTGCTCTAGACGTAGGTCTGCTCAGGGATTGATTTCTCGTGAATCTGAATAATGATCTTATTTTAGTTGCGAGAACTCAGGTGCATGTTGCCATACATTGCGAGTTAGTTCCCCATCACTTAAGTATTCTTTCCCTTGTTAAATATAGTTGGATATTGATTAGAAAACCCTGTAGAGCCGAGTGGACTCATAAGATAGGGAACCCACTGACATTATTATCTCACCCCATGTTGTTGATTATTTTTCAGGTGGTTCTGAGCAGGCGAATGGTAAGGACAAGATAGAGTGATGTCTTGCTTACCCGATGTTTGGATGGCTACTCCGCTGTGTATATATTTTTGAGATCATTGTATAATGATCTAGCTCCTAGTTTTATTTTGGGCACAATTGTGTATGTTTTGTGCCATGTTATTTTCAATTTTTTATTTTAAGGAAAATGGTCTATAAATCTAAAGGATTAATTAATTAATTAGTTTAAGTAATTTTTTGATATAAGATGTATTTAAAAGATTATTGATATTCGCATTAGTAAAAAAACATGTGTGTACGCACATGTTATGGTGTGATAAAACAATTTGGAAAAACACAATCAACATGTGTCATATGACAATCATAATTTTGAATATATATTTTTAATTTGTGTCACTTATATATATATATATATATATATAATATAATATTATATATATATATATATATATATATATATATCTATATATATATATTATATATATATATATTATATATATATATTAATCATCATTATTTTATCATTATTTACTATTTATAAGTCATGTGTAGATAATGCAGTCCTCTTGCACATATCCAACGCACACGTTCAGTCTTTCATTCCATGATAAACTTTGAAGAATTGAACCACATAAATGACTCCTTAGAGTTTCTTATTTAACAAACTCGTAAACCAAAATTAACTTGTAATTTTGGTCTCAATAACCGAAGAAAGACACTAAATTCCCATAGCGTAAATTAAATAGGGTTTCGATTTGAGCCCTAAACTCTTCTATACCCTAACGAGAAGTTCTACCCCCTCTCTTTACGTCCACCTTCCTCGCATCCCTCAATTCTCCCTTATACATATCTGAAACATTTTAGAGAGAGTGAGAAGATAGTGATACTTTCTTCGTGATATTAAGGTGGACGTTGTTGCTACATCTTTTGTAGTGGCTGTTGTGTTTTCACTAAGCTCCTTCTATTTTATTATAAATCTTCTTCTCTTGTAAAGTAGTATCAAAATAATTATAATGACTACACCAACAACAATGACACCTAAGATCAGTCCAATGCTAGTGGTAGGAGGAGTGGAAATCTCCGAAGGAGAAGGTGGAGAAATATGTGGGGTAGTTGGATTAGGTGGGGGTGGTGGCGCGTAATCGGTAATAACAAAGGGGTGAGGTGGAGATGGTGGGAATTGTTACTTGGAATCCAGGAGAGAAAATGCAGAGGAAATGAAGGGTTGCAAACACAAGTGATAAAATGCAAAGAATTGAATAAGCAGAAGAATATGATAAAGAAGGGATGTCATTGTTCATAGCAAAAAATGGCAAGCCGCAAAAAATAATTTACCAGTTAGAGAAATGTTCTGACTTGTATTGATATGAAAACCTCCTTTAAATTTTACAAGTTGGTACACTTCTTTTACTCCCCAATTCACGTAAATTGCATACCAATGGTTGTTAACATATTTGTCTATTCTTATTTTATATTAACTAGTGGGATACCGATGCGTTCGCGCATGAACTGGTTTGTTACACAAATATGCTTTTAAAATATAATAAGAACATATGTAGTATTATTTTTGTTTTGGCATTATTTACAAAAAAAAATATTTTGATAATAAACCCTTGTTCTGATTTTTTAAAAAGAACATATGTGTTGTCTTTTAATTATTTATGTTGATAATATTTTTATTTTGAAATTATTTTCAATTTAAGATACATTATTTTTTAAGATAGTATATGGAAAAGTGAGGTATATATTATTGATGTAATCATTTCACTAATATATGATATTAATGGAAAATGTCATTTTTAAATTAACTAGTGTTAATATATTTTTTTGTAAATTGGAGCAAGTGTTTATTATCCAAATATTTTTTTTAATAATGCCAAAATAAAATAATATTACCTACAAGAAAATATACAGTTCATCTAGATATTTTTATATATGGAAAAATTATATTTATAATCTATATATAAATTAAAATATTTCTTTCTTTTAAAAATACTAATACTAAACTCTTTTACGTTCTTATTATATTTTAAAAACAAATGCATGTAACAAACCAGTACACGTGCGAACACACAGGTATCCCACTAGTTAATATAAAAGAAGAACACACGTGCAAACACACAGGTATGCAATTTAACTGAGGCGGGGAGTAAAAGAAGTGTACCATGAGATTTTCATATCAACACAAGTCAGAAGATTTCTCTAACTGGTAAATTATTTTCTGCCGCTTGCCATTTTTTTGCCATCAACAATGACATCCCTTCTTTATCATATTCTTCTTCTTCTTCAATTCGTCACATTTTATGACTTCTATTTTCAACCCTTCATTTTCTATGTATTTCTTATGAATTTTCTCTCCTGGATTCCAAGTAACAATTCCCACCCTCTCCACCTCACCCCTTTGTTATTACCAATTACGCACCACCACCTTATCCAACTTCCCCTCATATTTATCCACCCAACTTCCCCCCATATTTATCCACCTTCTCCTCCAACGACTTCCACTCCTCCTGCCACTAACATTGGACAGATCTTAGGTGTCATTATTGTTGGTGTAGTCATTATTATCATCTTGGTAATTATTTTGATACTACTTTACAGGAGAAGAAGATTTATTACAAAACATAAGGAGCTTAGTGAAAACGCAACAACCACTACAAACAATGTCACAACAACATCGACCTTAATATCAAGAAGAGACTATCAGTATCTTCTCACTCTCTCTGAAGTGTATAAGGGAGAGTTGAGGGATGAGGGGAAGGTGTCTGTAAAGAGAGGGAGTAAAACGTATAGAAGAGTTTAGGGCTGAAATCGAAACCCTATTTAAATTCCGCCATGGGAATTTAGTTTCTTTCATTGGTTATTGAGAGCATAATTAAAATTTAATTTTGGTTTACGAGTTTGTTGAATAAGAAACTCTAAGGAGTCATTTATATGGTTCTATTCTTAAAAGTTTATCATGGAATGAAAGATTGCATGTGTGCATTGGAGCCGCGAGAGGACTCAATTATCTCCACACGACTTATCCTACATCTTTCATTCATCGGGATGCGAAATTAATGAACATTTTATTAGAGTGAAATCTCAATGCCAAAGGGGATTTTTGTATATCAAGAATTGATCCTAATATCAATGAGACATATATCAACTGCGGTGTCAAGGGAAAAACACTAGTGTCGAGGGAACATTTGAAAAGTCTAATGTTTAATCAGTTGGACTAGTGGTAATTGAAATACTCTATGGAAGGATGGTCATTGTCCATCACTTGGTTATATTAGCAAGAGACCTGTGTGTTCGCACAGATCGAGAAAAGTCAACAAAATATGAAATAAATTTAAAAAAAAATATATAATTGTGTTTAAGAAATATATATTATAAAAAATGTTTAAAAATCTTTAAAATGATGGTTAAGAAATATATAGAAAAGATATACAAATTAAGTAATCTCGGCTTGTTGAAAATGTATACTTTAGTAGAAAAAATAAATGAAATAATTAAGTAGTCATCTGTGCGTGTGTTCGCTTGAGTCAAGCAATGTATGTCATTATAAATAGTAAATAAATATAGTATACTGATGACTAAGAAATTTATATAAAAGATATACAAATTAAGTAGTCATGGCCCATTAGAAAGGTATATTTTAGTAGAAAAATATATTAATTAATTAAGTAGTCATCTATATTAATTAATTAAGTAGTCATCTACCCTTGCGTTCGCAAGGGTAGTGCAATATCATTATAAATAGTAAATGAATATAATATAGTGATGATTAATAAATATATATAAAAGATACACAAATTTAAAAAAATTGAAATTATGATTGTTTTATGACACAGGTTGACTGTGCTTTTCCAGTTTGTTTTATCACACCATAACATGTGCGTACGCACATGTTTTTTTTACTAATGCGAGTATCAATAATCTTTTAAATACATCTTATATAAATAAATAAATTAAATTAATTAATTAATTAAATATTTTAGATTTATTGACCATTTTCCTTAAAATAAATATTTGAAAATAACTACAGGTCTTAATAATGAGGGAGAGTTTACTTATTTAATACAATATTAAATAATTTAATGATTTATGTAATACAAAATTAAATATTAAAATAGTTGTCCTATTTTTGAAAAATACTAAAATTAATTATATAATTAATGTAACAATAATTTTTTTAAATGTATTTTTCATTTCCATTGCATAACTATCATTAAATACATTTTATTATGTATTAGATGTGTCTTTCTTAATTATTTCTATTACCAATAATTTTATTTTGATTTTTTTTTAATCTAAGATATAATATTTGTTTAAAAAAATGGAAATTATGTTATATATTATTGATGTAATAATTTGACTAATATATTAGCAATTTTGTTTTTCTTTCTATTTATTCTTATTACATTTTGAAAACAAATGCCCATAACTCACCAGTACCCATGGACACAATCCACACATTATAAAAAAGATGGACACAAATCACCAAAATTAGATCGAAAATTTATTCAAGTCATCATCAAAATCAATCATCAATTTTGGTGGGTTAGGGTTCTCACCCCATCAACACTCAAGATCCATTGAGTTTGATGAGACTTAAAGTCCAAACCATCATGATCTAAATCCAACAAAAGTTCATAAGGTCACACAAATATAAAATGCAATTAAATGAAATAAAATACACCAAAAGAATTTTTAAATGAATTTTAAAATAGAAATAAAATGAAAAATCCATAAAGTCCTTCAAATCACTAAATAAATGGCCAAGAAAATAATGCGAGTTAGAAATAAAATAAGAAGCATATAATAATTTTTCCAGAATTTAAAATTGCAGAAAAGTATTGTTAAACCAATTAAAACAAAGGAGAAAAGAGAAATTTCATAAAAAAATAGAAAGTCAATTAAATAAAATGTGAAAAAATAAAAATCAAATGAAGAAAAATAAAAGAGAATTTTAGAAATTATTTTGGGATTTTTGGGATGAAAAATGAAATTACTATGAATTTTAAAAGAAAAAGCATTTAAAATAATAAAAGAAAAAGAATTAAAATCAGAAAAAAACACGAAGTGTTGGATCACACCTCATTAATTGACGTGGAAGATCCAACACTCCATGTGTTAGGATGCAGGATGGAACCCACTGCAAGCAGCACACTAAATTCAATTCAAATCCAACCAATCATAACATTTCGTTCCTCCCACATGTCTGGCCAAACTCAGACAACCTGAAAAAACTTCGGTCCTCTTCTTCGGTGAGCTCTCACCGGAGCTTCATCATTTGGTAAATTCAGAACACGAGACCACCACCATTGTGATCCTCTTTTCATCTCGAATTCAAGCTTATGCTCCAATTTCATTTATATAAACTGAGTAAAGGGAATTTCAGAGAAGTTTCAAAAGCAAGCAAGCCACAAAAAATAAAGTTAAATGATGAACACGATCAATCAACACCAGATAAGTTAGGGGAAAGCATCACAGAGTGAATGACTACATTATGGTAACTTGTTTGAGTTCAAATGATGCTCATAACTACTTTGTCTAGATGGTGATCAGAAGTTGATGAAGCTCGATCTGGTTAAAGCACTTCAGAAGGTATTAGAGCTTGGGATTTGTTGCAAAAGTTTCAGAGGATGCCGAAGGTGATAATGGAATTAAGAAATTGGATTGAAATAATTTGAAACTCAAAACATGATAGTTGAAATGATGCATAATTCGTGCAAAATGAATTTGATCCGAATGTGAGAAAAATGTGACTTGAAACTCATCAAAAATCAGCTAAATGATGCGTTTTAAGGGGTCAATTAACTTCTGGGGACTTGTTTAAACATGTTTAGGTCCAAAACACATGCTAATTTGGCATGGAATTGAGATGGCAATGGTAATTTCTTCAGTTACAAGTCACCATGTTCAACCTAATGGGGCATCCTACTCAAAAGGCTTTTTGATCCTATTCTTTTAGTAATGTGTTAACATCATGGCCAAGATTACAATGTGCCAATAAAGGTTGTATTTGTATGGTTGAGAACAAAGTTATGTCATGTTGAAGTTGGCATAAAAAACTGATCATATAAACAAGCTCAAACATCTCGCCCTTAAAGAGTCAGTCGAGAATTCCATTTCAAAATTTTACAAACATGACTTTTCCAAGATCACACTTTCAAGGAACTCATGACAATGAAGCCGACCCAAGTAGAATTACACATGTTAATGATGTTGCACTTGGTTCGTGATGATCAATATATACATTATATATTACATTGTATAATTTTGTTCGCTTTCGTCATATCTCATTTTATGTATTTAAACCCGCAGATCTTAATTGCACATCACCTAATCAACGAAGCAACATGAGTCAATCCGATATAGGTATAACGAATATTGTTCTAAGTATGCGAGTAGTAATATTTACACATGTATATATATATTAATTATTATTTTTGTATCAGATGATATAGATGTTGATGAAGCTTTGGAGGATGCAGTAATATCATATGTTAACATGGATGCTAGAGAAAATGTTGCATTATCATGTCGTCCTCAAGGTATGTTCATTTAAACATTTTGTGTTAGATAAATGTATATTTTACTCAAGTGACATAAAATTTAAAATCATGTAATAAGGAATGAGAAATAGTAATCGTTAATCATCATTAATTATTAATAGATGTAATAAATACCTTCACTATGAAGGATAATGATTCACAAATAAAGTAGTCAAACTTTAATTTTAGAACACTTTGTTAAGAACATAACCTAATTCGGAAGACATTATCATGTATAAACTAGATTCCATACCTTTAGTTTTATCTTCGAAACAGAGGCAAGTATATATTAATTCTTAAGTTATTACATATAAATTATTACACATTTGATACCACTTTAACGGACAATACATGAAGGGAATTGTTGTTGGTGTAATGTGATCACCGGAAAAAATATATATAAGCTTTTTTCATAATAAAAAATAGTAATTAGTATCATAATTTTTCAATAAATAAAAATGTGTCTACATTGTAGAAATATTCAATGACGTGCTGAAATAAAATTGTGAAATATGTCTCCTTTACACATTTTAAATATACTCAACAATTTATCCTTATTCATTTATTTACCATCATAAATTTATTATTATTTTATTGATCTATCATGCACCATTTGTTTTCACATATGGATAGCATCATTGCTCTCCATTCCTCTTCTTTTTCTTCTTAAGAAAGAAGTGATAAAAACAAAATAAAAAAAGTATGGTTAATAAAAACACACATAAATAAGTCATTATTTTCTTTCGAGAACCAAATTTAAGACACATGATGAAAGCAATGAGTGAAAAAACATACAAACAATATTTTCTTTTATAAATTTAAAATTATCTTGAAGAAATAGAATCATTTAAATATATCAAATAAATGAAATATAAATTATAAATTTAGAAATATAAAAGGTAAGTTTGAATGACAAAAGAAAAAAAAATGTTGAATTCAATGTTAGAATTCTATAGTTATAAAGTGCAGTAATTGTGTCAAAAAAGCACAGTAATTAATCAATAAATTTTAAATACACCTAATATTTGAACACAAAACAAAGAATTAAGAACAAATACTATGGTGCTAACAATTGCCTCATACGTTTTACAAGCCAAGCGGTGTCTTTTTACATATTAGTTAATTGTTTTGAGAATTTAAAAGAAAAAAAAAGACAATTCACTTAAAGGATTATATCTGTAGTTTTAAATAAACTTCTTAAATTAACAGCTACTTAATTTTTCTATACACAATTCAATTCTTTTTAGTAACTTACATGTTTTAAAATAAATAAATATTAAAATTAATGGATAAATAAAAAACAAATAAAAATGGGCAGTTATGAAAGAAAAGGTAATATTGGAATAAAAAAGGCAGCCCAAAATGCCTTATCCTCTTTATAGATAGTAAGTAATAGATTGTATTTTAGATTTTAAATAATATTTAGTAATCAATATCAAACTCCTGTCCCTAGAATCAGGACATGTTTTTCGAGTAAAGCACAATATTGCTCGAAATTTCAAAAAAAACATGACGATGGCAAAATTCCGGTTGCCTCATCCAATTACCTGTAGACACTACAATGCAAGATTGTTTCATCATGAATCACGTGGCATGTGTTGTATTGGTGGAAAGGTATCATTTTCACGAGTTAATGCTCCTATAGAATTGCAACAATTATTTTTAGATGATTTAGCTGAAAGAAAACATGTTAGGCAACATATTCGAAGTTATAACCATGTGCTCTCATTCACTTCAATTGGTGTTCACGTTAATAAGAATATTCTTGCATCTGGTCGTGGTATATACACATTTCGTGCTCAAGGTGCTTTTTACCATAACATAGGAGGTTTCTATCTAAATGAGGGTGTCAGGCCGCGTTTCTTACAACTATACACCTACGACACCGATAATGAGCTACATAATAGAATGCAGGAAATCTACAGCTGCACCAAAATGTAGTTCACAAATTACAAAAAATGCTCCATCAGTTTTGACGCAACCTGAAAAAGGAGATGCGAAAAAACAACCGACGAGAAAGAAATGACAAAAGAGTCGCCACCGCGCGTTATTCATCCCCAAGGAGGGAAAGGAAACGCTCGAAGTAAACCTGGAAAAAGGAAAGGAAAAGACACGGTCTCGCAACCAAATCTTGGGTTCGGGAGTCGATTATGCGAAGGGAAGGTATTAGCACCCCTACGCATCCGTAGTACTCTACGGGATCCACTCTTGTTGTTCTTGTCTAAAGGGTGTGGGTTTATCTAATGTACTATTTACTAAAAGAGGGGTCAAAAGAAAATGACTCGCACGGATATCGCATCCACTGCATACGTATCTCATCTGAATATGAGAATCAAAGTCTTCGTAGCTCGGCTACCTATGGGTTAAAGAGGAGTGTGCTCGCTAAGACATCGCGTCTTATGCCTACGTATCTCATCTGGAATGAGAATCAGAGCAAGTCGTAGTTCGGCTACCTACGGGTTAAGGGTTGTGTTTTTTAGATGAACGACGTTACTATGCAATCTACCGGATGCTCGACCTTTGGAGACTTACTCGCCTGTAGTATAAGGAGTTAACGTGTTCTTAGGAGAAGAAAAATCAATGAGTTTGCTTGTGTTTTAGGAATGCTCATGCAAAAAGGAAGTCCTAGACGAAGGAACAGTGCTGCCTTAATTGACATGCAAACGAGAGACTATACGAAGCCTAGCAATCCTATGGGGAGACGATCACACCATACAAAACAAACATGCATAAAGTAAAATCCCACCAAGGGGGCTCAAACATACATGGGTATGGCTTTAGTCAAGAGGGGTCATATCAACCTCGACAAACAAGCCATGGAAGGGTAATCAAACGGGCTCTTAACCACTGACACTGAACGTCAGGGTGAGCAGATCAGAAGGGTAATGAGGATAAGACCTCATAGCTCTTAACCCTGGACAGGGTGAGCTCATGACAAAAAGTAGGAATTCAGAAAGGTGGAACCCTCTCCACTGACTGACCGGACAAAAGATCTTGGGCTTTTGTTCTGAAGCATCGACACGTAGTGTGATCTTAAAGAACGACACACTGAATAACGGGGGATTGGCTACTAATCCCTTTTATCCGTCAATTGCCTCTTCAGGGAGGTCTTTAGCACTGATGCCTCTTCTTGGAGGTCTTTGGGCACAAAAGTAAACAAACAAAAGAAAACATTGCCTCCTATTGAGGTCTTCCAGCTAAGAAAGCGGTAAAATGCGGGAAAGATAAAGGATCAAGAGATCTACCACACGGATAAAAATCCGAAGTAATAACAACTAAAGAAGCAAGAAACCCAGAGATCTCTCGAGCTGGCACCATCAAAGAAAGCAAGTCAATACAGGTAATTGGAATAAATCTCCAAATGGTATCCCACAAATAAAGTGGAATGCCAAGCAAGCTATCCTTTCAGGAGTCATGTGAGCCCTCAGAAAAAACTCAACAAACAGGTTAGAGTAACAAGATGGGGTGCAATCAAGAGTTGCCCCAAATCAAAATGTAACCACATGAATCATGCCATTAAAATTCACAAAAAGAGCTCACAAAAAGCAACCAAGTGTAGGAGGCCTAAACCTCTTGTCAAACACATGCATCAAAAGGGTATCAAAGTTCAAAGTCAGGGGGCAAGGATCCACACATCAAGACATGACATACATACTAAAACATGTGCCCACATGCAAAACCTAACGATACCCACTCTTCCAAATTCACCCATAATACCTCATACATTCAGAAATTTCAGGTTGAAAGTATAAAGTAGTGGAAATAGGGCATACCTGATTGGGGAGGATCGATTGAAATTGAATTGCACCGTTGGCTTTGCAGAACAATCTTAGGGTTTATATGAGAGGGAATTGGTTCTTTGCAGATGAGTTCCCTTCAGTCTCTGGAGGTTGCTCTGAATTAGTTAGAATCTCTCTAGGGTTTTGTTCAAAGGAAACTTCAGAGTGTTTTCAGCTTTCACCAATTCTCCTTTTTTTTTTCCTTTACTGAAATTTCAGGATTTATAACTTGATTTCCGTGGCCTTGTGGGCTCAAATGAGAGAGGTCCAAGTCCAAGATTTTTCTGTTATATTTTATTTATTTATTTATTTATTTACTTTATTTTTTTTTCGTTTTTTTTTTTGTTTTTTTTTTGTTTTTTTAATTATTATTTTATTTTATTTTTTATTTTCAAAACGCGTGGGCTTCGCCTAGCGAGCATGACAGTTCAAGAAATTCCTCTAAGCGTAGGTGATTCTGGTGGCTTTTCTTGGGACTCGCTAGGCGACCCATTCTGCTCGCCTAACGAGCATGACAACTCATGAACAAACTTTTGCTCCTTCAAGATTAACGTTTTGACTAATGAATAGACCTCATTTGAACATGTTGGAAGTATCTCAAGCCATTCCCTTGTGTTGACTGATCACCCAGATAGGACCCACAAAGTGTCTTGGATGATATTCAAGCTTCTTGGATCTAATTCCGATTGACATGATGAAATGTAATATGAAATGTTAAATGACCTAAAAATGAATGCATGAATGTGGGGGGCAAATTTTGAGGTATTACAGCTGCCCCTATTCAATCAACTGGAGACCCGAAAAGAAGATAGCAGCGGCTTTCGCACTTTCGAGGTATCAAGGGATTGAATACAATAAAAGCCCGAAAATTTGCACTGAAGTGAAGTGAAGTAACAATGCCTGTCAGAATCGGCAACGAGGTGGTCTTGAAAGAAGAATCTGTCTGGTACGGTGAGAGTCAGTCTGAATACCGAAAAAGAATGTTAACCTGGATACAGAAATAACCATGGCCTGAATGCCGCTCATCAGTCTGAATGCTGGAAATGACTTCGATTTGAACATCGGAAGATATGAGATTATTAATATCGGTCTGAACACCGAGAGGCTGGCCTGAATGCCACAACTTGCGTCGACCTGAATGTCGGAAACTTCTTCGATCTGAACATCGGAAAACTGGCCTGAATGCCACTTCGATCTGAATATCAGAAAATTGGCCTGAATGCCACTTCGATCTGAATATCGGAAAATTGGCCTGAATGCCACAAGTTGCATCGACCTGAACGTCGGAAACTTCTTCGATCTGAACATCGGAAAACTGGCCTGATCGCCACTTCGGTCTGAATACCGGAAACTGGCCTGAATGCCACTTCGATCTGAATATCGGAAAATTGGCCTGAATGCCATTAGTTGCATCGACCTGAATGTCGGAAACTTCTTCGATCTGAACATCGGAAAACTGGCCTGAATGCCGCAAGTTGCATCGACCTGAACATCGGAAACTTCTTCGATCTGAGCATCGGAAAACTGGCCTGAACGCTACTTCGGTCTGAATACCGGAAACTGGCCTGAATGCCACAAGTTCCATCGACCTGAATGTCGGAAACTTCTTCGATCTGAACATCGGAATACTGGCCTGAATGCCGCAAGTTGCATCGACCTGAACGTCGGAAACTTCTTCGATCTGAACATCGGAAAACTGACCTGAACGCCACTTCGGTCTAAATACCGGAAACTTCATGCCTGTCAGCATCGACAGAAATAGGGAAAGATAATAGAGGCGGCGCATGGGCCAATGACACTTGCTGGGGATAATAAAGGTAAGTCATGAACAATCTTCAGTCTGAGTACTGGAAACAACTTCTGGCTTATCACTTGGGATACCGAGAATGTTTTATGCTTACATGCGTATGTTTGAATTTTTCAATGGCGTAATGCTCCATGAAAATGGAAATGCTACGCGATTTGGGAGGATGCAATGCAATATGATTCTACATGCAGGGATGCAAAATGTTGGGTAGAATGCCAAGCCGAGGCAAGGGAATCTGCTGGGGAAATGATCACCATCTTCTGGACCCTGGCAAGGCTGTTGGAGATGCACAGCGCAAAGAACTCTATGGGGAAATGACCCGCCACACGGTGTTCTAGCAATGACGAAATACCGAGACTCTGACTTGGGAGAGAACGGCACTGAAAACCTGTTGTTGGGGAAAGTGATAGTGGTTCTGGCAACCATAATCTGCGAGAGAGACGACTTAGCAGAGGAAGAAAACACCGATACGGTACCGAGATTCTGCTTCAAGGAAAGAGACCATGATTATGGCGTCGAGATCATCGATCTGGCATCGAACCCTGAGGAGCAGCCGCTTCTGTTGGGAAGATACAGTCTGGCACTGTCAACTCCGCTGGGGATATATAGTCTGGCACTGTCAACTCTACTGGGGAGTGTATATTCTGAAACAACCACTTGGGGGAGGTACAGCAGTGAGAGCCTGTTGGGGATCGAAGAATCCAATGCTCTGATCAGCTCTGCAGGGATAAGATACCAACTTCGACAGTTGGGGGAAAACATTCGCGATCATCGGCTGGGAACCTTAAGGAAATGCCCCAAGGGTACCTGTTCTGAATAGACGATCTAAAGCACTTAACATTTACAGCAATTTTAAATGTTTATTAAGCATGTACTTGTAAAGCTCTTATGTTTCATGATGCAATGTTTATCAAAAATTCGGACGTCATTTTTGCAAACAAAACAGTAAAATGAAAATGAAAACAGAGATATACTGAATAACATGATTTTATTGATTGAATGGCCTCTGAATAGGCATTTACATCAGGAAGCAATCCCTGGAAAGAGGTAATCGCACAAAAGATAAAAACAGAAATTAATCTAATGGCAATGTGAAATGGATTTCTATTGGGTTCCAATTCTGCTATGACTTGCTCAGCTTCAAGATCCTCCAGATGATCAGCTTTCTGAAAAGAGTGATTGGACTGTTTCCTATCCTTCAAAAGTTTCCAGTCATTGACACGAGATGAGATTCAGAACTACTCAGAACGCAGTCATTCGTTTAATCCCTAACTTTTGCCTGGATCGCCCTTTTCGGGTTTTCAATCCATCGGGATACCCATTTTTGCCTAAGTTGCCTTTTCAGGTTTTCAACTTACCGGGTGTACGATCTTTACATTTTTAATCCTTAATTTTTGCCCGAACCTTTTCATTTTCTTGGTTCGTCGGGATGCCCATTTTTGCCTGGACTATTCTTTTTACTGTCCAGCGGGTCTATTTTATGCGAAGTATTTTTTAACTGCGTCTGAGTTCACAGGGGAAGTGAAGTTTTCACCATCCATAGTTGCAAGCATTAAGGCCCCACCATCAAAAACCTTGGTGACAATATACGGTCCATCATAGTTAGGAGTCCACTTGCCCCTGTGATCTGTCTGAGGAGGAAGGATCCTTTTCAACACCAAATCTCCGACCTGGAAGCATCGAGGACGCACTTTCTGATCAAAGGCTCTCTTCATCCGACTCTGATACAACTGCCCATGACAAATGGCTACCATTCGCTTCTCTTCGATAAGACTCAACTCATTGAACCATGTCTGAATCCATTCAGCTTCGTCTAACTTGACATCCAATAGGACTCTTAGAGAAGGAATCTCCACTTCAACAGGTAGGACTGCTTCCATACCATACACAAGGGAGTAAGGGGTTGCCCCGGTCGATGTACGTACTGAAGTACGGTACCCATGCAAGGCGAAGGGTAGCATCTCATGCCAATCTCTGTACGTAACGACCATCTTCTGCACAATCTTCTTTATGTTCTTATTTGCCGCCTCAACAACACCGTTCATCTTAGGGCGGTAAGGGGAAGAATTGTGATGCTGAATGTTGAAGTTCTGGCACAACTCCTTCATCATTTTGTTGTTGAGATTAGAACCATTATCAGTAATGATTCTTTTGGGAATCCCATAGCGACAAATGATTTCTTTCTTGATGAAACGGGCAACCACATGTCTGGTGACATTCGCGAACGATGCTGCTTCGACCCACTTGGTGAAATAGTCGATGGCAACAAGGATGAAGCGATGCCCATTGGAGGCGGTCGGCTCAATCTTTCCAATCATATCGATGCCCCACATAGCAAAAGGCCACGGCGAAGACATCACATTCAAAGGATTTGGCGGCACATGTACCTTATCAGCATAAATCTGGCATTTATGACACTTCCAAGCATATTTGAAACAATCAGATTCCATGGCCATCCAGTAATAACCCACTCTCAAC
The DNA here is from genome assembly GCF_024323335.1 of Lathyrus oleraceus. Classification (NCBI taxonomy): domain Eukaryota; kingdom Viridiplantae; phylum Streptophyta; class Magnoliopsida; order Fabales; family Fabaceae; genus Lathyrus; species Lathyrus oleraceus. The sequence continues at coordinate 169,419,417 of NC_066580.1, read as the reverse complement.
AATTTCTTAGCCATTGCATGTCCTCCGACATGAGTACCGAAGGAGCCTTCATGAACTTCCTGCATTAACATGTCTGCTTCGTGTCTATCCACGCATCTGAGCAAAACCATGTCGAAGTTCCTCTTATACAGCACATCGTCTTTGTTCAAGAAGAAACTGCCTGCCAATCTTCTCAAAGTCTTTCTATCATTGTTGGATGCCTCTGCAGGGTACTCTTGATTCTTCAGAAATCACTTGATGTCGTGATACCAGGGCTTGTCGTCAACTACCAGTTCAGCAGCAAACACATACGCGGCCCTGTCGAGGCGCATCACATCGATCCTGGGAGTATGGTTCCACCGAATCACATTGATCATGGAGGATAGAGTGGCAAGAGCATCTGCCATCTGATTCTCATCACAAGGTATATGATACAACCTTACTATTGTGAAGAATGTCAACAGTCTTCTCGTGTAATCTCTGTAGGGGACCAAATTGGGCTGGAGGGTGTTCCAATCACCATTCACTTGATTGATCACTAGAGCTGAATCTCCGAAGATGTCCAGAGTCTTGATTCTCAAATCAATGGCTTGCTCAATACCCAAGATACATGCTTCATACTCAACTTCATTATTTGTGCACTCAAAAGTCAGACGAGCGGTGAAAGGCATATGGGCACCTTTCGGAGTAGTAATGACAGCGCCAATTCCACTTCCTCTGGCATTGACATCCCCATCAAACAACAAAGTCCACTTTTCATCTGGATCAGGTCCCTCCTCAACAACTGGCTCTTCACAGTCTTTCATCTTGAGGAACATGATGTCTTCATCTGGAAAATCAAACTTCATCGGCTTATAATCATCAATCGGCTGCTGAGCAAGATAGTCTGACAGAACCATTTGCTAACGAGCAACCCTTCCGGTGAAAGCTGGCTTCTCGAATATGTATTTGACTGGATCCATCTTGGAGATCAGTAAGGTTGTGTGAGACAGCATGTATTGTCTCAAACGCTTAGCAGCCCATGCAAGTGCACAACATGTCTTTTCAAGCATCGAGTATCTCGACTCGCAATCTGTGAATTTCTTACTCAAGTAGTAGATGGCATGCTCTTTCCTACTTGTCTCGTCGTGTTGACCGAGAACACAACCCATGGAATTGTCTAGTACTGTCAAATACATAATCAGCGGTCTCCCTGGGACCGGAGGCATAAGGATAGGAGGATTCTGCAAATACTCTTTTATCTTCTCGAAAGCCCTTTGGCAATCATCATTCCACCTGATAGCCTGATCTTTTCTCAGCAATTTGAATATTGGCTCGCACGTGGCTGTTAGGTGAGAGATGAACCTTGCAATGTAGTTCAACCTCCCTAAGAAACCACGGACTTGTTTCTCTGTTCTTGGCTCAGGCATTTCCTGTATCACTTTCACTTTGTCCGGATCCACCTCAATCCCTTTTTCACTAACAATAAAACCCAGTAATTTTCCAGATCTCACCCCAAAAGTACACTTGTTCGGATTAAGCCTCAGCTTGAATTTTCTCAAACGCTCAAACAATTTTTGCAAATTCACCAAATGTTCTTCTTCCGTCTGAGATTTGGCAATCATATCATCAACATAAACCTCGATTTCATAATGAATCATATCATGGATAAGAGTCACCATCGCTCGTTGATATGTTGCTCCGGCATTTTTCAGACCAAACGGCATCACCTTGTAACAGAAGGTGCCCCATGGGGTTATGAATGTTTTCTTCTCCATGTCTTCTGGTGCCATCTTAATTTGATTATAGCCAGAAAAGTCATCCATGAAGGAAAATACCGAGAACTGAGCTGTGTTATCCACCAGAACGTCGATGTGAGGTAATGGGAAATCATCTTTAGGACTAGCTCTGTTCAGATCCCGGTGGTCAACACACATCCGTACCTTTCCATCCTTCTTAGGTACTGGAACGATATTTGCAACCCATGGCGGATAATTTGTGATTGCTAGAAACCTTGCATCCAACTGTTTTTGCACTTCTTCCTTTATCTTGATAGCCATCTCTGGTCTTGTTCTTCTAAGGTTCTGCTTGACCGGAGGACAACCTTCTTTGAGAGGCAAATGGTGTACCACAATATTTGTGTCAAGCCCTGGCATGTCCTGATAAGACCAAGCGAAGATGTCAACATATTCTTGCAGCAATTCAATCAGCCCTTTCTTCACATTATCTTCCAAAGCAACCCCTATCTTGATTTCTCTCTTGGCGTCCTCGGTGCCGAGATTAATCACTTCAACAGACTCTTGATGCGGTTGAATGACCCTTTCCTCCTGTTTTAATAACCTGGTAATTTCTTCAAGGAGTTCACAGTCTTCATCACCCTCTTCTTCAACTTGAAAGATTGGATTTTCAAAGTCGAAGCGAGCCATAGCAGAACCGTTATCAATAGGATCCGGTGATGTGCATCTGCATGAGTGATGGTATGTGCTTATGAGTGTGAAAAAAGAGTAAAAACTAAACAAAACATTGCCAAATATTTTTTGATTTTTGAAAATTGCAAAAATAGAAAGACAGTGAACGGAATATTTGAATGCAAAAAGACGTCCTTTATTTATAATAAAACAATGCAGGTATTCACATAGATGAGCCCTACAATGAGTCATTACGCCTTGGGCGGAACGTAAGACTTGGATATGCATGAATAAACAAAGAAAATTACTCCTCCGGAAAAGTGACTTGGACGATTTCCTCAGAAGACCAATTGTTGATGACTTCACCCAAGATCCTCGGACGCACCCAGTTATCGATGTCGCAATCACTATCCCCATCTTCATCATTAACCGCAGAGACCTGGCCATATTGGACGACGCCAGCACTGAAAAAAGTCATCGGCCCCTGACGAGTCTGAAGTGTTGGAGTTGTAGAAGTCAGAGCTGGCTGATACTCAATCCCGAACTTGTCTTCTTTCATTGGTAAAACCAACAGACGTCCCCAACCGGGGGCAACACCCGAATCCACCAAGGCTTGTGCCTGCTTGAAGGACGACAAAGAGGCGCCCGCTTTAACTTCTTCCACCGGAGTTGCGTCCTTGATCTGAACTGCCTCAAAGGCCTGACATAGGGTCTCATGAAACTCACCTTCTACCTCTACATACTTGAAATCATTGGGAATTACAGAATCAGCAGGAACGACATTTGTAAATTCATCAGTAGCATCTTCAAACACCTCTTTCTCAACCCCTTCCACAGACTCTTGGATAGACAAGTCTTCAACCTGGAGGGTACCTTCGTCAAGCAAGGTCTGGATACCCTGCTGTAGCTTCAAACAATCTCCGCTCTGAGTAGCACAATCCACACAACGTTTCCCACAACCGGGGAAAACATCGGCCTTCAATAAGTAGCCCTTGATATCTAACAACGGAGTCTTCAGCTTCAACACATCTTTGACGGATCGGGCCTCCCCTTCCATCATATTAACATTTGCACCACCATGCTGGGGCATGGGATTGTTGACGACATTAGGAGCCGGTGCAAGGTCGATGGCCTTTGAATCTATGAGGTCCTGAACTACGTGCTTAAAAGCTTTGCAGTTCTCAATATTGTGGCCAGGTGCCCCAGAGTGGAAGCTATACCTAGCGTTGGCGTCGTAACCCATAAGAAGTCTACCAACGGGAGGAGCCAGAGTGCGTAACTGCACAAGTTGTAGTTGTTGAAGACTAGAAAGTAGCTGAGCGTACGACATTGGAAGAGTGTCGAAACGCCGGTCCATCGTCCTTGGCCTCTGCTGATAAGCGGGTCTGTTACCCGGTTGTTATGGTTGGTACTGAGCTGGTTGACGTTGGGGTTGTTGTTGTTGTAGTGGTGCTGCAGCTGGAATGGTCACAACCGCAACATACGGTTGTTGATGATAGTTCTGAAAGTTATGCCTCCGGTTATCCCTGTTCTGATAAGAAGATATGGCACTTGCATCCCCTTCTCTCCCCTTCTGTCCCTGAATGAATGGCTTCTTCACCCCTGATGAAAATCCACCTCCACTATGGGTCTTGAATGTCTTCAGGTAATTCTCCACCCTCTCTCCGGTAAAGACTACATCAGCAAAGTTGGAGGCATTACAACCCACCAGGCGCTCCAAGTAAGGTCCGGGCAGAGTGTTCATGAACATGTTAGCCATTTCCTTCTCCAACATAGGAGGTTGAACACGGGAAGTTGTCTCCCTCCAGCGTTGAGCGTATTCCCTGAAGCACTCATTGCCTTTAAGAGACAGATTCTGAAGTTGAGTCCTGTCCGGAGCCATGTCTGCATTATACTGATACTGCTTCACGAAAGCCTCAGCCAAATCCCTCCAGCAGCGAATGTGGGCTCTGTCCAGCCTCATATACCATTCCAAGGATGCCCCAGCTAGGCTATCCTGGAAAAAGTACATAAGCAACTTTTCATCGTCAGAGTATGCAACCATTTTACGGAAGTAGGCTTGCACATGGGTCTTCGGGCAAGAGTTGCCGCTGTATTTGTCGAATATCGGGACCTTGAATTTCTGTGACACCCTCACGCCTAGGACCAATCCCAAGTCAGCAACGTCTACTCCCAGAGGATTCTGTCCTTCCACTGCCTTCAACCTCTCTTCCAGTCTCCGAAACATAAGGTCCATACCATGACTCATTCCAAAGTCTTCCTAAAGCAAGGGGAACTGATCCTCCTAGTCATCATGGACGGGTTGTTGACCGGAGGTGACATGTAGGATCGGGGTAGGCCCCGGTCCACTGGGTCCGTTAACCTCTCCAGCTGGAGGATCAGTCAACGTCTCTAGTTGAGTAGTGGCAGGATTCCTCTGCATCATCTGCCTGAGCTCTTGTTGTCCCTGAGCCACCCCTTGAACCACATCCATGAATTGGTTCATGTGGATCTTCATCTCGGCGAGCTCTGCTTGTAGGCTTTCCATTGCTCTCTGGTGGTTTCTGCGGGTACCGTACCGGTGAATGCCTGGGTCAGTTATCCTGCTAGTGGAACACCAAATAACTGAGAATACTGCGGCGGTACCTGTTATGCAAGACATGCTGATGGATATGCAAATGCAATGACATGTTAATCAATTCCAAAGGGTATTCTACCCCCTTGATTCCAGTCTCACATTTGATAAACAGTGTAAGAAGAAAACCCCGACTAGAATCAAGAAGAAGATATGAACTCCTAGGAATAGATAAACATGTGTTAAATGATATGAATGCAAAATGATGTGATGCAATGCAATGATATGGGAATGCAGTGATATGTATCTGCTTGAACATCTGTCAGGTTGCACTGTCTGAAGAGAAACCCACTGAAGAATATAATACAAGATCAAAACTCTGCTCCATAAAACCGGGTTGGTTGGAGGTTAAGGTTTCCTGAATTTAGCACGCCCCTCACTGGTAGGTTCTAAGAATAGAAGTTCAGCAGCTTCGGCCCTTCAGTCGAGAATAATACGTTTACCACTAAAGGTTTGGCATTATTACGAGACAAAAGACCTCCACTGACTCCCTTCAACAGGGTATCCTAATAGCAAGTTCCCAGTCTCGGGGTCCTCGGATTGATCAGCGAGAATGCGCCCACCAGAGCTAACATAATCACGTCTCGGAGGAGAGGCCTCGACTGAGTTCTCGGGAAATGGTCACCAGAGTCGACGATTTCTAGAGGAACATCATGTCGTTATGGAACACCCATAGGACAAAATACATCCAAAAGAAACCTCGTCTGGGTGTGGGTCTTCATGAACGGCTTAACGTAGCAACACGCCACGCAAGCCTCATGACTATCCACTCTAAAACCTGTGTGTACACTCAAGCTTGGGTAATGGGCTTATCTCTCATAGAACACCCCATCCCAACAAACAAACTAACTAACAACAGAGCCAACAGATACAACAATGATATGTACACAATGCAATGAAGCAGGTAAATGCTGAAAAATAAATAATTGTACAAAAGAATGAACACCCAATAAACAAATAACCTACAAAAGCTAGGAGGGACTCGCTCAGGGAAACCAGGGTCCCCAGCAGAGTCGCCAGCTGTCGCAACCTGAAAAAGGAGATGCGAAAAAACAACCGGCGAGAAAGAAATGACAGAAGAGTCGCCACCGCGCGTTATTCATCCCAAAGGAGGGAAAGGAAACGCTCAAAGTAAACCTGGAAAAAGGAAAGGAAAAGACAAGGTCTCGCAACCAAATCTTGGGTTCGGGAGTCGATTATGCGAAGGGAAGGTATTAACACCCCTACGCATCCGTAGTACTCTACGGGATCCACTCTTGTTGTTCTTGTCTAAAGGGTGTGGGTTTATCTAATGTACTATTTACTAAAAGAGGGGTCAAAAGAAAATGACTCACACGGATGTCGCATCCACTGCATACATATCTCATCTGAATATGAGAATCAGAGTCTTCGTAGCTCGGCTACCTATGGGTTAAAGAGGAGTGTGCTCGCTAAGACATCGCGTCTTATGCCTACGTATCTCATCTGGAATGAGAATTAGAGCAAGTCGTAGTTCGGCTACCTACGGGTTAAGGGTTGTGTTTTTTAGATGGACGACGTTACTATGCAATCTACCGGATGCTCGACCTTTGGAGACTTACTCGCCTGTAGTAGAAGGAGTTAACGTGTTCTTAGGAGAAGAAAAATCAATGAGTTTGCTTGTGTTTTAGGAATGCTCATGCAAAAAGGAAGTCCTAGACGAAGGAACAGTGCTGCCTTAATTCACATGCAAACGAGAGACTATACGAAGCCTAACAATCCTATGGGGAGATGATCACACCATACTGTAACACCTCAAAATTTGCCCTCCACTCTTGGGACTAGCTTAACATATTGCATATCATTTTTTAGGTCATTAGGCATTGCATCTTTTCATATCATGTGGCAACAATCAAGTCATCCTCCAAGTCTTGGTCAGGAGATAAGAGGTTGAGATTCAAGCTGAGGGTTCATTGAACTGATCACTAGCCATCTGAGGGTTGGTGATTCAAATCAGGGTTCATGGTTCCTCAAGGAGGGTTGTGCTTTATCTTGGTTGAAATGGTACATCATCATCATCATGGTCTTGTCATCACCAAGAGATTGATCAGATACCTGGGGATTAGGGTTTTGACCTCTGGTCAACCCTAATCAGTTGCATTGGGCCAATCAGGGCTTGTGAAGGAAATGGGGTTTCAATGGATATGGGGATCATCATGTGATTATATTGAGCTTATGGAAGTTAGGGTTTCATCATTGAGCCATTTCATCAGGAGTTTGAGGCTCAAGTTCATCAGTCAAGTTGAAATTCATCTATCAGTCAGAAAAGTCAACTGTGGTCAACTGTGCCTGAATTCATAGATTTGGAGGAGGGAGAGGGTTATATACACTTCATTCATGTCTAGACAAGTTTCATTTGGCATTTCAAACATCAAGAATGAAGAAAATAAAGTCAGATGGAAACTTTCCAAAAATAGAAAGTGACTTGTAATTAAAAACTGCCAAAAATGGAAAGTTTTTCTCCTCAAAATTACGTGTCCAAAAATGCTTCAAATGAAATTTTGTCCAACATGAAAGTTGTAGATCTTGCTCTCACCTTTCCAAAAAGTCCAAGAACATGAATTTCTCATGTGTGGTTGGCAAGTTATAGATTGATCATTGTCCAAAAAAGTTGATTTTCAAAGTGGCATAACTTTTGATTCACAAGGCCAAATTGGGTGATCTTTTTTTGAGCAAACCACATTTGACATGTACTATCATGATCCATCATCACATTTCATGAAAACTCATCACATAAAAAGTGCATTTTTCAAGTGGACTTAATTTAAAAAGTGGAGGGAAAAAGTGCATTTTGAGAAATATTCATTATTTTCACTCCATTCCTTTTGCACTAGCTCACATATGCTATTTGTAACTTGCTCAAACCAGAAAATTCCACTGTTGCATTGGTTTTACATGAGTGAGGGTGAATTACTAATTGGTCATTTAGCATGAAACTTGCATTTTCACTAATCCATTCCATTAGCACTAATCATGTTTACTAACATCATTAACATAGCATATATAAACATAATTCTAACTGTTTTTTGATTAGCAATAACAGAATTCAGATCTAGATCTAGAAATCACAAAAACCTCTTCACTTTCTCTCTCACTTTTTTTCCAAAAATCTCCAAAAACCTTACTTAGATCTTCATTGATTCATCATCTACATGCATTATTGAAGCTAATTGAAGCAAGATTTCTTCATTTCCAAGCCAAATTTTGGACTGTTAAAGTGAGGTGCAACAATGGCAATTCAAGATTTCATCAAGATCGTGCGTAATTGAGCAACAAGACTTGTTCCATTCACTTCTACAAGCATCATAGAAGTTCTGTTTTCACATTTCAAGGCCTAGAACGCGCGATTTAGCAACTGTCCTCAAATTAAGGTGAGTTTTCGACTTCAATGATTCTTGAAATTGATTGATGCTTTGGATAGATCTTGTTTAGTAGAGAATTCTGCAATTTGAACCACTAAATTTGGTTGAGAAACAAGGAAGTTATGATGATTTGAAGTTTTGTGCACAAACATGTTTGCTATCGAATCTTTTTAATCATGAGGAATTAGGAAAAATTAATTTGAGATTGTGAATGTACATTAGAAGAGCTTTCCATTGATATAAAGTTTGTGTGATTTGATGACAAAAAGTTCTTGAGTGATGAACTGTATGAACATGATGAAGAACGCGTGAAAATTTCCAGAAAATATACTTTGATCCAATTTTTCGTGATTTGCCATGCTGATTGTTGTTCGTGGTACTGTAGCGCAGCCTGCTTGGCCTAGCGGTTAGTGAGAATGCGTGTGACCACTACGTCCAAGGTTCGATACCTGGAGCACGCGTTTCTTTTATTTATTTTCACTTGCTATTGGCCAAAACGACGTAGTTTTGTAGCGCATGGAACAAGCTTCGATTCCTTGCCACGCCATTTCCACTTTTTGCCTTGCCATTTATTTCCACATGTACACATGATTCCACATGCTTCCTTTTCTTGTTTTTTTATTTTTTTTCAACATTAGAAAATCCATATCTCATCCAATTTTTGTCCAAATAATGTGAGATTTTTTGTGTAATGATCCTTGTAGTCTCTAATATGTTTTGGTTATTTTTAATAAAATTGTGCACGTGTAGTTTTTGAAATGGCCTAGGGTTTGTATGAACATGCCATTCTGTGCACCATGCTCACTCTTTTGCTCATAAAATGGTGATGCTTAATTAGAAATTCATGAAAAACTTTGTGCTTAAACTAGACTCATTCCTGGTCATTTTGATATGTGGTTTGTAATTTTTGAGTTCCTGGATTGAGAGTTATGACATTATCTTTAGAGGTGTTACATTTTGTGCCATGCCATGCTTTGTGCAACTTGTTGATTTTATTTTCTATGCTTATTGAACTTGAATTGAGCTGGATTTTTGCATGAGGATACTTATGAATGTTGAGAATACATGTGAATTTTTTCTGGAATTTTTGAGTCCATTTCCTATTTGATTGGCATTTTATTTTCTGTTTAGCCATTTGTGAACTTTTTGTGAGACATGTTTGTATTTGATTTGTGAAATTCTGGTTATTAATTGGATGGATTTGAAATTTGGCATGAGTGATATAGACATGTTTAACTTCATTTTGGCTTTGGTGTGGTTCAGTTATCATGTGTTTTCACTATTTTATGATCATTTGAAGTTGATGCATGTTTTGTGGCCTTGGTTGAGCTTGCTTTTGCATACCATGATTTGATGATTTAATTTCCATACTTCCTCTTATCCAATTGCCATGAAATTTGGTATGTTGCTCATTGAATGTGCTCTGTTTAAGCTTGAATTTTCTTGGAATTTATTGAGCTGTTTTGGTATTGATATGATTGTGATCGTTCTGTTTGCTCCAATGTGATTCCAAAGTGCATAGTTTTACATGTTTTGTTCATAAAATAGATTTGGTGCATAGTTTTGATGTGAGACCAATTGGACTTTATTCTGGAGTGATTTATCTTGATTCTTGTTGAGTTTCACTTGCTGTTTTAAAATTTTCATCTCCTTTGGACCCTAGGCTTGTCCTAGGGGTCTTGTTTCTCATGTTTGAATGCGCTTTTCAGGTTAAGAAGCAAATGCTTTAAGGAGATTAATGCAAGTTGATTGAGTTTGGTTGATTGTTATGAACTAACTTGGTTTATTTTGTAGGATGCTTGGCTCACTTGAGTTGATTGTGCTTTGCACATGTGATTGATTGTGTTGACTGTTGATTCTTATCTTGTCTGTTTTGACTTTGAGATTGGTATACTGACTGAATTAGATTGATTTCAGGTACTTTAGTCGCTAACAGTTCCCTTGAGAACTTGCTTGTGCTGCTGCTTGGTTGTATAAACCAATTGAGGTAGAATTTCTTTTCTCCATGTAGTCTGGAAGACCTGGCCTGTTACTTGGCCAGGCACCTGTCTGAAGTCCTCCTTAAGAGGCAATGTTTGTGCTTGTTTATTTTTGTCCCCAAGCAGGTAAAGACCTCTATGAGGCAATTGGCGGATAAAAGAGATATGCAATCTATCTCCCGCTATTCTGTTGAGTCGTCCCTCTGCTCACACCACTGTGTTGATGCATTGAGGACAGTAACCCAAGATCCATGTATAGTTGTACAGTTGAGTCAATGTCATAAGTGTAGAAGAGTTCCCACTTTCTGGACCCACACTTCTTTGTCTGAAGCTCTCCCTGGCCAGGGATAAGAGCTGTGAAGTCTAATCTTCACTCACCTTTCATCTGGCTTCACCCTGACTCTCAATGTCAGGGTTAAGAGCTAACATCACCTGACACAGTTGTGTTGCTTTTGCAACTTAACCCTTGATTGAGCCCACCTTGTCTGGATATAGCGTGTGCTAATTGCGAATGTTTGCTTTGTTCTGATTATGTTTGCATGCTTTGATTGTTTTGCTTGTTTAGGATTAGCTTGCTGCCTGTGCGAGTTAGGATAGAAACCATAACATAGGGCAATGATGCATGATAACATCTAGGCTCGAGTACAGCTCCCTAGTAGTGTGTCTCCCTTTGTATCTGGTTAGAATTTATTTCCCGTTCAGGGGAACTACGTCGCCCTGATCCTCATACCAGATGAGGTACGTAGGCAGGAGACCGTGCGAGGTCTCTCCGGGCACTTTTTTTTCTTTTCTTTGTGTGTGTTTGCTTGACAGTTGCTAGGCTCGAGTTCCCGACTCCTTAGTAGCTTGTTGTTTGTTGTTCTTCTTGTGTGTGTAGGAGACGGATGTAAGCCCAGCCATTGGCATTCCGTATCCTCTTGTTGTGTGCTTGGAGTCCGGTATAAGTCCATCAAGTGGCGTCTGGTTTCCAGTGTAGGTTTGTTTGGTTCGGAAGCTGATGTAAGTCCATCGATTGGCGTTCGGGTTCCATGTTTGCCTTTTTGTGTTTTGTTTTGTTTCGGCGTGCGTGAGCCGAACTACGGTAGCTCTGATTCTCGTTCCAGACGAGATACGTAGGCATAGGATGCGATATCCTAGCGAGCCCTCTCCCCTCTTCTCCCACCTGTGTTGTTTCAGTGTGTGTGTGTGATGTCTGTTTGTTTAGCAACCTTAACCTATCTTTTAGAGCGTGGATCCCGTCGAGTACGACGGATGCGTAGGGGTGCTAATACCTTCCCTACGCATAACCGACTCCCGATCCCATTCTCTTTGGTCGCAAGACCATGCTTTTCCCAGGTTTACTTCGAGCGTTTCCTTTCCCTTTTGGGATAAATAACGCACGGTGGCGGCTCTGTGTTGTTTTTGTTTCAGCCCGCCGGTTGTTTTTTCGCGGATGCGACACATACAAAACAAACATGGATAAAGTAAAATGCCACCAAGGGGGCTCAAACATACATGGATAGGGCTTTAGTCAAGAGGGGTCATATCAACCTCGACAAACAAACCATGGAAGGGTAATCAAACGGGCTCTTAACCACTGACACTGAACGTCAGGGTGAGCAGATCAGAAGGGTAATGAGGATAAGACCTCATAGCTCTTAACCTTGGACAGGGTGAGCTCATGACAAAAAGTGGGGATTCAGAAAGGTGGAACCCTCTCCACTGACTGACCGGACAAAAGATCTTGGGCTTTTGTTCTGAAGCATCGACACGTAATGTGATCTTAAAGAACGACGCACTGAATAACGGGGGATTGGCTACTAATCCCTTTTATCCGTCAATTGCCTCTTCAGGGAGGTCTTTAGCACTGATGCCTCTTCTTGGAGGTCTTTGGGCACAAAAGTAAACAAACAAAAGAAAACATTGCCTCCTATTGAGGTCTTCCAGCTAAGAAAGCGGTAAAATGCGGGAAAGATAAAGGATCAAGAGATCTACCACACGGATAAAAATCCGAAGTAATAACAACTAAAGAAGCAAGAAACCCAGAGATCTCTCGAGCTGGCACCATCAAAGAAAGCAAGTCAATACAGGTAATTGGAATAAATCTCCAAATGGTATCCTACAAATAAAGTGGAATGCCAAGCAAGCTATCCTTTCAGGAGTCATGTGAGCCCTCAGAAAAAACTCAACAAACAGGTTAGAGTAACAAGATGGGGTGCAATCAAGAGTTGCCCCAAATCAAAATGTAACCACATGAATCATGCCATTAAAATTCACAAAAAGATCTAACAAAAAGCAACCAAGTGTGGGAGGCCTAAACCTCTTGTCAAACACATGCATCAAAAGGGTATCAAAATTCAAAGTCAGGGGGCAAGGATCCACACATCAAGACATGACATACATACTAAAACATGTGCCCACATGCAAAACCTAACGATACCCACTCTTCCAAATTCACCCATAATACCTCATACATTCAGAAATTTCAGGTTGAAAGTATAAAGTAGTGGAAATAGGGCATACCTGATTGGGGAGGATCGATTGAAATTGAATTGCACCGTTGGCTTTGCAGAACAATCTTAAGGTTTATATGAGAGGGAATTGGTTCTTTGCAGATGAGTTCCCTTCAGTCTCTGGAGGTTGCTCTGAATTAGTTAGAATCTCTCTAGGGTTTTGTTCCAAGGAAACTTCAGAGTGTTTTCAGCTTTCACCGGTTCTCCTTTTTTTTTCCTTTACTGAAATTTCAGGATTTATAACTTGATTTTCGTGGCTTTGTGGGCTCAAATGAGAGAGGTCCAAGTCCAAGATTTTTATGTTATATTTTATTTATTTATTTATTTATTTATTTATTTTCGTTTTTCGTTTTATTTATTTATTTTTTTTTTATTTATTTTTCATTTTTTTTTCGTTTTTTTTTATTTTTTTTCGTTTATTTATTTATTTTTTTATTTTTTATTTTATTTTTTATTTTCAAAACGCGTGGGCTTCGCCTAGCGAGCATGACAGTTCAAGAAACTCCTCTGAGCGTAGGTGATTCTGGTGGCTTTTCTTGGGACTCGCTAGGCGATCCATTCTGCTCGCCTAGCGAGCATGACAACTCATGAACAAACCTTTGCTCCTTCAAGATTAACGTTTTGACTGATGAATAGACCCCATTTGAACATGTTGGAAGTATCTCAAGCCATTCCCTTGTGTTGACTGATCACCCAGATAGGACCCACAAAGTGTCTTGGATGATATTCAAGCTTCTTGGATCTAATTCCGATTGACATGATGAAATGCAATATGAAATGTTAAATGACCTAAAAATGAATGCATGAATGAGGGGGGAAAATTTTGAGGTATTACAAGTTTAATCCTTTGTAATTAGGTTCAAGCAACTGTCACTACTTCCAAATATCAGTGAATGTAGCCTCATACTTAAGGAGTGTCCAAGTAATCACCATCAATACAATCTTCCAATCGCAGAACAAGTTGCGACAATTATTGTTGGATGTGATGCAGATTCTATGGAATATGGAAGAGATATTAATGTCATTCGTCATGATGGAAATCTCAAAAAAGTTCAAGAGACAAAGGGATATTATGATCCTTTGCAATATCCTATATTATTTCCATTTGGGACGCATGGTTGGGACGTCAACACAACAAATTGTAATGGACGAAGAGTGTCATGTCGAGCGTATTACAGTTACATGCTTCAGGTAAATTTAGATTAATTTTAGTAGACAATATACTTGGCTAAGCATTGTTTAAAAAACTTTACATTTAGCACCGGAATTTCTTTCAATCAACTGTAGATTCGTCCAAATGATCAATCAATGTTGTTAAATGTGGGTCGACTATTGCAACAATATGTTGTAGACAATTATGTCAAAATTGAATCGAGGAGGTTAAGGTGGATTAAAGAGCACCAAAGTGATATACGTGCTGAATTCTACCAAGGTTTACAGGATGCTTTGCATGTTGGTGAAACTAATGCAGGTACAAATTCATATAGCATAAATATACAACTTTTGATTAATTATTAGTTGTACTTCTAATGCTAATCATTCATGTATTCTAATACTAATGCATTTCATGAATCGTCGTAGAAAACATTGGAAAAAGAACAATTTTGCCATCATCATTTATTGGCGGTCGTAGAGACATGACACAACGTTATGAAGATGGCATGGCTATTATTCTTAACGGCGGTAAACCATATATTTTTCTAATAATGACATGCAATCCTTCTTGGAGTGAGATAACATCAGAACTTTTATCTTTTCAAACCCCACAAGATCGTCCAGATTTGCTAACAAGAATATTTCGTTCGAAATTTTAGCAATTGAAGGATGATGTTATTAATAAAGGAATCTTGGGAAAACTTAAAAGCTACATGTATGCCACTGAATTTCAAAAGTAAGGATGTTCGCATGTGCATATGTTGTTGGTCTTAGAAAGTAATGATAAGTTGCGTGACTCAAAAGATTATGATAGTATGGTAAGAGCAAAAATCACTAAATTAGAATGTGAATCTTAGTTGCATGAAGTTGCTGTAAAACATATGATCCACGGGCCTTGCGGCATAATCATCCGAAAGTCTCCATGTATGAAAGATGGACATTGTAAGAAAAGGTATCCCAAACAATTCTTGGATGAAACACGTCAAGGCACTGACTCATATCCCGAGTATAGGAGAAGGTTTGACGAATCTATATCGTTAGGTAGAGATAGGTTTGTCGATAATAGATGGGTGGTTCCTTATAACCCTTGGTTACTATTAAAGTATGATTGTCACATCAATGTAGAGATTTGCAGTAGCATTAAAAATATTAAGTATCTATACAAATATGTGTACAAGGGCCCTGACCGTGTGGCTATGGAGGTTCATAAAGGATCATATATGGATGAAGTTCAATAATATGTTGATGCAAGATGGATTTGTGCTCCCGAGACATTATGGGAAATATTTCGATTCACTCATTACCGATTATATCCTTTAGTTGAAAGATTACAGATCCACTTTCCGAACTGCCATCAAGTACGTTTTTATGATCATCAGCGAATTGCAGATGTGTTAAATAATGAACGCAACTCCAAAACAATGCTCACACAATTCTTTGCATTGAATCTACGAGATCCACAAGCAAGAAATTATCTATATATAGAGATTCCAAAGCATTATTGTTGGAACAAGCGGGACATGAAATGACATCGCAGGCGGTCAACCAGAAAAGTTATCGAGAGAATCTATACGGCATCACCTTCGGAGGGAGATAAGTTTTACTTGCGACTATTGATATCTCATGTCACAGGTCAAACCAGTTAGGAATATCTTCTTACCAATAATGGCATGACATTCAATACATTCAAAAAATCAACCGAGGATATGGGATTTCTAGAGACTATCATAGTATCCGTGATTGTTTGGTTGACGTTACGAGTCTCCGAATGCCATATGCTTTATGAAGGTTATTCGTGACGATTTTAACATTTTGTGAATCTACTGATGTTAGAGGCCTTTGAAATGAGTTTTTTGCACATATTGTAGAGGATTTTCAAACAACTAACAATGTTGTGGAATCAAACTTGACTAATATGTTATTGAAGGACTTGAATGAACTCTTAAACATGCACGGTAAAAAAATTGAAGAGTATGATCTCCCATATTTACTCCCTAATACAATAGACAGAGATGCAATTCCAAGTATCATACAAGAGGAGTTACGATCGATATCCCCAATGAAGATATTTAATTTGTTGCTAAATTAAATAATGAACAAATGATTGCATTCAAAACCATTATGAATGTAATTGTTCAAAAACACAATGGGGTATTTTTTGTTGATGGTCCAGGAGGAATAGGTAAAACATTCCTTTATCGAACAATAATGGCAAGTTTAAGAAGTAGAGGAGAAATTATATTAGCAACTGCATCATCTGGTATAGCTGCAACATTGTTACCCGGTGGTAGGACTGCACACTCTCAATTTAAGATACCTATTGATATACAACTGAGTTCCATTTATGGTATTCAAAAGCAAAAAGATCTTGCAAATCTCATTAGAGTTGCTGCCGCAATAATTTGGGATGAAGCACCAATGACAAACAAAAATTGTTTGGAAGCCTTAGATCGATCATTACAAGACATTTGTAGCAACAATGCTCCATTTGGTGGAAAAGTTCTGATCATGGGGGGAGATTTTCGTCAAGTTCTTCCTATTGTAAAAGTTATGATATTAATGGAAAATGTTAACACATTACAAAAAGAATGGGATCAAAAAGCCTCCTGAGTAGGATGCCCAATTAGGTTGGACATGGTGACTTATAACTGAAGAAATTACCATTACCCAAATTTTGAGCTTCAGTAATCTCAATTCCTTGCCAAATAAGCATGTGTTTTGGACCTAAACATGTTTAAACAAGTCTCCAGAAGTTAATTGACCCTTAAAACGCATCATTTGACTTATTTTTGATGAGTTTCAAGCCACACTTTTCTCACATTCGGATCAAATTCGTTTTGCACGAATTATGCATCATTTCAACTATCATGTTTTGAGTTTCAACTTATTTCAATCCAATTTCTTGATTCCATTATCACCTTCGGCATCCTCTGAAACTTTTGCAACAATTCCCAAGCTCTGATACCTTCTGAAGTGCGCTAACTAGATTGAGCTTCATCAACTTCTGATCATCATCTGGACAAGGTAGTTCTGAGCATCATTTAAACTCAAACAAGTTACCATAATGTAGTCCTTCACTCTGTGATGCTTTCCCCTAACTTATCTGGTGTTGATTGATTGTGTTCATCATTTAACTTTATTTTTTTGGCTTGCCTGCTTTTGAAACTTCTCTGAAATTCCCTTTGCTCAGTTTATATAAATGAATTTGGAGCATAAGGTTGAATTCAGGATTAGAAGAGGATCACAATGGTGGTGGTCTCGTGTTCTGGATTTACCAAATGATGAGGCTCTAGTGAGAGTTCACCGAAGAAGAAGACCAAAGTTTTTTCAGGTTGTCTGAGTTTGGCCAGACATGTGGGAGGAACAATATGTTTTGCTTGGTTGGATTTGAATTGAATTTTGTGTGTTGCTTACAGTGCGTTCCATCGTGCATCCTAACACATGGAGTGTAGAATCTACCACGTCAACTAATGAGGCGTGATCCAACGCTCCGTGTTTTTTATGATTTAATTCTTTTTCTTTTATTATTTTTAAATGCTTTTTCTTTCAAAATTCATAGTAATTTCATTTTTCATCCCAAAAATCCCAAAATAATTTCTAAAATTCTATTTTATTTTTCTTCATTTGATTTTTATTTTTTCATATTTTATTTAATTGATTTTCTATTTTTTTATGAAATTTTATTTTATCCTTTGTTTTAATTGGTTTAACAATACTTTTCTGCATTTTTGAATTCTGGAAAAATTATTATATGCTTCATATTTTATGTCTAACTCACATTATTTTCTTGGCCGTCTATTTGGTGATTTGAAGGACTTCATGAATTTTTCATTTTATTTCTATTTTAAAATTCATTTAAAAATACTTTTGGTGCATTTTATTTAATTTAATTGCATTTAATTTTTCTGTGACCTTATGAAATTTTGTTGGCCTTGGATTATGATGATTTGGACTTTAAGTCTCATCAATGTCAATGAATCTTGGGTGTTGATGGGGTGAAAACCCTAATCCACCCAAATGGATGATTGATTTTGATGATGACTTGATCAAATTTTTTATCCAATTTGGGTGTGACTTCTCTTGTCTCCTTCTTCTTCATCTCTTTCTTTTCCCTTGATTTATTGGAGGGCTCGTGTCCAGTATTTTCATGATGTGTGGATTGTGTCCATCGGTACTGGTGAGTTATGGGCATTTGTTTTCAAAATGTAATAAGAATGAATAGATAGAAAAACAAAATTGCTAATATATTAGTCAAATTATTACATCAATAATATATAGCGCAATTTCCATTTTTTTAACAAATATTATATCTTAGAATAAAAATAATTTCAAAATAAAATTATTAGTAAAAGAAATAATTAAAAAAGACACATTTAATACATAATAAAATGTATTTAATAATAGTTATGAAATTGAAATGAACAATACGTTTTAAAAAAACTTATTGTTACATTAATTAAATAATTAATTTTAGTATTTTCCAAAAATAAGACAACTATTTTAATATTTAATGTTGTATTACATAAATCATTAAATTATTTAATATTGTATTAAATAAGTAAACTCTCCCTCATTATTAAGATCGGTAGTTATTTTAAAATATATAATTTAAGGATAATGGTCAATAAATATAAAATACTTAATTTACTTATTTATTTAATATTTATATAAGATGTATTTAAAAGATTATTGATACTCGCATTAGTAAAAAAACATGTGCATGCGCACATGTTATGGTGTGATAAAACAAATTGGAAAAGCACAATCAACATGTGTCATATGACAATCATAATATCAAATATATTTTTGTAATTTGTGTATCTTTTATATATATTTATTAATCATCACTATATTATATTCATATACTATTTATAACGATATTGCACGACCCGTGCAAACGCAAGGGTAAATGACTAAATTAATTAATATATTTTTCTACTAAAATATACATTTCTGATGGGCCGAGACTACTTAATTTGTATATCGTTTATATAAATTTCTTAGCCATCACTATACTATATATATTTACTATTTATAAATATATACATTGTGTGACTCGTGCGTTCTGTGAGTCGTGCGAACGCACAGATAGATGACTACTTAATTATTTCATTTATTTTTTCTACTAAAATATACATTTTCAACGAGCCGAGATTACTTAATTTGTATATCTTTTATATACATTTCTTAACCATCATTTTAAAGATTTTTAAACGTTGTTTATAATATATATATCTTAAACACAATTATATAATTTTTATTTTAAATTTATTTCATATTTTATTAACTTTTCTTGATCCTTGCGAACACACATGTGTCTTGCTAATATAACCAGTGGGAAGTGATGGATCAATGACCAGCCTTCCATAGAGTATTTTGATTACAACTAGTCCAACTGATTAAACATTAGACTTTTCAAATGTTCCCTCGACATTGGTGTTGTTCCCTTGACATCGGTACTGAGATGCATCTCATGGATATTAGGATCAATTCTTGATATACAAAAATCCCCCTTTGGCATTGAGTATTCACTCCAATAAAATGTTCATTAATTTCACATCCCGATAAATGAAAGATGTAGGATAAGCCGTGTAGAGATAATTGAGTCCTCTCGCGGCTCCAATGCACACATTCAATCTTTCATTCCATGATAAACTTTGAAGAATAGAACCATATAAATGACTCCTTAGAGTTTCTTATTCAATGAACTCGTAAACCAAAATTAACTTTAAATTATGGTTTCAATAACTGATGAAAGACACTAAATTCCCATGGCGGAATTTAAATAGCGTTTCGATTTCAGCCCTAAACTCTTTTATACCCTAACGAGAAGTTCTAATCCCTCTCTTTACAGCCACCTTTCTCCCATCCCTAAACTCTCCCTTATACACTTCAGAGAGAGTGAGAAGATACTGAGACTATTTTCTTGATATTAAGGTCGATGTTGTTACGACATTGTTTGTAGTGGTTGTTGTGTTTTCACTAAGCTCCTTATGTTTTTGTAATAAATCTTCTTCTCCTGTAAAGTAGTATCAAAACAATTACCAATATGATAATAATGACTACAGCAACAGCAATGACACCTAAGATCAGACCAATGTTAGTGGCAAGAGGAGTGGAAGTCGTTGGAGGAGAAGGTAGAGAAATATGAGGGGAAGTTGGGTGGAGAAATATGAGGGGAAGTGGGATTAGATGGTGGTGGTGCGTAATTGGTAATAACAAATAGGTGAGGTGGAGAGGGTGGGAAGTGTTACTTGGAATCCAGGAGAGAAAATGCATAAGAAATGCATAGAAAATGAATGGTTGAAAACAAAAGTTATAAAATATGAAGAATTGAAGAATTGAAGAAGAAGAAGAATATGATAAAGAAGGGATGTCATTGTTGATGGAAAAATATGGCAAGCGGCAGAAAATAATTTACCAGTTAGAGAAATGTTCTGACTTGTGTTGATATACAAATTTCATGGTACACTTCTTTTACTCCCCGCCTCAGTTAAGTTGCATAGCAATGGTAACATATTTGTCTATGGTGTGATAAAACAAACTGGAAAAGCACAATCAACATGTGTCATACGACAATCATAATTTCAAATATATTTATTAATAATCACTATATTATCTTCATTTACTTTTTATAACGATATTGCACGACCCGTGCGAACGCACGGGTAGATGACTACTTAATTAATTAATATGTTTTTCTACTAAAATATACATTTCTGATGGGCCGGGACTACTTAATTTGTATATCTTTTATATAAATTTCTTAACCATCAATATACTATATTTATTTACTATTTATAAGGACATTGCGTGACTCGTGTGGACGCACGAATATATGACTACTTAATTATTTCATTTATTTTTTCTACTAAAATATACATTTTCAATGAGCTGAGATTACTTAATTTGTATATCTTTTATATACATTTCTTAACCATCATTTTAAACATTTTAAAACATTTTTTATAATATATATTTATTAAACACAATTATATAATTTTTATTTTATATTTATTTCATATTTTGTTGACTAAAACAACTGAGAATAAAATGAGACATAACGTTCATCCGCCAAGTGTTAACCATACAACAACGCATAAAATTGGAAAAGAAGAATAGTCTTAACATCATCCTTCAGCTCTAAAGCAACTACTTATCTTCTTGTTTGTCTGTAACCTAAGAAGGAGCACAAAATACCACAACAAAATAAATGGGTCAGAATACGCTCAAAATATATAATGGGGAAAAAGAATGCAAAGGTAATCTAAAGGCAAACAACCAACTTTTGTACATTCTAATTACATAAATTTTTACTATAATTACTCAATAACACCCAAAACAACTTGTATTCACAATCTTTATGTAATGCAATGCAACAATGATTCAACTTATGCATGTGGTATCATCTCAGCAAAGGTTCTTCATAAGAATTGAGTCCCAACATCTAAACCCCGAGCCCTAACATATGCACTCCAAGCCCCGACATCTGAGCTTGGGACAAGTCACTAGTCTCAGCATCTGAACTCGTAACTAGCCTCGTTCACAACAATGACAACATATGATGCATGTACAATGTAATGCATAGCCACATCAACTCAACAACATATGATGCATGTACAATGTTACTTGCATTTGTTTTCAAAATGTAATAAGAATGAATAGATAGAAAAACAAAATTGCTAATATATTAGTCAAATTATTACATCAATAATATATAGTGCAATTTCCATTTTTTTAACAAATATTATATCTTAAAATAAAAATAATTTCAAAATGAAATTATTAGTAAAAGAAATAATTAAAAAAGACACGTTTAATACATAATAAAATGTATTTAATGATAGTTATGAAATGGAAATGAACAATACATTAAAAAAAAATATTTTTACATAAATTAAAAAATTAATTTTAGTATTTTTCAAAAATAAGACAACTATTTTAATATTTAATGTTGTATTACATAAATCATTAACTTATTTAATATTGTATTAAATAAGTAAACTCTCCCTCATTATTAAGATCGGTAGTTATTTTCAAATATATATTTTAAGGATAATGGTCAATAAATATAAAATACTTAATTTATTTATTTATTTAATATTGATATAAGATGTATTTAAAAGATTATTGATACTCGCATTAGTAAAAAAACATGTGCGTGCGCACATGTTATGGTGTGATAAAACAAATTGGAAAAGCATAATCAACATGTGTCATATGACAATCATAATTTCAAATATATTTTTTTAATTTGTGTATCTTTTATATATATTTATTAATTATCACTATATTATATTCATTTACTATTTATAACGATATTGCACGACCCGTGCAAACGCAAGGGTAAATGACTACTCAATTAATTAATATATTTTTCTACTAAAATATACATTTCTGATGGGCCGGGACTACTTAATTTGTATATCGTTTATATAAATTTCTTAGCCATCACTATACTATATTTATTTACTATTTATAAATACATACATTGTGTGACTCGTGCGTTCTGTGAGTCGTGCGAACGCACAGATAGATGACTACTTAATTATTTCATTTATTTTTCTACTAAAATATACATTTTCAACGAGCCGAGATTACTTAATTTGTATATCTTTTATAAATATTTCCTAACCATCATTTTAAAGATTTTTAAAGATTTTTTATAATATATATATATATATATCTTAAACACAATTATATAATTTTTATTTTAAATTTATTTCATATTTTGTTAACTTTTCTTGATCCTTGCGAACACACAGGTGTCTTGCTAATATAACCAGTGGAAGTGATGGATCAATGACCAGCCTTCCATAGAGTATTTCGATTACCACTAGTCCAACTGATTAAACATTAGACTTTTCAAATGTTCCCTCGACATTGGGTTTTGTTCCCTTGACATCAGTACTGAGATGCATCTCATGGATATTAGGATCAATTCTTGATATACAAAACTCCCCCTTTGGCATTGAGTATTCACTCCAATAAAATTTTCATTAATTTCATATCCCGATAAATGAAAGATGTAGGATAAGCCGTGTGGAGATAATTGAGTCCTCTCGCGGCTCCAATGCACACATTCAATCTTTCATTCCATGATAAACTTTGAAGAATAGAACCATATAAATGACTCCTTAGAGTTGCTTATTCAACGAACTCGTAAACCAAAATTAACTTTAAATTGTGGTTTCAATAACTGATGAAAGACACTAAATTCCCATGGCGGAATTTAAATAGGGTTTCAATTTCAGCACTAAACTCTTTTATACCATAACGAGAAGTTCTACTCCCTCTCTTTACAGCCACCTTCCTCCCATCCCTCAACTCTCCCTTATACACTTCATAGAGAGTGAGAAGATACTGAGACTCTTTTCTTGATATTAAGGTAGATGTTGTTGTGACATTGTTTGTAGTGGTTGTTGTGTTTTCACTAAGCTCCCTATGTTTTGTAATAAATCTTCTTCTCCTGTAAAGTAGTATCAAAATAATTACCAATATGATAATAATGAATACACCAACAGCAATGACACCTAAGATCAGACCAATGTTAGTGGCAAGAGGAGTGGAAGTCGTTGGGGGAGAAGGTGGAGAAATATGAGGGGAAGTTGGGTGGATAAATATGAGGGGAAGTGGGATTAGGTGGTGGTGGTGCGTAATTGGTAATAATAAATAGGTGAGGTGGAGAGGGTGGGAAGTGTTACTTGGAATCCAAGAGAGAAAATGCATAAGAAATGCATAGAAAACGAAGGGTTGAAAGCAGAACTTATAAAATATGAAGAATTGAAGAAGAAGAAGAAGAAGAAGAATATGATAAAGAAGGGATGTCATTGTTGATGAAAAAATATGGCAAGCGGCAGAAATGTTCTGACTTGTGTTGATATATAATTCTCATGGTACACTTCTTTTACTCCCCGCCTCAGTTAAGTTGCATAGCAATGGTAACATATTTGTCTATGGTGTGATAAAACAAATTGGAAAAGCACAATCGACATGTGTCATATGACAATCATAATTTCAAATATATTTTTGTAATTTGTGTATCTTTTATATATATTTATTAATCATCACTATATTATATTCATTTACTATTTATAACGATATTGGATGACCCGTGCAAACGCAAAGGTAAATGACTACTTAATTAATTAATATATTTTTCTACTAAAATATACATTTTTGATGTGCCGGGACTACTTAATTTGTATATCGTTTATATAAATTTCTTAGCCATCACTATACTATATTTATTTACTATTTATAAATACATACATTGTGTAACTTGTGCGTTATGTGACTCGTGCGAACGCACAGATAGATGACTACTTAATTATTTTATTTATTTTTTCTACTAAAATATACATTTTCAATGAGCCGAGATTACTTAATTTGTATATCTTTTATATACATTTCTTAACCATCATTTTAAATATTTTTAAACATTTTTTATAATATATATCTTAAACACAATTATATAATTTTTATTTTAAATTTATTTCATATTTTGTTAACTTTTCTTGATCCTTGCGAACACACAGGTGTCTTGCTAATATAACCAGTGGGAAGTGATGGATCAATGACCAGCCTTCCATAGAGTATTTCGATTACCACTAGTCCAACTGATTAAACATTAGACTTTTCAAATGTTCCCTTGACATTGGGTTTTATTCCCTTGACATCGGTACTGAGATGCATCTCACGGATATTAGGATCAATTCTTGATATACAAAAATCCCCCTTTGGCATTGAGTATTCACTCCAATAAAATTTTCATTAATTTCATATCCCGATAAATGAAAGATGTAGGATAAGCCGTGTGGAGATAATTGAGTCCTCTCGCGGCTCCAATGCACACATTCAATCTTTCATTCCATGATAAACTTTGAAGAATAGAACCATATAAATGACTCCTTAGAGTTGCTTATTCAACGAACTCGTAAACCAAAATTAACTTTAAATTGTGGTTTTAATAACTGATGAAAGACACTAAATTCCCATGGCGGAATTTAAATAGGGTTTCGATTTCAGCACTAAACTCTTTTATACCATAACGAGAAGTTCTACTCCCTCTCTTTACAGCCACCTTCCTCCCATCCCTCAACTCTCCCTTATACACTTCATAGAGAGTGAGAAGATACTGAGACTCTTTTCTTGATATTAAGGTAGATGTTGTTGTGACATTGTTTGTAGTGGTTGTTGTGTTTTCACTAAGCTCCCTATGTTTTGTAATAACTCTTCTTCTCCTGTAAAGTAGTATCAAAACAATTAATAATATGATAATAATGACTACACCAACAACAATGACACCTAAGATCAGACCAATGTTAGTGGCAAGAGGAGTGGAAGTCGTTGGAGGAGAAGGTGGAGAAATATGAGGGGAAGTTGGGTGGAGAAATATGAGGGGAGGTGGGATTAGGTGGTGGTGGTGCGTAATTGGTAATAATAAATAGGTGAGGTGGAGAGGGTGGGAAGTGTTACTTGGAATCCAAGAGAGAAAATGCATAAGAAATGCATAGAAAATGAAGGGTTGAAAGCAGAAGTTATAAAATATGAAGAATTGAAGAAGAAGAAGAAGAAGAAGAAGAAGAAGAAGAAGAAGAATATGATAAAGAAGGGATGTCATTGTTGATGAAAAAATATGGCAAGCGGCAGAAATGTTCTGACTTGTGTTGATATATAAATCTCATGGTACACTTCTTTTACTCCCCGCCTCAGTTAAGTTGCATAGCAATGGTAACATATTTGTCTATGGTGTGATAAAACAAATTGGAAAAGCACAATCGACATGTGTCATATGACAATCATAATTTCAAATATATTTTTGTAATTTGTGTATCTTTTTTATATATTTATTAATCATCACTATATTATATTCATTTACTATTTATAACGATATTGCATGACCCGTGCAAACGCAAAGGTAAATGACTACTTAACTAATTAATATATTTTTCTACTAAAATATGCATTTTTGATGGGCCGGGACTACTTAATTTGTATATCGTTTATATAAATTTCTTAGCCATCACTATACTATATTTATTTACTATTTATAAATACATACATTGTGTAACTTGTGCGTTCTGTGACTCATGCGAACGCACAGATAGATGACTACTTAATTATTTTGTTTATTTTTTCTACTAAAATATACATTTTCAATGAGCCGAGATTACTTAATTTGTATATCTTTTATATACATTTCTTAACCATCATTTTAAAGATTTTTAAACATTTTTTATAATATATATCTTAAACACAATTATATAATTTTTATTTGAAATTTATTTCATATTTTGTTAACTTTTCTTGATCCTTGCGAACACACAGGTGTCTTGCTAATATTACCAGTGGGAAGTGATGGATCAATGACCAGCCTTCCATAGAGTATTTCGATTACCACTAGTCCAACTGATTAAACATTAGACTTTTCAAATGTTCCCTCGACATTGGTGTTGTTCCCTTGACATCGGTACTGAGATGCATCTCATGGATATTAGGATCAATTCTTGATATACAAAAACCCCCCTTTGGCATTGAGTATTCACTTCAATAAAATGTTCATTAATTTCACATCCCGGTAAATGAAAGAGGTAGGATAAGCCGTGTGGAGATAATTAAGTCCTCTCGCGGCTCCAATGCACACATTCAATCTTTCATTCCATGATAAACTTTGAAAAATAGAACCATACAAATGACTCCTTAGAGTTGCTTACTCAACGAACTCGTAAACCAAAATTAACTTTAAATTATGGTTTCAATAACTGATGAAAGACACTAAATTCCCATGGCGGAATTTAAATAGGGTTTTGATTTCAGCCCAAAACTCTTTTATATCCTAACGAGAAGTTCTACTTCCTCTCTTTACAGCCACCTTCCTCCCATCCCTCAACTCTCCCTTATACACTTCAGAGAGAGTGAGAAGATACTGAGACTCTTTTCTTGATATTAAGGTCGATGTTGTTGCGACATTATTTGTAGTGGTTGTTGTGTTTTCACTAAGCTCCGTATGTTTTGTAATGAATCTTCTTCTCCTGTAAAGTAGTATCAAAACAATTACCAATATGATAATAATGACGACACCAACAGCAATGACACCTAAGATCAAACCAGTGTTAGTGGCAAGAGGAGTGGATGTCGTCGGAGGAGAAGGTGGAGAAATATGAGGGGAAGTTGGGTGGAGAAATATGAGGGGAAGTTGGATTAGGTGGTGGTGGTGCATAATTGGTAATAACAAATAGGTGAGGTGGAGAGGGTGGGATCTGTTACTTGAAATACAGGAGAGATGTCATTGTTGATGGAAAAATATGGCAAGCAGCAGAAAATAATTTACCAGTTAGGGAAATGTTCTGACTTGTGTTCATATACAAATCTCATGGTACACTTCTTTTACTCCCCGCCTCAGTTAAGTTGCATAGCAATGGTAACATATTTGTCTATGGTGTGATAAAACAAACTGGAAAAGGACAATCAACATGTGTCAAATGACAATCATAATTTCAAATATATTTTTTCAGTTTGTATATCTTTTATATATATTTATTAATAATCACTATATTATCTTCATTTAATATTTATAACGATATTGCACGACCCGTTCTACTAAAATATACATTTCTGATGGGCCGGGACTACTTAATTTGTATATCTTTTATAAAAAATTCTTAACCATCAATATACTATATTTATTTACTATTTATAAGGACATCGCGTGACTCGTTTGGACGCACGAATATATGACTACTTAATTATTTCATTTATTTTTTATACTAAAATATACATTTTCAATGAGACAAGATTACTTAATTTGTATATCTTTTATATACATTTCTTAACCATCATTTTAAACATTTTAAAACATTTTTTATAATATATATTTATTAAACACAATTATATAATTTTTATTTATTTATTTCATATTTTGTTGACTAAAACAACTAAGAATAAAATGAAACATAACGTTCATCCGCCAAGTGTTAACCATACAACAACGCATAAAATTGGAAAAGAAGAATAGTCTTAACATCATCCTTCAGCTCTAAAGCAACTACTTATCTTCTTGTTTGTCTGTAACCTAAGAAGGAGCACAAAATACCACAACAAAATAAAGGGGTGAGAATACGCCCAAAATATATAATGGGGCAAAAGAATGCAAAGGTAATCTAAAGGCAAACAACCAACTTTTGTACATTCTAATTACATAAATTTTACAATAATTACTCAATTACACCCAAAACAACTTGTATTCACAATCTTTATGTAATACAATGCAACAATGACTCAACTTATGCATGTGGTACCGTCTCAACAAAGGTTCTTCATAAGAATTGAGTCCCAACATCTAAACTCTGAGCCCTAACATATGCACTCCAAGCCCCGGCATCTGAGCTTGGGACAAGTCACTAGTCTCAACATCTCAACTCGTAATTAGCCTCGTTCACAACAATGACAACATATGATGCATGTACAATGTAATGCATAGCCACATCAACTCAACAACATATGATGCATGTACAATGTTACTGGCATTTGTTTTCAAAATGTAATAAGAATGAATAGATAGAAAAACAAAATTGCTAATATATTAGTCAAATTATGACATCAAAAATATATAGCGCAATTTCCATTTTTTTAACAAATATTATATCTTAGAATAAAAATAATTTCAAAATAAAATTATTAGTAACAGAAATAATTAAAAAAGACACATTTAATACATAACAAAATGTATTTAATGATAGTTATGAAAAGGAAATGAACAATACATTTAAAAAAAATTATTGTTACATTAATTAATTAATTAATTTTAGTATTTTTCAAAAATAAGACAACTATTTTAATATTTAATGTTGTATTACATAAATCATTAAATTATTTAATATTGTATTTAATAAGTAAACTCTCCCTCATTATTAAGATCGGTAGTTGTTTTCAAATATATATTTTAAGGATAATGGTCAATAAATATAAAATACTTAATTTATTTATTTATTTAATATTGATATAAGATGTATTTAAAATATTATTGATACTCGCATTAGTAAAAAAAACATGTGCGTGCGCATATGTTATGGTGTGATAAAACAAATTGGAAAAGCACAATCGACATGTGTCATATGACAATCATATTTCAAATATTTTTTTTTAATTTGTGTATCTTTTATATATATTTATTAGTCATCACTATATTATATTCATTTGCTATTTATAACGATATTGCACGACCCGTGCAAACGCAAGGGTAAATGACTACTTAATTAATTAATATATTTTTCCTACTAAAATATACATTTCTGATGGGCCGGGACTACTTAATTTGTATATCGTTTATATAAATTTCTTAGCCATCACTATACTATATTTATTTACTATTTATAAATACATACATTGTGTGACTCGTGCGTTCTGTGACTCGTGCGAACGCACGGATAGATGACTACTTAATTATTTCATTTATTTTTTCTACTAAAATATACATTTTCAACGAGTCGAGATTACTTAATTTGTATATCTTTTATATACATTTCTTAACCATCATTTTAAAGATTTTTAAACGTTTTTTATAATATATATATCTTAAACACAATTATATAATTTTTATTTTAAATTTATTTCATATTTTGTTAACTTTTCTTGATCCTTGCGAACACACGTGTGTCTTGCTAATATAACCAGTGGGAAATGATGGATCAATGACCAGCCTTCCATAGAGTATTTCGATTACCACTAGTCCAACTGATTAAACATTAGACTTTTCAAATGTTCCCTCGACATTGGTGTTGTTCCCTTGACATCGGTACTGAGATGCATCTCATGGATATTAGGATCAATTCTTGATATACAAAAACCCCCTTTGGCATTGAGTGTTCACTCCAATAAAATGTTCATTAATTTCACATCCCGATAAATGAAAGATGTAGGATAAGGTGCGGAGATAATTGAGTCCTCTCGCGGCTCCAATGCACACATTCAATCTTTCATTCCATGATAAACTTTGAAGAATAGAACCATATAAATGACTCCTTAGAGTTGCTTATTCAAGGAACTCGTAAACCAAAATTAACTTTCAATTATGGTTTCAATAACTGATGAAAGACACTAAATTCCCATGGCAGAATTTAAATAGGGTTTCGATTTCAGCCCTAAACTCTTTTATACCCTAACGAGAAGTTCTACTCCCTCTCTTCACAGCCACCTTCCTCCCATCCATAAACTCTCCCTTATACACTTCAGAGAGAGTGAGAAGATACTGAGACTCTTTTCTTGATATTAAGGTCGATGTTGTTGCGACATTGTTTGTAGTGGTTGTTGTGTTTTCACTAAGCTCCTTATGTTTTGTAATAAATCTTCTTCTTCTGTAAAGTATTATCAAAATAATTACCAATATGATAATAATGACTACACCAACAGCAATGACACCTAAGATCAGACCAATGTTAGTGGCAAGAGGAGTGGAAGTCGTTGGAGGAGAAGGTGGAGAAATATGAGGGGAAGTTGGGTGGAGAAATATGAGGGGAAGTGGGATTAGGTGGTGCTGATGCGTAATTGGTAATAACAAATAGGTGAGGTGGAGAGGGTGGGAAGTGTTACTTGGAATCCAGGAGATAAAATGCATAAGAAATGCACAGAAAATGAAGGGTTGAAAACAGAAGTTATAAAATATGAAGAATTGAAGAAGAAGAAGAAGACTATGATAAAGAAGGGATGTCATTATTGATGGAAAAATATGGCAAGCGACAGAAAATAATTTACCAGTTAGAGAAATGTTCTGACTTGTGTTGATATACAAATCTCATGGTACACTTCTTTCACTCCCCGCCTCAGTTAAGTTGCATAGCAATGGTAACATATTTGTCTATGGTGTGATAAAACAAACTGGAAAAGCACAATCAACATGTGTCATATGAGAATCAAAATTTCAAATATATTTTTTCAATTTGTATATCTTTTATATATATTTATTAATAATGACTATATTATCTTCATTTACTTTTTATAACGATATTGCACGACCCGTGCGAACGCACGGGTAGATGACTACTTAATTAATTAATATGTTTTTCTACTAAAATATACATTTCTGATGGGCCGGGACTACTTAATTTGTATATCTTTTATATAAATTTCTTAACCATCAATATACTATATTTATTTACTATTTATAAGGACATTGCGTGACTCGTCTGGACGCACGAATATATGACTACTTAATTATTTCATTTATTTTTTCTACTAAAATATACATTTTCAATGAGCCGAGATTACTTAATTTGTATATCTTTTATATACATTTCTTAACCATCATTTTAAACATTTTAAAACATTTTTTATAATATATATTTATTAAACACAATTATATAATTTTTATTTTATATTTATTTCATATTTTGTTGACTAAAACAACTGAGAATAAAATGAGACATAACGTTCATCCGCCAAGTGTTAACCATACAACAACGCATAAAATTGGAAAAGAAGAATAGTCTCAACATCATCCTTCAGCTCTAAAGCAACTACTTATCTTCTTGTTTGTCTGTAACCTAAGAAGGAGCACAAAATACCACAACAAAATAAATGGGTGAGAATACGCCCAAAATATATAATGGGGCAAAAGAATGCAAAGGTAATCTAAAGGCAAACAACCAACTTTTGTACATTCTAATTACATAAATTTTTATAATAATTACTCAATAACACCCAAAACAACTTGTATTCACAATCTTTATGTAATACAATGCAACAATGACTCAACTTATGCATGTGGTACCATCTCAACAAAGGTTCTTCATTAGAATTGAGTCCCAACATCTAAACCGTGAGCCCTAACATATGCACTCCAAGCCCCGACACCTGAGCTTGGGACAAGTCACTAGTCTCAACATCTGAACTCGTAACTAGCCTCGTTCACAACAATGACAACATATGATGCATGTACAATGTAATGCATAGCCACATCAACTCAACAACATATGATGCAGGTACAATGTTATGGGCATTTGTTTTCAAAATGTAATAAGAATGAATAGATAGAAAAACAAAATTGCTAATATATTAGTCAAATTATTACATCAATAATATATAGCGCAATTTCCATTTTTTAACAAATATTATATCTTAGAATAAAAATAATTTCAAAATAAAATTATTAGTAACAGAAATAATTAAAAAAGACACATTTAATACATAACAAAGTGTATTTAATGATAGTTATGAAATGGAAATGAACAATACATTTAAAAAAAATTATTGTTACATTAATTAAATAATTAATTTTAGTATTTTTCAAAAATAAGACAACTATTTTATTATTTAATGTTGTATTACATAAATCATTAAATTATTTAATATTGTATTAAATAAGTAAACTCTCCATCATTATTAAGATCGGTAGTTATTTTCAAATATATATTTTAAGGATAATGGTCAATAAATATGAAATACTTAATTTATTTATTTATTTAATATTGATATAAGATGTATTTAAAAGATTATTGATACTCGCATTAGTAAAAAAACATGTGCGTGCGCACATGTTATGGTGTGATAAAAGAAATTGGAAAAGCATAATCAACATGTGTCATATGACAATCATAATTTAAAATATATTTTTTTAATTTGTGTATCTTTTATATATATTTATTAATCATCACTATATTATATTCATTTACTATTTATAACGATATTGCACGACCCGTGCAAACGCAAGGGTAAATGACTACTTAATTAATTAATATATTTTTCTACTAAAATATACATTTCTGATGGGCCGGGACTACTTAATTTGTATATCGTTTATATAAATTTCTTAGCCATCACTATACTATATTTATTTACTATTTATAAATACATACATTGTGTGACTCGTGCGTTCTGTGAGTCGTGCGAACGCACAGATAGATGACTACTTATTTATTTCATTTATTTTTTCTAATAAAATATACATTTTCAACTAGCCAAGATTACTTAATTTGTATATCTTTTATATACATTTCTTAACCATCATTTTAAAGATTTTTAAACGTTGTTTATAATATATATATCTTAAACACAATTATATAATTTTTATTTTAAATTTATTTCATATTTTGTTAACTTTTCTTGATCCTTGCGAACACACATGTGTCTTGCTAATATAACCAGTGGGAAGTGATGGATCAATGACCAGCCTTCCATAGAGTATTTCGATTACCACTAGTCCAACTGATTAAACATTAGACTTTTCAAATGTTCCCTCGACATTGGTGTTGTTCCCTTGACATCGGTACTGAGATGCATCTCATGGATATTAGGATCAATTCTTGATATACAAAAACCCCCTTTGGCATTGAGTGTTCACTCCAATAAAATGTTCATTGATTTCACATCCCGATAAATGAAAGATGTAGGATAAGGTGCGGAGATAATTGAGTCCTCTCGCGGCTCCAATGCACACATTCAATCTTTCATTCCATGATAAACTTTGAAGAATAGAACCATATAAATGACTCCTTAGAGTTGCTTATTCAAGGAATTCGTAAACCAAAATTAACTTTAAATTATGGTTTCAATAACTGATGAAAGACACTAAATTCCCATGGCGGAATTTAAATAGGGTTTCGATTTCAGCCCTAAACTCTTTTATACCCTAACGAGAAGTTCTACTCCCTCTTTTCACAGCCACCTTCCTCCCATCCATAAACTCTCCCTTATACACTTCAGAGAGAGTGAGAAAATACTGAGACTCTTTTCTTGATATTAAGGTCGATGTTGTTGCGACATTGTTTGTAGTGGTTTTTGTGTTTTCACTAAGCTCCTTATGTTTTGTAATAAATCTTCTTCTCCTGTAAAGTAGTATCAAAATAATTACCAATATGATAATAATGACTACACCAACAACAATGACACCTAAGATCAGACCAATGTTAGTGGCAATGAGGAGTGGAAGTCGTTGGAGGAGAAGGTGGAGAAATATGAGGGGAAGTGGGAGTAGGTGGTGGTGGTGTGTAATTGGTAATAACAAATAGGTGAGGTGGAGAGGGTGGGAAGTGTTACTTGGAATCCAGGAGAGAAAATGCATAAGAAATGCACAGAAAATGAAGGGTTGAAAACAGAAGTTATAAAATATGAAGAATTGAAGAAGAAGAAGAAGAAGAATATCATAAAGAAGGGATGTCATTGTTGATGGAAAAATATGGCAAGCGGCAGAAAATAATTTACCAGTTAGAGAAATGTTCTGACTTGTGTTGATATACAAATCTCATGGTACACTTCTTTTACTCCCCGCCTCAGTTAAGTTGCATAGCAATGGTAACATATTTGTCTATGGTGTGATAAAACAAACTGGAAAAGCACAATCAACATGTGTCATATGAGAA
This sequence comes from Lathyrus oleraceus, assembly GCF_024323335.1. Lineage (NCBI taxonomy): Eukaryota > Viridiplantae > Streptophyta > Magnoliopsida > Fabales > Fabaceae > Lathyrus > Lathyrus oleraceus. The sequence goes on along the minus strand of NC_066580.1, from coordinate 169,385,077 downwards.
TCATAATTTCAAATATATTTTTTCAATTTGTATATCTTTTATATATATTTATTAATAATCACTATATTATCTTCATTTACTTTTTATAACGATATTGCACGACCCGGAACTACTTAATATATTATCTTAATTAATTAATATGTTTTTCTAGTAAAATATACATTTCTGATGGGCCGGGACTACTTAATTTGTATATCTTTTATATAAATTTCTTAACCATCAATATACTATATTTATTTACTATTTATAAGGACATTGCGTGACTCGTGTGGACGCACGAATATATGACTACTTAATTATTTCATTTATTTTTTCTACTAAAATATACATTTTCAATGAGCCAAGATTACTTAATTTGTATATCTTTTATATACATTTCTTAACCATCATTTTAAATATTTTAAAACATTTTTTATAATATATATTTATTAAACACAATTATATAATTTTTATTTTATATTTATTTCATATTTTGTTGACTAAAACAACTGAGAATAAAATGAGACATAACGTTCATCCGCCAAGTGTTAACCATACAACAACGCATATAATTGGAAAAGAAGAATAGTCTTAACATCATCCTTCAGCTCTAAAGCAACTACTTATCTTCTTGTTTGTCTGTAACCTAAGAAGGCGCACAAAATACCACAACAAAATAAAGGGGTGAGAATACGCCCAAAATATATAATAGGGCAAAAGAATGCAAAGGTAATCTAAAGGCAAACAACCAAATTTTGTACATTCTAATTACATAAGTTTTTACAATAATTACTCAATAACACCCAAAACAACTTGTATTCACAATCTTTATGTAATACAATGCAACAATGACTCAACTTATGCATGTGGTACCATCTCAATAAAGGTTCTTCATAAGAATTGAGTCCCAACATCTAAACCCTGAGCCCTAACATATGCACTCCAAGCCCTGGCACCTGAGCTTGGGACAATCACTAGTCTCAACATCTGAACTCGTAACTAGCCCCGTTCACAACAATGACAACATATGATGCATGTACAATGTAATGCATAGCCACATCAACTCAACAACATATGATGCAGGTACAATGTTATGGGCATTTGTTTTCAAAATGTAATAAGAATGAATAGATAGAAAAACAAAAGTGCTAATATATTAGTCAAATTATTACATCAATAATATATAGCGCAATTTCCATTTTTTAACAAATATTATATCTTAGAATAAAAATAATTTCAAAATAAAATTATTAGTAACAAAAATAATTAAAAAAGACACATTTAATACATAACAAAATGTATTTAATGATAGTTATGAAATGGAAATGAACAATACATTTAAATAAAATTATTGTTATATTGATTAAATAATTAATTTTAGTATTTTTAAAAAAAAAGACAACTATTTTAATATTTAATGTTGTATTACATAAATCATTAAATTATTTAATATTGTATTAAATAAGTAAACTCTCCCTCATTATTAAGATCCGTAGTTATTTTCAAATATATATTTTAAGGATAATGGTCAATAAATATAAAATACTTAATTTATTTATTTATTTAATATTGATATAAGATGTATTTAAAATATTATTGATACTCGCATTAGTAAAAAAACATGTGCGTGCGCACATGTTATGGTGTGATAAAACAAATTGGAAAAGCACAATCGACATGTGTCATATGACAATCATAATTTCAAATATATTTTTGTAATTTGTGTATCTTTTATGTATATTTATTAATCATCACAATATTATATTCATTTACTATTTATAACGATATTGCATGACCCGTGCAAACGCAAGGGTAAATGACTACTTAATTAATTAATATATTTTTCTACGAAAATATACATTTCTGATGGGCCGGGACTACTTAATTTGTATATCGTTTATATAAATTTCTTAGCCATCACTATATTATATTTATTTACTATTTATAAATACATACATTGTGTGACTCGTGCGTTCTATGACTCGTGGGAACGCACGGATAGATGACTACTTAATTATTTCATTTTTTTTCTACTAAAATATACATTTTCAACGAGCCGAGATTACTTAATTTGTATATCTTTTATAAATATTTCTTAACCATCATTTTAAAGATTTTAAACATTTTTTATAATATATATATATATATAATATATATATATATATATAATATAATATATATATATAATATATATATATATATATATATATTATATATATATATATATATATATATCTTAAACACAATTATATAATTTTTATTTTAAATTTATTTCATATTTTGTTAACTTTTCTTGATCCTTGCCAACACACAAGTGTCTTGCTAATATAACCAGTGGAAGTGATGGATCAATGGCCAGCCTTCCATAGAGTATTTCGATTACCACTAGTCCAACTGATTAAACATTAGACTTTTCAAATGTTCCCTCGACATTGGTGTTGTTCCCTTGACATCGGTACTGAGATGCATCTCATGGATATTATGATCAATTCTTGATATACAAAAATCCCCCTTTAGCATTGAGTATTCACTCCAATAAAATTTTCATTAATTTCACATCCCGATAAATGAAAGATGTAGGATAAGCCGTGTGGAGATAATTGAGTCCTCTCGCGGCTCCAATGCACACATTCAATCTTTCATTCCATGATAAACTTTGAAGAATAGAACCATATAAATGACTCCTTAGAGTTGCTTATTCAACGAACTCGTAAACCAAAATTAACTTTAAATTATGGTTTCAATAACTGATGAAAGACACTAAATTCCCATGGCGGAATTTAAATAGGGTTTCGATTTCAGCCCTAAACTCTTTTATACCATAACGAGAAGTTCTACTCCCTCTCTTTACAGCCACCTTCCTCCCATCCCTCATCTCTCCCTTATACACTTCATAGAGAGTGAGAAGATGCTGAGACTCTTTTATTGATATTAAGGTCGATGTTGTTGTGACATTGTTTGTAGTGGTTGTTGTGTTTTCACTAAGCTCCTTATGTTTTGTAATTAATCTTCTTCTCCTGTAAAGTAGTATCAAAACAATTACCAATGTGATAATAATGACTACACCAACAGCAATGACACCTAAGATCAGACCAATGTTAGTGGCAAGAGGAGTGGAAGTCGTTGGAGGAGAAGGTGGAGAAATATGAGGGGAAGTTGGGTGGAGAAATATGAGGGGAAGTGGGATTAGGTGGTGGTGGTGCGTAATTGGTAATAACAAATAGGTGAGGTGGAGAGGGTGGGAAGTGTTACTTGGAATCCAGGAGAGAAAATGCATAAGAAATGCATAGAAAATGAAGGGTTGAAAACAGAAGTTATAAAATATGAAGAATTGAAGAAGAAGAAGAAGAAGAATATGATAAAGAAGGGATGTCATTGTTGATGAAAAAATATGGCAAGCGGCAGAAATGTTCTGACTTGTGTTGATATATAAATCTCATGGTACACGTCTTTTACTCCCCGCCTCAGTTAAGTTGCATAGCAATGGTAACATATTTGTCTATGGTGTGATAAAACAAACTGGAAAAGCACAATCAACATGTGTCATATGACAATCATAATTTCAAATATATTTTTTCAATTTGTATATCTTTTATATAAATTTATTAATAATGACTATATTATCTTCATTTACTATTTATAACGATATTGCACGACCCGTTCTACTAAAATATACCTTTCTGATGGGTCGGGACTACTTAATTTGTATATCTTTTAAAATTTCTTAACCATCAATATACTATATTTATTTACTATTTATATGGACATTGCGTGACTCGTGTGGACGCACGAATATATGACTACTTAATTATTTCATTTATTTTTCTACTAAAATATACATTTTCAATGAGCCGAGATTACTTAATTTGTATATGTTTTATATACATTTCTTAACCATCATTTTAAACATTTTAAAACATTTTTTATAATATATATTTATTAAACACAATTATATAATTTTTATTTTATATTTATTTCATATTTTGTTGACTAAAACAACTGAGAATAAAATGAGACATAACGTTCATCCGCCAAGTGTTAATATACAACAACGCATAAAATTGGAAAAGAAGAATAGTCTTAACACCATCCTTCAGCTCTAAAGCAACTACTTATCTTCTTGTTTGTCTGTAACCTAAGAAGGGGCACAAAATACCACAACAAAATAAAGGGGTCAGAATACGCTCAAAATATATAATGGGGCAAAAGAATGCAAAGGTAATCTAAAGGCAAACAACCAACTTTTGTACATTCTAATTACATAAATTTTTACAATAATTACTCAATAACACCCAAAACAACTTGTATTCACAATCTTTATGTAATTCAATGCAACAATGACTCAACTTATGCATGTGGTACCGTCTCAACAAAGGTTCTTCATAAGAATTGAGTCCCAACATCTAAACCCCGAGCCCTAACATATGCACTCCAAGCCCCGACATCTGAGCTTGGGACAAGTCACTAGTCTTAACATCTGAACTCGTAACTAGCCTCGTTCACAACAATGACAACATATGATCCATGTACAATGTAATGCATAGCCACATCAACTTAACAACATATGATGCATGTACAATGTTATGGGCATTTGTTTTCAAAATGTAATAAGAATGAATAGATAGAAAAACAAAATTGCTAATATATTAGTCAAATATTACATCAATAATATATAGCGCAATTTCCATTTTTTTAACAAATATTATATCTTAGAAGAAAAATAATTTCAAAATAAAATTATTAGTAAAAGAAATAATTAAAAAAGACACATTTAATACATAATAAAATGTATTTAATGATAGTTATGAAATGGAAATGAACAATACACTTAAAAAAAATTATTGTTACATTAATTAAATAATTAATTTTAGTATTTTTCAAAAATAAGACACCTATTTTAATATTTAATGTTGTATTACATAAATCATTAAATTATTTAATATTGTATTAAATAAGTAAACTCTCCCTCATTATTAAGATCGGTAGTTATTTTCAAATATATATTTTAAGGATAATGGTCAATAAATATAAAATACTTAATTTATTTATTTATTTAATATTGATATAAGATGTATTTAAAAGATTATTGATACTCGCATTAGTAAAAAAACAGGTGCGTGCGCACATGTTATGGTATGATTAAACAAATTGGAAAAGCACAATCAACATGTGTCATATGACAATCATAATTTCAAATATATTTTTGTAATTTTTGTATCTTTTATATATATTTATTAATCATCACTATATTATATTCATTTACTATTTATAACGATATTGCATGACCCGTGCAAACGCAGAGGTAAATGACTACTTAATTAATTAATATATTTTTCTACTAAAATATACATTTTTGATGGGCCGGGACTACTTACTTTGTATATCGTTTATATAAATTTCTTAGCCATCACTATACTATATTTATTTACTATTTATAAATACATACATTGTGTAACTCGTGCGTTCTGTGACTCGTGCGAACGCACAGATAAATGACTACTTAATTATTTTATTTATTTTTTCTACTCAAATATACATTTTCAATGAGCCGAGATTACTTAATTTGTATATCTTTTATATACATTTCTTAACCATCATTTTAAAGATTTTTAAACATTTTTTATAATATATATATCTTAAACATAATTATATAATTTTTATTTTAAATTTATTTCATATTTTGTTAACTTTTCTTGATCCTTGCGAACACACAGGTGTCTTGCTAATATAACCAGTGGGAAGTGATGGATCAATGACCAGCCTTCCATAGAGTATTTCGATTACCACTAGTCCAACTGATTAAACATTAGACTTTTCAAATGTTCCCTCGACATTGGTGTTGTTCCCTTGACATCGGTACTGAGATGCATCTCATGGATATTAGGATCAATTCTTGATATACAAAAATCCCCCTTTGGCATTGAGTATTCGCTCCAATAAAATGTTCATTAATTTCACATCCCGGTAAATGAAAGAGGTAGGATAAGCCGTGTGGAGATAATTGAGTCCTCTCGCGGCTCCAATGCACACATTCAATCTTTCATTCCATGATAAACTTTGAAGAATAGAACCAGATAAATGACTCCTTAGAGTTGCTTACTCAACGAACTCGTAAACCAAAATTAACTTTAAATTATGGTTTCAATAACTGATGAAAGACACTAAATTCCCATGGCGGAATTTAAATAGGGTTTTGATTTCAGCCCTAAACTCTTTTATATCCTAACGAGAAGTTCTACTCCCTCTCTTTACAGCCACCTTCCTCCCATCCATCAACTCTCCCTTATACACTTCAGAGAGAGTGAGAAGATACTGAGACTCTTTTCTTGATATTAAGGTCGATGTTGTTGCGACATTGTTTGTAGTGGTGGTTGTGTTTTCACTAAGCTCCTTATGTTTTGTAATGAATCTTCTTCTCCTGTAAAGTAGTATCAAAACAATTACCAATATGATAATAATGACGACACAAACAACAATGACACCTAAGATCAAACCAGTGTTAGTGGCAAGAGGAGTGGAAGTCGTTGGAGGAGAAGGTGGAGAAATATGAGGGGAAGTTGGGTGGAGAAATATGAGGGGAAGTTGGATTAGGTGGTGGTGGTGCTTAATTGGTAATAACAAATAGGTGAGGATGAGAGGGTGGGAAGTGTTACTTGGAATACAGGAGAGATGTCATTGTTGATGGAAAAATATGGCAAGCGGCAGAAAATAATTACCAGTTAGAGAAATGTTCTGACTTGTGTTGATATACAAATCTCATGGTACACTTCTTTTACTCCCCGCCTCAGTTAAGTTGCATAGCAATGGTAACATATTTGTCTATGGTGTGATAAAACAAACTGGAAAAGCACAATCAACATGTGTCATGTGACAATCATAATTTCAAATATATTTTTTCAATTTGTATATCTTTTATATATATTTATTAATAATCACTATATTATCTTCATTTACTATTTATAACGATATTGCACGACCCGTGCGAATGCACGGTAGATGACTACTTAATTAATTAATATGTTTTTCCTACTAAAATATACATTTCTGATGGGCCGGGACTACTTAATTTGTATATCTTTTATATAAATTTCTTAACCATCAATATACTATATTTATTTACTATTTATAAGGACATTGCATGACTCGTGTGGACGCACGAATATATGACTACTTAATTATTTCATTTATTTTTTCTACTAAAATATTCATTTTCAATGAGCCGAGATTACTTAATTTGTATATCTTTTATATACATTTCTTAACCATTATTTTAAACATTTTAAAACATTTTTTAGAATATATATTTATTAAACACAATTATATAATTTTTTTTTATATTTATTTCATATTTTGTTGACTAAAACAATTGAGAATAAAATGAGACATAACGTTCATCTGCCAAGTGTTAACCATACAACAACGCATAAAATTGGAAAAGAAGAATAGTCTTAACATCATCCTTCAGCTCTAAAGCAACTACTTATCTTCTTGTTTGTCTGTAACCTAAGAAGGAACACAAAATACCACAACAAAATAAAGGGGTCAGAATACGCTCAAAATATATAATGGGGCAAAAGAATGCAAAGGTAATCTAAAGGCAAACAACCAACTTTTGTACATTCTAATTACATAAATTTTTACAATAATTACTCAATAACACCCAAAACAACTTGTATTCACAATCTTTATGTAATGCAATGCAACAATGACTCAACTTATGCATGTGGTACCATATCAACAAAGGTTCTTCATAAGAATTGAGTCCCAACACCTAAACCCCGAGCCCTAACATATGCACTCCAAGCCCCGACATCTGAGCTTGGGACAAGTCTTTAGTCTCAACATCTGAACTCGTAACTAGCCTTGTTCACAACAATGACAACATATGATGCATGTACAATGTAATGCATAGCCACATCAACTCAACAACATATTTATAATTCCACATCTAACTGTAAATAACAACATCAAAGTAATCCCCATAGCTAGACTACTCACCACAATCTCAATTATATGATCATCACATAATTATCCCATCATCAGCACAATGTAACACCATTAGATTAATCAAACAATTAATTTAATCAACCAATATTCATCGAAACCCACCAAACAATAGCCAAACATCAACCACACGACAAAACCACATCAAAAATCCAACTCAGTGGACCAACATGCACCCACTGACACGATGACGAGTAACCCGTCACCAGGGTGATGTCCGTCATTCCCTTTTTCCATCAACCGTTACCCATGTGACGACTGGAAAGACTCTACATTTACTTGGATACCATGATGGTTTCCCCGCTAGACCGCTGGTGCCCGTTAGCGTCTCAAAGCGTATGACGACTAGGTTGTCACGCAGGTGACTCCCGTCACCCTATTAATAACAGCAAAATTTATTTTCCGTTATGGAGTTTAGTTCAGAACTCCAATTTTTCGCTCCAGACCCTCCAATCGATCATAGGTAGTAAAGAAACAACATGTTATCATCACAATATCACATACCAATCGATTATTACTCAACTTAATTAGTTAATCACAACTTTAAACACCTTATGTAACATATTCATGCCAAACATATGAAAACAACTATTACCACAATTATGATTTCAAACACCTAATTTTCATGGAAAATTAGTACACGAATTTCATAATGATTACAACATTTATATCATATTATCATAATGATTTCATCCATATCATCAAACATTGAATCAAAGCAGGAAAATAGAGAAAAGCTAATGATATAATATTTGTTAAAAAAATAAATGGATATTGCGCTATATATTATCGATGTAATAATTTGACTAATATATGAGCAATTTTGTTTTTCTTTCTATTCATTCTTATTACATTTTGAAAACAAATGCCCATAGCTCATACCTGTGGGAATGCACAGGTATGCAGACCAGAATTCGTGTTGACGCTCGAGATATTACAATTTTTATACAATTAAAGAAAATAATGGTAAATATATTTTAAATAATGTATAAAAACAAACACTGAAAAATGTATTTATTTATACAATTAAAAAATATTTATCAGTACTATCTTATTAGTTGATATTTATAAAACTAAATGATTGCATAAATATTTTTTATAAAAAATGTCAAAACAAAATTAATATTTACATACGGGGAAATAAATGGTTGATCCAAATCTTTGTATATATGGAAAACTATATTTATGCTCCAAATATCAATAAAAACCTTTTTTTCTGATAAAAAAATAAAATTTTTTTGGTTAAACAATTTTGTCTTTCTATTTTTTTCATTCTTATTACATTTTAGAAATAAATGTGTGTAACACACCACTACCCATGTGAACCACGGGTATCCAGACCAGAATTCGTGCAAACCCACAGGTTATTACATTTTTGGTACAATTAAAGAAAGTAAAAGTAAATATATTTAAAATAATGTATGAATCCAAACACGTGAAAAATGTGTTGTCTCTTAATTATTTAAGTTGATAATATTTTTATTTTAAAATTAATTTCAATTTAAGATACATTATTTTTTAAGATAGCATATGGAAAAGTGAGTTATATATTATTGATGTAATCATTTCACTAATATATGATATTAATGGAAAATGTTAACACATTACAAAAAGAATGGGATCAAAAAGCCCCCTGAGTAGGATGCCCCGTTGGGTTGAACATGGTGACTTGTAACTGAAGAAATTACCATTGCCCAAATTTTGAGCCTCACTAATCTCAGTTCCTTGTCAAATTAGCATGTGTTTTGGACCTAAACATGTTTAAACCAGTCTCCAGAAGTTAATTGACCCTTAAAACGCATCATTTGACTGATTTTTGATGAGTTTCAAGCCACACTTTTCTCACATTCGGATCAAATTCGTTTTGCACGAATTATGCATCATTTCAACTATCATGTTTTGAGTTTCAACTTATTTCAATCCAATTTCTTGATTCCATTATCACCTTCGGCATCCTCTGAAACTTTTGCAACAATTCCCAAGCTCTGATACCTTCTAAAGTGCGCTAACCAGATCGAGCTTCCATAACTTCTGATCACCATCTGGACAAGGTAGTTTTGAGCATCATTTGAACTCAAACAAGTTACCACAATGTAGTCCTTCACTCTGTGATGCTTTCCCCTAACTTATCTGGTGTTGATTGATCATGTTCATCATTTAACTTTATTTTTTGTGGCTTACTTGCTTTTGAAACTTCTCTAAAATTCCCTTTGCTCAGTTTATATAAATGAATTTGGAGCATAAGGTTGAATTCAGGATAAGAAGAGGATCGTAATGGTGGTGGTCTCGTGTTCTGGATTTTAGTTCTAACTCGCATTATTTTCTAGGTCATTTATTTGATGATTTGAAGGACTTCATGGAATTTTCATTTTATTTCTATTTTAAAATTTATTTAAAAATACTTTTGTTGCATTTTATTTCATTTAATTGCATTTTATATTTGCGTGACCTTAAGAACTTTTGTTGGCCTTGGATCATGATGGTTTGGACTTTAAGTCTCATCAAACTCAATGGATCTTGGGTGTTGATGGGGTGACAACCCTAATCCACCAAAATGGATGATTGATTTTGATCATGACTTGATCAAATTTTTGATCCAATTTGGGTGTGACTTCTCTTGTCTCCTTCTTCTTCATCTCTTTCTTTTCCCTTTGATCAATTGGATGACTTATGTCCATCTTTTTCATGATGTGTGGATTGTGTCCATGGGTACTGGTGAGTTATGGGCATTTGTTTTCAAAATGTAATAAGAATGAATAGAAAGAAAAATAAAATAGCTAATATATTAGTCAAATTATTACATCAATAATATATAGCGTAATTTCCATTTTTTGACAAATATTATATCTTATATTAAAAATAATTTCAAAATAAAATTATTAGTAATAGAAATAATTAAAAAAAGACACATTTAATACATAATAAAATGTATTTAATGATAGTTATGCAATGAACATGAACAATACATTTAAAAAAAATTATTGTTACATTAATTAAATAATTGATTTTAGTATTTTTCAAAAATAATGCAACTATTTTAATATTTAATGTTGTATTACATAAATCATTAAATTATTTAATATTGTATTAAATAAGTAAACCCTCCCTCATTATTAAGATCGGTAGTTATTTTCAAATATTTATTTTAAGGAAAATGGTCAATAAATCTAAAATATTTAATTAATTAATTTATTTAATTTATTCATTGATATAATATGTATTTAAAAGATTATTGATATTGACATTGATAAAATAAACTGGAAAAGCACAATGAACATGTGTCTTATGACAATTATAATTTCAAAAAAAAATTAATTTGTTTTTCTTTTATATATATTTATTAATCATCGCTAAATTATATTCATTTACTATTTATAACGATATTGCAGGACCCTTGCGAATGCAAGGTTAAATGACTACTTAATTAATTAATATATTTTTCTACTAAAATATATATTTCTGATGGGCCGGGACTACTTAATTTGTATATCGTTTATATAAATTTCTTAGCCATCACTATAATATATTTATTTACTATTTATAACTACATACATTGTGTGTCTCGTGCGAACAAATGCACGGATAGAAGACTACTTAATTATTTCATTTATTTTTTCTACTAAAATATACATTTTCAACTGGCCGAGATTACTTAATTTGTATGTCTTTTATATACATTTCTTAACCATCATTTTAAATATTTTTAAACATTTTTTATAATATATATATCTTAAACACAATTATATAATTTTTATTTTAAATTTACTTCATATTTTGTTGACTTTTCTCGATCCACGCGAACACACAGGTGTCTTGCTAATATAACCACTGGGAAGTGATGGATCAATGACCAACCTTCCATAGAGTATTTCAATTACCACTAGTCCAACTGATTAAACATTAGACTTTTCAAATGTTCCCTCGACACTGGTGTTATTCCCTTGACATCTGTGCTGATATGCATCTCATGGATATTAGGATCAATTCTTGATATACAAAAATCCCCCTTTGGCATTGAGTTTTCACTCCAATAAAATTTTCATTAATTTCACATCCCGATAAATGAAAGATGTAGGATAAGTCATGTGGAGATAATTGAGTCCTCTTGCGGCTCCAATGCACACATTCAATCTTTCATTCCATGATAAACTTTAAAGAATAGAACCATACAAATGACTCCTTAGAGTTGCTAATTCAACAAAATCGTAAACCAAAATTAACTTTTAATTATGGTCTCAATAACCGATGAAAGACACTAAATTCCTGTAAGACCCCAATTTTGTCCCTAAGATCCCTCATCATGACATTATATCATATCATATCATATCATTGCCTCAAGGATCTTTGTGCACCTTTGCCTCCCTCTTTGTGGGTGGGTTATCTTGTGAGTGTGGTTCTTGATCACCAAGCATGTTTTGCATTTGTATATCATTGCTTTTCATTTGTTTACTAACCCAAAAGTACAAAAATATTGTCATCTAACCTTGTTACTTGCAGATGAAGAAATTCTAGGTCAAGGCAGTTAAGGCAATCCATTGAGCAATAGATGGTGGCCATTCTGAAGAATTTGGGCACCATGATCATTCATAAGAGGTTCATATGAGTTGTGATATCATTTTGAATCAAGATCTCAAGTGGTAGAGGCTTGGATTTCATCAAGGCATTGTTCAGTCAACCAAAACCCTAGCAAAGTCAACTGTGGTCAATTGTGCATAAAATCAGGGATTTGATGGTGGGAGATGGTTTGAGAGGTCTCATTCATGTCCATATAAGTCTCATTTGCCATTTCAAAGATCAACATTGGAGAATTTGAGGTCAGACAAAAAATTTCCAAAAATAGTAAGTGACCTGTAATTTCAAACTGCCAAAAATGGAAAGGTCTTCTCTTCAAATTTACATCATCAAGAAAGCTTCAAATCAAATTTTGTCCAACACGAAAGTTGAAGATCTTGCTCTTACCTTTCCAAAAAGTCCAAGAACACCCATTTCTCATTTGTGGTTGGCAAGTTATGATCAAATCATTGGCAATGGATTTTGAACTTCAACAAGGCATAACTTTCACATCAAAAGGCCAATTCATGTGATTCTTTTTTGAGCAATTTTCTCTTGATACCTACTATCATAATCATGCATCATATTTCACAAATTCTCATCATAAAATAATGGCATTTTCCACTTGAATTAATTTGAATTTTTGGAGGGAAAAGGTGAATTTGAAAAAATATGCATTATTTTCAGTCCAAACCAATTCCATTTGCCTCAAAACAGATTTTTGAGCTTGCTACAAATGAATTTCGCACTGTTCCATTGGCCATGTGTACATGAGGGTATTTTTGCCATTTTTGCATAAACCATGCCATCTCACTAATCCTTGCATTATGAATAAACATGATTAACAAGTTGGATTAGTAGAGGGTATATAACCTTAATCCTAACAAAATTCATCAACAAGAACTTCACAATTTCAGATCCAAACACTTTTCATCTCAAATTCTCTCAAATTTTTTCAACTTTTTTCCATCGAATTTCTTGATTTCTTTTGCTTGCTTCTTGTTCTAATCATCATCTGCAGGCATTGTTGAAGTGAATTGAGGCAAGATCTTGCATAATCCAGGCCAAATCGTGACTGTTGAAGATTGAGCATTCCCATGGCAGTTGGAGATTCCTTCGAGGTTAAGCATTGTTGAGCTAAAGTCTTGCATTCATTCATCTTCCTCATCATCATTGAGCATCTTTTTTGCATTTCCAAGCATTGAAACTCACGAATCCAGCTCTGCATCATCATCAAGGTAAGAACTCGATTGCTCCAATTCTTGCAATTATCATGTGGATTTTGTAGATCTTGGAATGTAGATCACACTGCACTTTAGATCTTGAATTTTCATTAAGATTTGAGAAAGTTATGTTGATTTGAATGTTGGATGTTGAAACTTATTTGGATCGGTTCTTGTGATATGGTTAGAATTAGGCTAAATCGTTGCTATATTGTTGATGTGTGATGAAAGACGGATCGAATGGTGTATGTCTCGTGAATTTCTGGATTGTTTTGATCTTGATGAGTATGAACACGTGATGAACTTGATGAAGCTTAGGGTTTCCAATTTCCAGAATCACTTTGATCCGCTTGGCCTTGTTTCTGCATGTGTTTCGTGTTTGTGTGCCATGCACCAATTGCAGCTTGCCACCTCACTTAATGAAACGGTGCGTTTCATTAAGTGAGCGCCAATTTTAAACTCGTACGCGGTTCAAATCCTGGCGCCAGCATCTCACATGTTGCCATTTGCATTTTTTTTTCTCTTTTTGCTTTTCATGTTTACATGCTTCCTTTCACCATTTTTATTTTTTCTTCCACATTAAAAAAATCATAACTCCTAAAATAATAATCCAAATCACCTGGAATTTTTTGTGAAATGTTCATCATCATGTCTACTTTTTTTTGGATATTTTTTCAAGATTTGTGCACGGTTGAATTTTTAAATGGCCTAGGGTTTGTTCTTGTATGTCATTTCTTGCACATTGCTTGCCATTTCTTTTATGAAATCATGATGCTTGATCCAATGAAGCTGAAATTTTACATGCATAATCTAGACACATTGATGAGCATTTTGGCTTTGAGTTTGCTATTTTTTCATTTCTGGATTGTGAGATATGATATGATAATTGCAGGTGTGACAATGTGTGTCACACCATTTCTTGTTCATGTTGCTGATTTTATTTACCATGCCATTCATTAGCCAATTGCACTGAATTTTTGCATGATGACACTTCTGGATGTCTAGTTTAAGCATGATTTTTTGTAGAATTTTTGGATCCATTTCCAATTTGTTTGAGATTTTCTCTTCTGGCTTGTCATGTTTGGACATTTGACGAGTGTTGAACTTTCATGATTTGAGGAATTCTCATGCATTATCATTTGAGCCTGAAATTTTGTACATTGATTGTTGACATGTTGAAGTTCATTTTGGCTTTGGTTTGGTTCATTTATCTTATGTCATTTCGGTTTTAGGATTGCCTTAAGTTGATGCACCATTTGTGGTCTTGTTTGAACTTGTTTGTGCATACCTTGACTTGTTGATTTTAATTGACATGCTTCCACTTATCCAAATGCTATTATTTTTGGTGTGCTGATCCTTTGATATGTTCTGTTTAGAAATTATTTTTCTTGGAATTTATTGAGCCATGTTTGATTTGATTTGAAGTGGATCATTCTGTTTGCTCCAATGTGATTCCAACTTGCTTGTTTGACATGTCTTGCTTAGGAAATGGATTTGGTGCATAGTTTTGACATGAGACCAATTGGACTTTGTTCTTAATTGACTAATCTTGATTTTGGTCATTTTTCATGTGCTGTTTTAAATTTTTTCCCTATCTTGGACCCTAGGCTTTGGCCTAAGGGTTTGCTTCTCATGTTTGAAGTTTTGTTTCAGGTTGCACATGCAAGTTACACAATTGATGATGCCTCATCTTGAGAGCATTTGATATTTGCTTTTGATTACTAATGTGTGTTTTGTAGGTTGAAGTTGATTCAATTTGGGATTGACTTGTGGCTTATGCCTTTGCCTATATTGGTTGTCTGTTGCATTAACTGTTGATTGTTTGTCTGTATAGCATACTGATTTGTTTGATGTTTCCACAGGTACATTTAGTTGCTATAGTTCATTGTGAACTTGCTATTGCTTCACTTGATAGCTTAAGCATTGAGGTATAACATCTCTTCTTCATGTAGTCTGGAAGACCTGGCCTGTTACTTGGCCAGGCACCTGTCTGAAGTCCTCCTTAAGAGACAATGTTTGTGATTGTTTATTTTTGTCCCCAAGCAGGAAAAGTCCTTTTGATAAGGCAATTGGTAGATAGAAGAGATGTGTAGTCCATCTCCTACTATTCTGTGTGTCTTCCCTTTGCTCACATTACATGTTGAAGCATTGTGGATCTTAACCCAAGATCTATCGAGTCATTAACTTGTGGAGAGAGTTCCAACTTTCTGAACTCCCACACCTTCTGATATTCAAAGCTCTCCCTGACCAGGGATAAGAGCATGAGGCACACCCCTCATATCCTTTCATCTGCTTCACCTTAACTCTCAATGTTAAGGTTAAGAGCATCATTTACCCCATTCCAGTTGACTTTAAAGTCTAACCCTTGCTTGAGCCTAATTGCTTGGATATAGTGTGTGCTAACTGAATCTTTGATTGCTTGGTTCATCTGTACATGTTTGCTCGATTGCATTTGTGCATTTATCATCATTAATTGTTCATTATTGCATGATCATCATTTCATATCTTTGTGATCCATCTTTGGTTTACCCATTGAGGATAACTGTAAGTCCATCCATTGGCCATTGTTCCTATGATTTGGAAGGGATAGAGTGTAAGACCATTTCATTTGGCCACTTATGTTCATTGCTTCTGTTTGTTTGTTGCATGTGAGGATGGAATTGTAAGACCATGTTGTTGGCTTTTGTATTCCTATGATCATCTGTTGGAGATTAGAGTAAGTCCAGATAGATTGGCATCTGACATCCACATTTTATTTTGCTTTAGGAGATTGGAATAAGTCCATTTATTGGCATCTGATATCCAGGTTTTGTTGGTTCTTAGGAGATTGGTATAAGTCCAGATAGATTGGCAATTGGTATCCACTCTTTTGTTTTGTTTTGCTTTAGGAGGTTGGGATAAGTCCATTTATTGGCATCTGACATCCCTGTTTTGTTTTAGGAGACTGGTGTAAATCCATCTATTGGTATCCGGTATCCACCTTTGTTGTGAGATCGGTATAAGCCTATATAATGGCATCCGGTATCATTTGTTTTGCTTATTTGTTATTGCTCATTTGCCTATTCCTAAGGACACACTTGAATCATCTTCTATATGATCTCAAGAGGTGAACCTTTCTGAGAAGTTTTACACTCCATTATCCATACCCTCTTTGTCCTAAACCTTTTCACACTTTGCTTTCAAACTTGTAAATACATGTTGTGCAAACATCTTCATGTCTTTTCAAATTAGAAACCTGGACCCTAAGTCCTTGACTTTTCAAACTCCATTTCATAACACTTATTTGAATCAATCTTAATCATACCTGGACCATATTTTGTGAATACTCATAATCAATTAACTTCACCCATTCAATTGTTTTGTGGCTTTGTCCATTGTTGATATGTTTTACACATTAGCCATAGGTTTCAATTACCATAGTGGTTGATATAAATCTTACCTTATCCTTAGTGAGTTGATTGTAAGTCTTCCATACTTATTATAGGGTTAACCCCTCACTAGTATGTTGAAGCCGTCCTCGCATGGTGGATTGTTGATTCAGGTTGAGTTTTCTCCCATTGGTAATGAAAAGCCTTAGTGCTTGTGTTTTAAAATGAATTCACTAATTTTTGGAAATCTTTTAGCCGAACTACGACGTTTTGATCCTTACCTTTCATGGAAGGTACGTAGGCAACGGGTTCATCCGTTCAAACACAAAAATAATAAAATTGTACATTCTTTTCTCATCTTCCCATTCATGTTTGCACAATATGTCATAAACAAATAAACTTTTTATACAACAAGTGTGAAAAGGGCTCCCTAGGAGTACCTAGGACGTTTTGGGTGCCTAACACCTTCCCATTGCGTAATTTACCCCTTACCCAGATTCTCTGATCTTTTTATTAGTTTTCTACGTGTAAAACTTCTTAGGCTTTTGTTCGCTTTTTAGTCATTCCTTAGGATAAATAAAAGTGCGGTGGCGACTCGATTTCTTTGTATGCTTTGCTTTTGATTTAGTCAATAAATCATAAAGTGACGAATACACCGCTACAGAAAAGTGGCGACTCTGCTGGGGAAGATAAAAGGTTAGACCTTCCCTAGTGGTATTGCCTACTTTTCACCCTTGTTGTATGATATTGTTATTTGTTATTTGACATATTTTTGTACAATTCGGGATAACTGTATTGATTGTAATGTTTGAATTGCTTGATATACAATTGATGTTTGCTTTGGTGATCTCTGTGAGATGAGTTCTATACCCGAACTTGAGTGCACTCTAGGATAGGAGAATGGCGTAGTCTTGTTGACTGGTGTGGATTATTCCTTAGCCAGTTGACTTGCGAGTCCATTCACTTGGTGGAGGTCATGTTGGATTAATAATGTCACACAAGTTATTTGTGGTTAGGCATTATTCTTTCAATCATGTGCCTTAGAAGCCAAGGACCTTAGTTTACCAAGCCCATCTTGGCCTATTTTTAGGACGTAGTGCGGAGGTCGTTCAGATGTAAGTTCTGATGCGATTGTTACGCGATACTACACTCATAAGAGTCTCTCTTGAGAATATTGTTGGAATACGAGTATTCGTTCCTCCGATAATATCCGAAAGATGGGACGATGATTATGGGAACCTCTGGTAGAACATGTCCGGCAGGTTTAAACCCTAGTACACTCCCTTTGGGTGGTTCTTAACCAGGACTTCATGCTCGTGACTCTCAGCAAACCCGTGATTCATGGTTGAGTCGTTCAGACAACCTTAATATCAATGGAACTTGGGTGTCGATAAGGTGTAAACCATAATTCGCCAAAATGGATGATTGATATTAAAGATGTTCGAGCCGGTTCATGTACCGTTAATATCAATGGAACTTGGGTGTTGATAAGGTGAAAACCTAAATCCACCAAAATGGATGATTGATATTAGGGATACAATGAGCTTTCCCATGACCTTTGTTTGGTGTGACTTGCCTGATCCTTGAGTGTGATTGCTGCATTCATGCATTCATGCATTCATCTGCATTTCATGTCATCAGAAAAAGAAAATTTTCAAGGAACTTAAAGGGTTTATTTGCAAAATTTTCAGACATGGAAAGACCAAAAAGGCATACAAAGAAGTACAGCTTTAGACAACCCGATGTGAAAGAGTTAAGGAATCTGACATCTTATGTATTAGATCCCTTGGGTTTCAAAGCTCGGTATGGGAAGCTTCTGCCTCTGCTGACTACTCAGGTTGATGAGGGTTTTATGAGTACTCTGGCGCAGTTTTATGATCCTCTGTATCACTGCTTCTCATTTCCGGACTTCCAGTTGTTTCCTACGCTTGAGGAGTATGCTCATCTTATTGGGATTCCGATTCTGGATCAGGTGCCGTTCAGTGGCTTAGAGAGTATTCCGACTGCTCGAGAGATTGCAGACTTGTTGCACATAGATGAATCTCTGATTAAAGCTAATCTGACTACCAAAGATGGAATTCAGGGTCTTCCTTCTGAGTTCCTCATTGCTCAAGCCACAGTTTATGGGAAGGCCATGAGTGAGGATGCCTTTGAGGCTTTATTTGTGTTGCTCATCTATGGATTGGTATTATTTCCCAACTTCGACAAATTTGTGGATATGAACGCCATTAGGATCTTCTCAGTTCTTAATCCCGTTCCGACTTTGTTGGGTGATGCCTATGTCTCTTTGCATCTGAGGAATGCAAAGAGTGGAGGAGTTATTGTGTTCTGTCTGCCTCTGCTGTACAAGTGGTTTATTTCGCACTTGCCGCAGACAGTTGCTTTCAAGGAGAACAAGGGATGTCTACGGTGGTCTCAGAGACTTATGTCTCTCACTAATGATGATATCTCTTGGTATGATCGCGTGTATGATACTGTTCAGATTATTGATTATTGTGGTGAATTCCCTAATGTGCCTCTTCTTGGTACATGTGGTGGGATCAGCTACAATCCTATTCTAGCACGTCGTCAGCTTGGGTTCCCCCTAAAGGATAAACCTCATAACATTCTGTTAGAAGGTGTGTTCTTTCAGGAGGGTAAAGATCCCCAAGGCCTGAAAGCCAGATTTGTCCGTGCTTGGCGCAATATTCACAAGAAGGGTAGGAACGAATTGGGTCCGAAGAATTGCATTGCTTTGGAGCCCTATACCTCTTGGGTCAGATAGAGAGCTGCCGAGTACCTTATGCCATATGATCATCCGAGACCTACACCGTTGGATGTGGCTGGGCCTTCAACCCTCCCTAACCAAGGCGTAGAGGAGTTGAGAGAAGAAGACCTTTCACGTGCCTGGATCCGTGAAAGAGAGGAATTGCTGTAGCAGATCAAGGAGAAGGATGCTCTGATTGAGTTTCTCGAGCATCAGGTGATCGATGACCCGAATGATACTTGGACTTCTCTGCTTCCTCAGTCTTCCAAGTTCTGGAAGAGGAAGTATGATCGACTTGCAAAGGAGAAAGCGGACATGGAAGCTGCCTATGAGAGAGAGATCAAGAAGCTTTATGTTTCTCGTCTTCCAGCATCCCGAGCTTCTAGGGATCCATAGGATGTTATTTTCCTTTTCTCTTTGTAATTCGATAAAAAAATGTTGTACTTCTTTGTCTCAAATATATATTTGATGAGATATTTTCCATATGAGATTTAAATGCTTAAAAATTCAAAATTTGCAAATAAATGCCTTAAAAGTTCCTTGAAAATAAAAACAAAGCATATGCACAAGCATTTCATGCATCATTTTGCATAAGCAGGTACCTTGTTTCTGGTCTTCTTGTCTGTGGCCTAACTCTGTGCTCTTCATTTATTTTGAAGACAAGCTGACTCACCGGTACTATACAAGAGCCAATTCTGCCAGAGTAATGGATCAACTTGAACAAGAGAACCGAGAATTGAAAGAAGAGGTCGCTCGTCTGAGTGCTCTGATGGAGCAGTTTCTGTCTGCTCAGAATCAACCTTCTCCTCCTCCGACAACTCCTCCTCAGAGGACGGTTATTTCAGAGGTCGTTGCTCCAACTGTGCGGGCCGCCAGTGCTCATTTTGTGCCCAATGCTATGCCACCCGGGTTTCCTTGGGGTATGCCTCCGGGTTTCATGCCAGATATTCCTACTCCGACTTTTGCTCATATGCCGGCATCTAGCTCGGTCCCTGTTGCTTCTCCTCCTGTCGTGCATACCATGCCTAGGGTAGACGACACCATCTATCATTCTGAGCCGTCTGAGGGCCCAGATGTCAATGAGAAGATGGAGGCTATGAATGATCAATTCCTTGAGCTGAGAAAGGAATTGAAGACCCTCCGAGGGAAGGACCTTTTTGGCAAGTCTGCTGCTGAACTTTGCCTTGTTCCCGGTGTTAAAATTCCGATCAAGTTCAAAGTGCCTGACTTTGAAAAGTATAAGGGGAACACCTGCCCTCTTGCTCATCTGGTCATGTACGCCAGAAAGATGTCTACGCAAACAGATAATGATCAGCTTCTGATCCATTATTTCCAGGATAGTTTGTCCGGTGCGGCTCTTCGTTGGTATATGAGCCTTGATAGTGCAAACATCCGATCCTTCAACGATCTTGGCGAAGCCTTCGTCAAGCAGTACAAATACAATGTTGATATGGCGCCTGACCGTGATCAACTCAGGGCCATGTCCCAGAAGGATAAGGAGACATTCAAGGAGTACGCCCAGAGGTGGCGAGAGCTGGCTGCTCAGATTACTCCTCCGCTGGAAGAGAAAGAAATGACTAAGATCTTTTTAAAGACTCTTAGCTCATTCTATTACAAGCGAATGGTAGCGAGCGCTCCCTCTAATTTCACCGAGATGGTGAACATGGGGATGCGACTGGAGGAAGGAGTCCGTGAAGGACGTTTGGCCAAAGATGAGAGCTCTTCTTCTAAACGGTATGGGGCGTTTAAGAAGAAGGATGGGGAGGCACATGCTGTGTGTAGCACCTCAAATTTGCACCCTACCTTTTGTACATTCATTTCATATTAGGTCATTGACATAACATGGTCCACTGCATAACATTGCATTGTCCATTTGCCCAAGTGCAAGCCCACTGACAAATTAGGTCAAACTGGTTAGGAGAATCAGTTAAACAAGCAAGCATGTGCTATTTTCATTGGAACAAAGCCCTATGGTTGATTTATCAAGTTCATATGGTCTAAGGATCATTTTGAAGTGGTTTGGCCAAAGATTGGATGATCAAAGCTCAATAGTCAAGCTGAATCTCTTCAGAAACCCTAGAAAGTCAACTATGGTCAACTGTGCCTGATTTTATGGATGGGAAGGTGTGAGATGGTTTGAAAGGCCTCATTCATGTCCATATAAGTCTCATTTGACATATCAAAGACCAAGGTTGAAGATTTGGAGGTCAGACAAGAAGTTTCCAAAAATAACAGGTGACCTGTAATTTCAACTGCCCAAAATGGAAAGTTTTTCTCCCCAAAATTACTTCATCATACAAGCTTAAAATGGAATTTTGTCCAACATGAAAGTGGAAGATCTTGATCTCACCATTCCAAAAAGTCCAAGAACTTGAAATTCCCATGTGTGGTTGGCAAGATATGGTCCAATCATTTTCAGAAAATGCCCAGATTCAAAGTGCCATAACTTTCACACGGAATGGCCAATTTGGTTGATTTTTCTTTGAGCAAACCACATTTCATATGATCTTTCATGGTGCATAATCACATTTCATCAAAAACTCACATGGCAAAATGGCATTTTTCAAGTGAACACATTTGTATTTTTAGCATGACATAGTGATTTTGAGAAATACATGGCCTATGCACATGGGACTTTTTCCAACACTTCACAAATGGCATTTTAGACTTGTGTGAATTGGTTTTGAGCTGATATATGGACTGGTTTAAAAAAGGGCATATTGGACCTAACACATGAAAATGCACATTATGCTAATCATTCTAATTTTGCTAATCATGATTAATTTTTGGATTAGGGAGAGGTATATAGTCTTAATTGTAACTGTTTCTCATAATGAGATCTCATATTTTCAGATCCAAACCAAAAAATCTCACAATTCTCTCATTTTTTCTCAATTTCATACACACTTTTTCTTCATTGTTCATCAATAATTCTTCAACACTCGTGCCATTTCTTTGTAGATTCATCATCTGCAGGTGCATTAGAAATTCTGTTTGAAGGAATTGAGGAGGAAAACCGCGCCAATTACCAACTGTTGCAAGCTTGGATTTCCATGGCAGCTTGAAGAATCCATCACCTGAAGCACAACTGAGCTAAAGCATCGGTTCCACTCCACTTCTACATCAACATACTCCACCTGTTTCACACAATCGCGCCTTGAAAACACCTAAATCGAGCACTGCACATCAAGAAGGTACGGATTCGATTCTCACCATGCTTGAAATTGACATATGGATTTGATAGAGTGAAGATTATAGAGCTCATTGCAACTTAGATCACTTAATTTCATCAAGTATTGCTGAAGAAATCTAGGATTTAAGTTTAGAATGTAAAACCTATTCTTGCTCGATCTGTTCTGTACACTAGGAATTAGAAAATTTCATGTGGATATTAGGCTTGTGCTTGCTGAGACGGTTCTATCCATGTTCGATTTGTTCATTTTGGTGAAGATTTGTGCATTTTGGTTTTTTCTGGAATTCTGTTGAAGAACACGAGGAAGAACAGCTCCAGGCGAGCTTTTGATCCGTTTTTCTGGATTCCAATTCAAATTTCTTGTTTACCGCTCAATTCCACCAATCATAACGCGCCAAGCCATTTAGTTATGCGTTGCGTTTTGCTTACTGATTCCAATAATTACAATTTTGCCACTGCGCCTAATTAATTCATTTTTCATGTTAAATAAATATTTCATTTTCATAATAAACTTCAAAAAATCCAAACTAATTCATACCTAATCCAAATTGCATGGGAATTTTTATGTTGGATCCCAAATTTCATCTAGTTTTTTATAGGCATGGTAGTCCAAGTTGTGCCTGGTGATTTTGTTGACTTTTCCTATTGCCTTTGACTTGTGTACATTTTGTGTATGTTTCACCATATTGATCATGAAATGATGATGCCTTAGCCAAAATGAATGAAATTTCACATGCTTGTTCTTGACTCCTTTCTGGTGATTTTGATGTATAGTTTGTGAATTTTGGATTTATGGTTTGCAAGATATGATGTGTTCAAGTTGAGTGTGACAATGTGTGTCACACTATGTTATGCTGTGTTCATGAATTTTGTTTCCATACTTATGCTTTTCCAATTGCTTTCAAATTTTGCATGTGATATCATCTGTGTGTCTAGTTTTGCCATGATATTTTTGTAGGAATGGTTGAGCCATTTCCTATTTGATTGAGATTTTTGCTTGCTGTTTAGACATTTTAGGGTTTTGCTGGAGTGATTGACTTCCATGTCTTGTGAAATGCTCATACCATATCATATGAATGTGAAAGTTGGTGGAGTGATTCCTAACATGTTTGAGTTCACTTTGGCTTTGGTCCCATTCATTTCTTATTTGTTCTCACTGTGTTACATTTGATTGAAGTTGACACATGCTTTGTGACTTAGTTTAGATTGATTTTTGCATGCCATGACATGTTGAATTTAATTTCCCTACTTCCGCTTATCCAAATAGCATGAAATTTGATATAATGCTTATTGAATATGTTCTGTTTAGCATGGAATTTTTGTTGAATTTATTGAGCTGTTTTGATATTTTTTTGATTGAAATCATTCTGTTTGCTCATTTATGGTTCACACTTGCCTACTTTGACTTAAATTGTGCATGAAATGAATTTGGTGCATAGTTTTGATGTGAGACCAATTGGATTCTCTTTTTAATTGATTTATCTTGGTTTTGATCATTTTTCACTTGCTGTTTTGGATTTTTCATCTCCTTTTGGCCCTAGTCTTGGACTAGTGGTTTGTGATCTCACTTTTGAGTTGTGTTTCAGGTTAATAACACAAATGGCCTATGCTTGATGATGTGCTTCCATTGGACTTGACTTGTGACTTGTATATGGCTAATTTTGACTTTTGTTTTGCAGGGTTTGACATTTGAGTTTGAGCCTTAATGGCTTGCACCTTGGCGCATTGGCTTGTGTTTGTCTGTGTATAGTTAATTGTGAACCATTTGCTGTTTAGTTCTGTGATTGGTATACTGATTGTATTTGATTGATTTCAGGTACATTAGTTGCTAATATTGCTTTGCTTTGCTTGATAAGCAATTTGCACTGAGGTATAACATTCTTGTCTCCATGTAGTCTGGAAGACCTGGCCTGTTACTTGGCCAGGCACCTGTCTGAAGTCCTCCTTAAGAGGCGATGTTTGTGCTTGTTTTACTTTTGTCCCCAAGCAGGTAAAGACCTCTATGAGGCAATTGGCGGATATAAGAGATATGCAATCTATCTCCCGCTATTCTGTTGAGTCGTCCCTCTGCTCACACCACCGTGTTGATGCATTGAGGACACTAACCCAAGATCTTGTACAGTGTACAGTTGTGTTAGTGTCTTGAGTGTAGAAGGGTTCCCACTTTCTGAACCCACACTTCATTGTCTGAAGCTCTCCCAGGCCAGGGATAAGAGCTGTGAAGTCTAATCTTCACTCACCTTTCATCAGCTTCACCTTGACTCTCAATGTCAAGGTTAAGAGCTAACCTTACCCCGATACAGAGGCTTGTTTGTCGAGGTTGATATGACCCCTCGACTAAAGCCTAGCCCTGATGTTTGAGCCCCTTGTTGGTGTGTTTATTTCATGCTGTATGTGTTTGTGTGGTGTGATTGTATCCCCTAGGTTTGCTAGACTCCGCGTAGTCTCGTTTGCATGACAATTAAGGTAGCACGGTTCCTTCGTATAGGACTTCCTTTCTTGCTTGAGCTTCCCTAAAACACAAACAAACATTATCCCCTCTTAAGGATACGGCAACTCCTTCTACTACAGGTGAGTAAGTCTCCAAAGGTCGAGCATCCGGTAGATTGCGCAGTGACGTCGTCCACTTAAAAAACACAAACCAACAGGAATAGTTTAGCCGAACTACGGCAACTCTGATTCTCATGTCCAGATGAGATACGTAGGCACGAGATGCGATGTCTTGTCGAGTTTGACTGACGACTAACAGTAATTCTTTTCTCTCGCCCTCGTTGCGATTGAGACCTTCCCTTTCTCTTGCCCTAGTTGCAATCGAGACCCTTCTTCTTGTTGTGTGCTTGGAAGCTGATGTAAGTCCATCGAGTGGCATTCGGGTTCCAGTGTGAGTTTGTTTCGGTTCGGATGCTGATGTAAGTCCAGTGATTGGCATTCAGGCTCCACGTTTGCCTTTGCCTGTGTCTGTTTGTGTGCGTGTTAGCCGAGCTACGAATGCTCTGATTCTCCTTCGTCCAAAGGAGATATGTATGCATAGGATGCGATATCCTAGCGAGCATGTGTCGTTTCCCCAGTTCGAACTACTTTGACTCTGATGTCTATGCTTGATAGACTAAGTAGGCCCAGGATGCGATATCCTGCCGAGTCAGTCTTGTCTGTTTTCGTGTGTCTCTTTCAGCCAGTATTTGTGTGTGTGTGAGCAGTGTTTTAGCAACCATTTTCCTTCCTATTGTGCGTGGATCCCGTCGAGTACGACGGATGCGTAGGGGTGCTAATACCTTCCCTTCGCATAACCGACTCCCGATCCCATTCTCTTTGGTCGCGAGACCATGTTCTTTCCAGGTTTACTCTGAGCGTTTCCTTTCCCTCCTTTGGGATAAATAACGCACGGTGGCGGCTCTGTTGTTCTTGTTTTCCCGCCGATTTTTCGCGTAATGCGACAGCTGGCGACTCTGCTGGGGATAAGAGAAGTTGACCTGTGCTGGTCCATCTTCCCTAAGCGAGTCTCTCCTAGCGCTCTCTAGGTTAGGATTTAGGTTGCTATTTGCTGTTATTTATTGCATTCATGATTATTATGTTGTATATATGTGCATATCTGTTTGCATGCATCATATTGTCATCATGCTGTCTCCTGTACAGGTGGTTCTCTCTGTTGGGGTGGGTGTTCTGAGTGAGGCCCAATACCCAGGCCTGAGTATACACCTAGGATTAGAGTGGTCTCGTGTTTCTTCACATGTTGTACGACATGATGGGGAGACATGTCACCACAGCCGGACGAGGTTCATTTGAGAGAGTCCTTCCGGGTGGAGTTATTCCGCTTAGGTTGGATTATCTCATCTGAGCTATTGACTCTGGTGACCGATCATTTCCCAGATCTTTGATTGAGACGATCTTAAGAGAGCTACAATGGCACACCCGAAAGGGCAAACCCGTTGAGTATCTTTGCCCGATTGTCGAGATCATTATCCGCCTTAGGATGACCTGATTAGAATTCACCTGTGAGGGGAGGGTTGATTCTTACAGATGCATGTTCTGATGGTGACTATTGGTTCCGTTGATCAGAGCCCTATTTATAAGTCGGATTTATGGACATTTATTTCCGAGACGCCGGAATTCTATCCGCGGTATTTATCAGTGGGGATCCGTTTATTTCAGGATTCCCTGGGCCGATTCAGAGATTGTTGTGGTTATCTGTTCAGAGAACCTCTGGTGACGATAGTGATGTAATCTCCGGTTCCGTTTATTTCGGAACTCCCCAAGTCGGATTTATGGTAACTCAGTTGACTGGGACTGGTTCAGAGAATGGGTCTTCAGATGACTTGGTGGCACAGTGGCCTGCATTCATGCATTTGCATCATCCCATTTTGCATTCATCTGCATTCAACCCATGTTGATCCGTACTCAGGGTCCATTGTTGATTGAGATTCTGGTTGAGAGATATCCAGATGTTCGAATGTTATAGATGAAATTTTATCTGTCTCGATGAAACTAGAATCAAAGGACGAAATATTCCTGGTACGGATAGACATTGCATGTGTGAGTCATACTAACCCATTTGCTGTTTTGTAGGTGTCAACCGGTGCGCATAGCTCGTCTGTTCAGATAACCTGCTAGGGGCAACAAATCCGAACTGATGGATCCTCCCAACGCCGACATCCTTGAGCTGAAGGAGATGATGAGGGGATTGGTCAGTATTGTGCAAGGGCTTGCCTTGGGACAGAAGGCCATGTCTGAGAGATTGGAAAAGATTGAGAAGTGGTTGATGGTGGAGAAAGTTCAGGGAAAGGCTCCGTCATCCGAAGTAACAAATCCCTCTGGCACTGTAGCCAAGAAACCCTCTGACAGTGGTCCTTTCAAGAAGGAGGTTGAGCCAGTTGGTGTGCCAGCAAAGAAAGAACGCAGTAAGGATCGTTATCATCCTTATGCTGCTGTTGTAACCACTCCTGTTGTTAATCCACTTGTACCATCGCAACAACCACCACCTCAACAGAAGGCACCGAGAGCTAGGAGCCAGGTGAAGAAGAAGAAGGAGGAACATCAGTTTGAGGAACCACCTGTGACCTACACCCTTTTGTTCAGGAGATTGAGGGATTTGGGGTTAGTCCGGCCAAGGATTTTGATTCCCATAGCACAACAGAAGAGGCCTGCACATTATGATGAGAATGCCAGGTGCGAGTTCCATTCTGAGGCACCCGGGCACAATATTGAGGGTTGTAGGGCTTTCAAGCATGTCGTCCAGGACATGATGGACTCAAAGATCATCAGCTTGGCACAGATCATGGATGGGGATGTCAACCCTGTACCCAGGAAGGGTCCTGTAAAGATGAAGATGGTGAAAAAGGTCAAGAAAGGAATAGAGATGACTGAGGAAGATCAGTTAAAGGTTCCCATGGCTGTGGTCCCAAAACCTCTGATGCAGGATGGAGCTTTCCCTGTTATTGATAATAGTTGTGCGGCCGTTGCCACAGAGAGGGGTGCGTTGATGAGAGATACGACCCAGAAGATGAAAGAGGTAGAAATGGACAGTGGAAAACTTGAAATACCCAGTCAAGCAATCGAAACCGTCAAGGTAGAGAATGCTGTTGTTGTTGAGAAGGAGAAGAAGCTGTCCATTTCTTCTTATAAATAAGCTCTAGAGGTGGTGAAGAACAAAGAGGCTCGAGGCTGGGGAAGGATCATTGACATAGTGGTAAAGGCAGACATGTTCGGGATTGGTTATCCAGACCAAGAGTCGTCTAGACCAAGCAGAGGACGTCGTCCACCGTACACCTTTGTCAGTGCAGGAATGCTGGATTCTGATCATGCTTGTTCAGTGAGTGAAGGGATCGACCGCGACCGCGAGCTCGAGCTGTGGATAAAGTCGTGCGTACCAGGCAACTGGAAGGCCTCCAAAATCACCACTGTCGCTCATCCGGAAGTGTAGTATTTCTGTTTTTCAATTTTTGTTTGCATGAAAGCCATACGTTTTGCCCGAAACGTAATGGTCCATTGTAAGGGCCATCTTATGTGTTTCATTGTGCAACATTTTGCATCAGTAATGAACAGATGTCTTTGTGATTAAAAGCGGTGCTCCCTGTTTTTCACTTTTTGCAGTTTAAAAAATAAAAATAAAAATGGCAATGTTTTTATTCTCTTTCTTTTTGATTCATTTGGTTCCGACCACAAAAGTGATTACCTTCCTGATCTCATTGATAACAATTCGGTTACACCTTTGTATGACTTCGACAATCCGCTCTATTATGCCGAAGAAAAAGGCGAAGAAGATTGTGATCTGTTGAAAGATTAACCAAGTTGTTAAGACAAGAGGAGAGGGCGATTCAACCGCACGAGGAGCGATTCAAGATTGATACTCCAGACACCGCCGAGGTCAGAAAGTGAAAATTGAGGCCGCTTCAGAGGCGAGATGAGGATATAATGGTAGGAGCATGTGGACGCCTTCGCCTGGTCGTATCAGGATATGCCAGGGTTGAGTACCAATGTCGCTACATGCAAGCTACCATGGAGAGAAGACTGTCCTCTAGAGGAGCGGGACACCGGTGCCGCGTATCAGAGTGACTTTGTTTCATGATATGATTCATCGTGAAAGCGAATGCCATGTTGAGGACATGATGACAAAGTCCCAAGCCGAAGAGGGGCATCCGGTGGATCTGGGGCAAATTGTTTGACCGGATCGAAACTATTCAGACTGAGGTTGAGTCCGAACCAGTGCACTTGTGGAGTGTTGTCCGGTAAGTTGCCGAGGCTTATTGTGAACGAAAGAGGAATCGAGGTCGATCCTGCAAAAAAAAAAAAAAAAAAAGAAAAAAGAAAAAGGAAAAAGCAATGCAAGAAACGCCTGAACCGGAAAAAAAAAAGAGAGCAAACGGTCAGGTGGATATTGCCAAAAGGGCATCGGAAAAAGAATAAGTTGCAGGAACCTCTGATTCTGTTAATCTGGTACTTGACAGCCCTCGAGGGGTCTATGAGGTGCGTACTGAGTCAGCATGACGAGTCTGGTCGAAAAGAGCATGCAATTTACCTAAGCAAAAAGTTTATCGACTGTGAAACAATACACTCACTGTTCGAGAAAACTTGATGTACTTTGGCATAGGCTGCTCGCCGACTGAGACAGTGTATGCTGGTTCATACCACTTCATGGATGTCTAAGATGGATCTGAACAAGTATGTGCTTGAAAAAGCTAGCATTGACCGGACGGGTTGCAAGACGGAAAAGTAATTCTGAATGATTCGTGGCATACAGCGACCTATTGATGATTCTCAACCAAGGAAGTTTGAAGTCCCTGATGAGGACATCTCGAGGTACTCAAATCGAAAGATTGAGAGTGACCGATCCCGGAGGGGGGGCCTGACCCTGAATCTGAACGGATTCTGATGTCTGATGGGGAGAGTGTAAAGTGAATGAGCCAGTGCTTCCCCGATAACATTTGAATGCACCAACTATGGTGGCTGAGTACGAAGTTGGTATCCTGAGTGTCGTACTTCGGTACGTGCATCTGCTGGGGCAACGCCTTTCTCACTCCGGTATGGGATGAAGGTTGTACTACCATTTGAGACTCCGGTTTCGTCATGGGGTCCCATTGGACGTAGACTTGAAAAGGCTGAGTGGATAAGGACTCGGTATGACGCATGGAGCCTAATTAAGGAAAGGGCTGGCGGTTACTCGTCATGGGGCAGTTGTACCCAGTGAATGAAGCGTGTTGTTAACCAAAAAGTGTGACCTCGTGCGTATCACGTGGGAGAGCTGGTATTGAAAAGGATCCTTCCTCCTCAACGATCGTGGGGCAAGTGGACAAACAGTTATGAATGTCCATTCGTGGTCAAAAAAGGTTTCTCTGACAAAGCTTTGTCGTCGACGACCACGGATGACGAAGATTTTCCGTCCCCTGTGAATGCGGACGCAGTTAAAAGATACTTCGTGAAAAATTGACCCGCTGGACAAAAAAAAAAAAAGTCCAGGCAAAAAGGGGCATCCCGGGGAACCGAAAAAAAAAGAGAAGGTTCGGGCAAAAGTTAGGGATAATAAAAGAAAAGAACTGTACACCCGGCAAGTCGAAAACCCCACAAGGGCGGCTTGGGCAAAAAAGGGTATCCCGGTGGACTGAAACCCGAAAGGGCGGTCCAGGCAAAAGAGGGATTGAAACGAACAACTGCGTCCAGCATGATCGTTTGTGCTTGAGATATGACTTGGCTAGTCTCCGGCAGAGATCGATTGGAAGCGTCTTGTTCAGAAGGCCGAAAGTGCGGAAAGTCTTGAGGACATATAGGGCGTAACCGATTTGGAACCCGATGAGATCATGGTTTCACATTGCCATTAGGGTAGATTTTTCACTTTTATGCGCAATCACCTCTTTTCAGGGATTGCTTCCTGTGTGTTGCTCGGTTTTGAGCTATCTTTTTTCAGTCAATAAAATGCGTATTCAGTCAAATAGTTTTGTTTTTGTTTTCATTACCGCTTTGATTACGAAAACATCCGTTTATTTTGATAAAGAATATTTGCATTCTGAAACATAGAGGTCCCTTCCGATGCGTGCTTATGAGATTGAAATCTGGAAATCTTATTCGGAAGTTTGAGCGACTAAGATGTTGAAGTGTTGGCACGCCTGGGGCACGCTTTTATCTAACGACCTCTTGTACGGGTGCTGTTAGATATCTTCATTCACTGGCAGGTTGTGATATGAAGCCTTTTGATAAAAGATCCCCACAGAGTCCAACCAGGGGCAAGGGATAGACGAACAATGAAAGGACGGTGGAGGATTACGACGACGATCCTGGAAGGTTTAATCAAGAAGGCTCTTCAAAGTCTGAGGACTGGAAAGACTTGTATGAATCCCAGAAGTTCGATCCCCGTGGAGTACGGGGGAGTCGGGAATACAAGGTGATGAATCAGAAAAGTCCAGATGAGTCTGGGAGTCCTCAAAAGTGGAAAGTCAACACTGTGGTAGGATGGTGAACACCAGTGTTCGACAAATCGAAGGGCGTTCCGTATCCAATAGGCTGTATCCCCAGTGGGTGTGAGAGTGTTAGCTCCCTAACAGATTTGAGATCAGTGTCTCCTCAGCAAGTCTGAAGGTTACTGCCTTCCCAGCAGAGTTTGTGTTGATGGTTTTCCCTCAGAGAGGTCCTCAAGCGGATTGGGTTCGAAGAAAATCATCCCCAGTAGAGACAAGCATGGGTTGCCTCCCCTAGCAGGGTAATCTCCAAGCAGTATGGGTTCGATGGAGGTCATCCCCAGCGAGGTTTTGTCTTTCCCCAGCAGGGTGGAAATCGATGTGGTAATGAGATCCTCAGTACAGTTCCTGGAGCTCCCCAGTGTTGTCTTTGGAGGGGACGTGTGTTTATGCATCCATCATTTAGATAAGCATAACATATTGCATCATTAGTGCATAGCATTTCCATGATCATGGGGCATTGTGTAAAACAGGAAAAAACTCATGCATCAACATTGCAAACATGTCCATTAGCCCTAGGCCGTGGTGACCAGCCAAGATTGGATCGTTGGAAGGAGTTTAGCCTCGCGCCTTTGGATTGATTTCAGAATTGGGTTCCCCAACAGGGTTGAGAGAGGTGTTTCCCCAACAAGTGACTCCGCAAGTGAGCGGGTATCCCCCAGCAGGGCTATTCCCCAGAATTGGTAGCATCTTGCCAGCTTGGATCTTTTTCCCTAGCAGATATGGGTGTGTCTGATCT
This sequence comes from Lathyrus oleraceus, assembly GCF_024323335.1. NCBI lineage: Eukaryota > Viridiplantae > Streptophyta > Magnoliopsida > Fabales > Fabaceae > Lathyrus > Lathyrus oleraceus. The sequence goes on along the minus strand of NC_066580.1, from coordinate 169,352,332 downwards.
CTCCATGTAGAGTTGACCCCTTAAGCAGAAAGTGTCTGTCATTTCCTTCTGCGCTCCCCACTGAGTTATATCCTCGTGGATGACGGTTGTTTCCGTTCCCTCCCCTTGGGATGGGTTTTCCCTATTGAGTTCTTTCCTCATTAGGATGTCTTGGTTCAGTTTGCCTTTTCGGATTGATCCTGAATTGGCTTCTTTGTGGCCGTCTTTTGTGCTTCCCTATGGTATAAATGAATAGTTGCTCACTAGCCGGCACTCATTCATCTTATCCTCAGCGGAATTTGTTGGCTTCTACCTACGAACCGGTAGTTGTAAGTCCTATCTTTGTGGTTTTCTACCTACAACCCGGTAGTTGTAAAATCCCACTTTCATCCCCTAGCAGAGGTAACCTTTGTGGTTCATTCTGATTGTTGGCGGATTTTGCAGTCTTCTACCCACTACCCGGTAGTTGTAAATCCTTTTTTCTCACTCGGTCTCTCAGTAGACTGTTTGTTGGCCTCTGCCTACAAACCAGCAGTTGTAAGTCCTATCTTTGTGGTCTTCTACCTACTATCTGGTAGATGTGAATCCTCTGTTCTCCCCTTTGTGGAGTTTACCCTTGTGCTCATCCTAGCGATGACTGTTACTTTTCTGTGGTTTTCTGTCTACTAACCGGTAGATGTAATCCCCTCTTTATGGTTATCATTATCCTGTCTCGGTATTGATATTCCTTTCACCTCTCGGATATTTGCTTTGAGTAGCAACTTTATCCCCTTTTGATTGGTCATCTTTTGCATACCTAGGCCTGGTATCCCGATGCCTTTCTTGTCGGTCGATTTATCCATTTAACAACCTCCAACCCGGTTATGGATAATCTTCCATGCGAGTATGTTATCTACATTTTGACGGCTATAGATAATGTATCTCATGCGCTCTTGGGTCGAAGTCGTCCTCCCCAGTTGAGTAAGATTCGTATTCCTTTGTTCGGAATCGAATGTCCATCCTTTAACAAGTTTGCTTTCGCTCTCTTCAGGATGATGTCGGTCGATCTATCCATCTAACAACCTCCAACCCGGTTATGGATAACCTTCCATGCGAGTGTATTGTCTATGTTTTGACGGCTATAGATGATATATCTCATGCACTCTTTGGTCAATCTTTTGATTGTTTTCTCCAGCAGAGTAAGATTCGTATTCCCTGTGGAATCGGATGTCCATCCTTTAACAAGATCGCTTTTCTAGCCCTCTTCAGGATGTTGAGTGTTTTGGAAAACTAACCCATTCACGCTTTGGTCGGTCACCTGTTTCATGCCTACAACCCGGTATTCTTGGTGCTCCTTCCCGTGTGCTCGCTGTCGTGACCTTGATCCCCAGTGAGATCCCCTGCAAGTGTTTAGCCTTGCCCTGACATGTAGATGTCTTTATCCTGTTAACACCCGCGTGTGTTATTTCTTTGGTGTCGGTAAACACCATCTTTCGGTGCTTTCCCAGTAATGCGTAAGTGTCTGGTCTTCTTTGGTGTCGGTAAACATCATCTTTCGATGTTCGTAACGTCGTCCTCCCTTCCCTAGTGAAGATTTCTCCTCTCCGTTGGTGTTGATAAACGTCGAGTTTTTCCTATGCGTCCGTTGGCGTATAATTGATATCTTTCCCCACAGGGTCGTCCCCAAATGAATTCTCCTCTCCGTTGGTGTCGATAAACGTCGAGTTTTTCCTATGCGTCCGATGACGTGTAGTTGGTTATCCCCCACAGATCATTTGGTAATACCATATGATTCCCCTCAGAAGATTCCTCCTCTCCGTTGGTGTCGATAAACGTCGAGTTTTTCCTAGTCGTCCGATGATGTCTAGTTGTACCCTTCCCCATGCGGATTTACCTCTCCGTTGGTTTTGATAAACGTCGAGTTTTTCTCATTCGTCCATTGACGTCTGATTGTGTACCCCATTCCCAGTCATTCATTAATGTCTGGTTGATTCCCAACCAGAATCCCCAGTAGACGTCCTATTCGGTTTCTGATTGTGGTGCCTTTCCCTCGTGAAGTGGCTTTCTCCTTCTCCGTTGGTGTCGATAAACGTCGAGCTTCTCCCTTTCGTCCGATGACGTCTGGTCGAGTCTTCCCAGTTCATCCGTCGTCCGTTGATGTCTGGTCTCCTTCTCCGTTGGTGTCGATAAACGTCGAGCTTCTCCCTTTCGTCCGATGACGTCTGGTCGAGTCTTCCCAGGTCATCCGTCGTCCGTGGATGTCTGGTCTCCTTCTCCGTTGGTGTCGATAAACGTCGAGCTTCTCCCTTTCGTCCGATGACGTCTGGTCGAGTCTTCCCAGTTCATCCGTCGTCCGTTGATGTCTGGTTACCTCTCTGTTGGTCTTGGTAAACGTCGAGTTTTTCCTAGTTGTCCGTTGACAACTGGATGTATTTTCTTCCCCAGTTGGTCTACCTCTCCGTTGGTTTTGGTAAACGTTGAGTTTTTCCCATGACGTCCGCTGACATATGGCTGTATCCCTTCCCATTCATTCATTAATGTCTGGTTACCTCTCCGTTGGTCTTGGTAAACGTCGAGTTTTTCCTAGTTGTCCGTTGGCATCTAGTTGTGATTCCGATTCCCATTCATCGTGTTGAGATGTCTGGATGTGACTGTACCTTTGAGAAGAAGAAGAAACAGAAAAATCAAAATCCTCAGCAATAAATATCAGGTCCCAGTGGACGTTTCCGTTGGTGATTCCCCGCAGTATGCAAATTCTACGGTTCTTGGTATTCAATCCCTGTTTACCCTGAAAGTCTGACAGCCGTTGCTCTCATCCATTCGGGTTCCCAGTTGATTGAATAGGGGCAGCTGTAGCACCTCAAATTTGCACCCTACCTTTTGTACATTCATTTCATATTAGGTCATTGACATAACATGGTCCACTGCATAATGTCGCATCCGCGAAAAACAACCGGCGGGCTGAAACAAAAACAACACAGAGCCGCCACCGTGCGTTATTTATCCCAAAGAGGGAAAGGAAACGCTCAGAGTAAACCTAGGAAAAAGCATGGTCTCGCGACCAAAGAGAAAGGGTACGGGAGTCGGTTATGCAAGGGGAAAGTATTAGCACCCCTCACGTCCGTCGTACTCGACTGGATCCACGTTCTAAAGAAAAGAAAAGGTTGCTAAAACAAACATCACACACACACACACACCGACAACAACACAGGTGGGGTTAAGAGGAAGAGGGCTCGCTAGGACATCGCATCCTATGCCTACGTATCTCGTCTGGAACAAGAATCAGAGCTGCCGTAGTTCGGCTCACGCACGCCAAACCAGACACACACAAACACAGGCAAACCTGGAACCCGAATGCCAATCGCTGGGCTTACATCGGCTTCCGAACCAGACAAACACAATCAGGATACGGACAGCCAATCGCTGGGCTTACATCCATATCCTGACACACAAGAAGCTAACAAGCAAACACACACAAAAAGAAAAAAAAAGTGCCCGGAGAGACCTCGCACGGTCTCCTGCCTACGTACCTCATCTGGTATGAGGATCAGGGCGACGTAGTTCCCCTGAAAGGGAAAGAAATTCTAGCCAGAAACCAAGGGGAGACACACTACTAGGGAGCTGTACTCGAGCCTAGTGTTATCATGCATCATTGCCCTATGTTGTGGTTTCTATCTACTTGCACAACAACAAGCTAATCCTAACCAGGAAAACAAGCAAGCAAGCATCAATCAAAATAAAACAAACATTTCACATAGCACACACTATATCCAGTCAAGTGAGGCTCAAACAAGGGTGGACTGCCGAGGCACGTCAACTGTACAGGGGTAGTGTTAGCTCTTAACCTTGCCATTGAGGGGCTAAGGTGAAGCTGATGAAAGGTGAGTGAAGATTAGACTTCACAGTTCTTATCCCTGACCAGGGAGAGCTTCAGACAAAGGAGCGTGGGTCCAGAATGGAGGGACCCTTCTACGCTCAAGACTCTGACTCGATTGTGCAACAGCACAAGATCTTGGGTTTGTGTCCCAATGCATCAACACCGTGGTGTGAGCAGAGGGACGACTCAACAGAATAGCGGGGGATAGATTGCATATCCCTTGGGTTCCGCCAATTGCCTCATAGAGGTCTTTACCTGCTTGGCACAAAAGTAAACAATCACAAACATCGCCTCTTAAGGAGGACTTCAGACAGTTGCCTGGCTAAATAACAAGCCAGGTCTTCCAGACTACATGGAGACAAGAGAGTCTACCTCAACTGGTTTATACAACCAAGCAGCAGCACAACAAGTTCTTAAAGAACTAAAGCGACTATGGTACCTGGAATCAATCAAGCACAGTCAGTATACCAGACAAACCCAAAAGTAAACAACAAATGTTAATCTGTACAGTCAAACACAAGTTAATGCACACAAGTGCAAGCCATGAGCTCAAACTCAAGCATCAAACCCTACAACACAAAACAAGTTAGTTTACAACATCAACAATTCACAAGTCAATTCAAATTAACTTGAATTTTCCTCCTTAAGCCTTTTGCATCTCAACCTGAAAATCCAAACCAACCATGAGAAACAAGACCACTAGGCCAAGCCTAGGGTCCAAAGGAGATGAAAAATCCAAAACAGCAAGTGAAAATTATCCATAATCACAATCAAACAAGTTAAAAACAAATGCAATTGGTCCCATGCTCATACCAATCACCATTATCATTTTATGCACAAAATAGCATCAAACATGCAATTTGCAATCTCAAAAGACCAAACAGAAAGATCTCAATCAAATCCATGCCAAAACAATTCAATTAATTCCACAAAAATTCAAGTCTAAACAGAACATATCCAATGAATAGCATATCAAATTTCAGCTCAATTGGACAAAAGGAAGTAGGTCAATGAAAATCAAGAAATTTAGACAAGTTCAAGCAAGCCAACACATGGTATCCAAACAAACATCAACTTCCAAAAATCATAAATCAGTGACAATACATGATAAATGAATGGGATCAAAACCACAATGACCTATAATGTGTCTACAATCCACATGTCAAATTTCACATCCATCCATTTGACCATGAGAATTTCACAAGCAAAATACAATCATGTGTCACACAATGTCACAAAATGAGCCAACAGAAGAGAAAATCACAATCAATTAGAAAATGCCATCAAAAATTCCAGAAAGAAAATCATGTGATCTCAACATTCATATGTTCATTCATGCAAAAAATTGGCTCAATTCAACATCCCTAAGCATTTTAAATAAAATCATGAAGTTGACCTAGCTTGGTGTGACACAAATTGTCACACCTCTAATCAAAAATTCATATCTCCTCAACCAAGTATCCAAAAATCACAAACTCTACATAGAAATCACCATCAAAGTCTCCAGAATATGCACAAAAAATTTCATCCATTTATTTGAAAGCATCATCATTTCATGAAAGATATGGCATGGCATGTACAAATGTGACACATACAATTAATCCCTAAGCCAATTAATTTTCTACACGTGCACAAAAATCACAAAAATCATGATTAAATTCTACACATCATAAGGATCATCATGAAAAAAACCTCACTAATTTTGGATAAAAAATGAAGAATCTATGAATTTTTGAAGTTATGGCATCAAAATGTAAAATGAAAATGAAAAAGAAATGAAATAATATTAATAATTATGAACCAGTGGCATTTTTGTAATACTAAAGCGCCAGGCCAAAACGACGTAGTATCGTTTAGAAGAGCTGGCGCGCGCTCATTGGCCAGAGATGGCGCCAAACACCAATTCAAACCTGGCCACGCGAAAGGAAGATCTACGCGCACTATTCACATGTTCTTCATCAAGAACAGTCACGAATTTTCCAGAAACGGTCAAGAACAAATTGCAACCAAATGCAACAAGCTTATAGTCATTAGAACCGTCTTAACATGTACATGACGAATATGCAAAGCATTTTTCCTAACTCTCAACACACAAAGCGAATCGATCAATTTAAGTTTGCTCATCAAATGTTCAAATCCAGATTTCTCTTCCAATACTTAACCAAATTAAAAACCACAAGCATCATGTTAATCTACACTGAAAGATCTACAAAAGCCATGTGATAGTTCAAGCAATCGAAGAATTCAAATCCTAACCTCTTGAAGATGGCAGAGGTTAATTTGTGCTTTTCCACGTGTAATTCACCAAAACAGAAGAAGATCCAAGCTATGGAAGTTGATTAGAATGATCAGCTTAGCTCGATGATGCTTCAATTGCAAGATTCATCCATTTGCCATTGTTGTGCAAGCTTCCAACAGTCCAAGATCTTGAAGCTTTTGGCCACGATTTATCAAAACAGCTCCTCAATGAATCTTGTGGAAGATGAATCCAAAAAGAATTGTCCAAAATGATGAAGAATTGATGAAGAAATCTTGAAAAATAGTGATGAAGTTCTTGAGAGAATTTGAGGTTTTGGAGGGAAATTCAGTTATGGATCTTGAGAAGTGTGATGTAATTAACAAATTCTGTTATGATTAGTGATATATACCATAGCCTTAATCCAACTCTTAATCCAAATTAACAAAAATCATGTGATTAGTGCTAATGAGCTTTTAAGTGCAAGGGCAAAATGGCCTTTCCAAATTAAGCAATATGACAGCAAGATGACAGTTCACACAAGTCATATTTGGCATTTGGAGTGTGTTGGAAGTGGTCTCATGTTCATAGGCCTTGTAAATCTCAATTTCACTATCTCACACCAAAAGTACAAATGCATCCACTTGAAAATTGACTTTTTGCCATGAGCATTTTTGATGAATTTTGACCATACACCATGAAATTACATGTGAAATGGGGTTTGCTCAAAGAAAGATCACCCAAATTGGACATTCCATGTGAAAGTTATGCCACTTTGATTTTAGGCATTTTTGGAAAATGAATGGACCATAACTTGCCAACCATACATGGGAAATTCAAGTTCTTGGACTTTTTGGAAAGGTGAGAGCAAGATCTACAACTTTCATGTTGGACAAATTTTCATTTGAAGCTTTTTTGGACATGTAATTTTGTGGTGAAAAACTTTCCATTTTTGGAAACTTCCATTACAAGTCACTTTCCATTTTTGGCAACTTTTTATCTGACCTTATTTTCTTCATTCTTGAGGTTTGAAATGCCAAATGAAGCTTGTTTCAACATGAATGAAGTATATCCAACTCTCTCCCACCTCCAAATCCATAAAATCAAGCACAGTTGACCACAATTGACTTTTTCAACTGATAGATGAATTTGGCAATGCACTGATCAAGTTGAGCCTCAAACTCCTGATGAAATGGCTCAATGATGAACCCCCAGCTTCCATAAGCTCAATATAACCACATGATGATCCCCATATTCATTGTAGACCCCATCTCCATGCCATGCCCTGATTGGCCCAATGCAACTGATTAAGGTTGACCAGTGGTCAAAACCCTAATCCCAAGGTATCTGATCAATCTTCTGGAATCCTCTGGATGATAACAAGACCATGATGATGATGATGTACCATTTCAACCAAGATCAAGATCAATCTCCTTGAGAATCAAAAACCCTAATTTGAACCACCACCCTCAGATAGTTGGTGACCAGTCCAATGAAACCCTAGCTTGCATCATGACCTCTTCATCTTCTGACCCAGACTTATGAGGATGACTTGCACAATGTAACCACATGATATGCAATATACAATGCCTAATGACCTAAAAAATGCAATGCAATATGTTAGCTAGTCCCAAGAGAGGAGGGCAAATTTTGAGGTGTTACACATAACATTGCATTGTCCATTTGCCCAAGTGCAAGCCCACTGACAAATTAGGTCAAACTGGTCAGGAGAATCAGTTAAACAAGCAAGCATATGATATTTTCATTGGAACAAAGCCCTATGGTTGATTTATCAAGTTCATATGGTCTAAGGATCATTGTGAAGTGGTTTGGCCAAAGATTGGATGATCAAAGCTCAATAGTCAAGCTGAATCTCTTCAGAAACCCTAGAAAGTCAATTGTGGTCAACTGTGCCTGATTTTATGGATGGGAAGGTGTGAGATGGTTTGAAAGGCCTCATTCATGTCCATATAAGTCTCATTTGACATATCAAAGACCAAGGTTGAAGATTTGGAGGTCAGACAAGAAGTTTCCAAAAATAACAGGTGACCTGTAATTTCAACTGCCCAAAATGGAAAGTTTTTCTCCCCAAAATTACTTCATCATACAAGCTTCAAATGGAATTTTGTCCAACATGAAAGTTGAAGATCTTGATCTCACCATTCCAAAAAGTCCAAGAACTTGAAATTCCCATGTGTGGTTGGCAAGATATGGTCCAATCATTTTCAGAAAATGCCCAGATTCAAAGTGCCATAAATTTCACACGGAATGGCCAATTTGGTTGATTTTTCTTTGAGCAAACCACATTTCATATGATCTTTCATGGTGCATAATCACATTTCATCAAAAACTCACATGGCAAAATGGCATTTTTCAAGTGAACACATTTGTATTTTTAGCATGACATAGTGATTTTGAGAAATACATGGCCTATGCACATGGGACTTTTTCCAACACTTCACAAATGGCATTTTAGACGTGTGTGAATTGGTTTTGAGCTGATATATGGACTGGTTTAAAAAAGGGCATATTGGACCTAACACATGAAAATGCACATTATGCTAATCATTCTAATTTTGCTAATCATGATTAATTTTTGGATTAGGGAGAGGTATATAGTCTTAATTGTAACTGTTTCTCATAATGAGATCTCATATTTTCAGATCCAAACCAAAAAATCTCACAATTCTCTCATTTTTTCTCAATTTCATACACACTTTTTCTTCATTGTTCATCAATAATTCTTCAACACTCGTGCCATTTCTTTATAGATTCATCATCTGCAGGTGCATTGGAAATTCTGTTTGAAGGAATTGAGGAGGAAAACCGCGCCAATTACCAACTGTTGCAAGCTTGGATTTCCATGGTAGCTTGAAGAATCCATCACCTGAAGCACAACTGAGCTAAAGCATCGGTTCCACTCCACTTCTACATCAACATACTCCACCTGTTTCACACAATCGCGCCTTGAAAACACCTAAATCGAGCACTGCACATCAAGAAGGTACGGATTCGATTCTCACCATGCTTGAAATTGACATATGGATTTGATAGAGTGAAGATTATAGAGCTCATTGCAACTTAGATCACTTAATTTCATCAAGTATTGCTGAAGAAATCTAGGATTTAAGTTTAGAATGTAAAACCTATTCTTGCTCGATCTGTTCTGTACACTAGGAATTAGAAATTTTCATGTGGATATTAGGCTTGTGCTTGCTGAGACGGTTCTATCCATGTACGATTTGTTCATTTTGTTGAAGATTTGTGCATTTTGGTTTTTTCTGGAATTCTGTTGAAGAACACGAGGAAGAACAGCTCCAGGCGAGCTTTTGATCCGTTTTTCTGGATTCCAATTCAAATTTCGTGTTTACCGCTCAATTCCACCAATCATAACGTGCCAAGCCATTTAGTTATGCGCTGCGTTTTGCTTACTGATTCCAATAATTACAATTTTGCCACTGCGCCTAATTAATTCATTTTTCATGTTAAATAAATATTTCATTTTCATAATAAACTTCAAAAAATCCAAACTAATTCATACCTAATCCAAATTGCATGGGAATTTTTGTTTTGGATCCCAAATTTCATCTAGTTTTTTATAGGCATGGTAGTCCAAGTTGTGCCTGGTGATTTTGTTGACTTTTCCTATTGCCTTTGACTTGTGTACATTTTGTGTATGTTTCACCATATTGATCATGAAATGATGATGCCTTAGCCAAAATGAATGAAATTTCACATGCTTGTTCTTGACTCCTTTCTGGTGATTTTGATGTATAGTTTGTGAATTTTGGATTTATGGTTTACAAGATATGATGTGTTCAAGTTGAGTGTGACAATGTGTGTCACACTATGTTATGCTGTGTTCATGAATTTTGTTTCCATACTTATGCTTTTCCAATTGCTTTCAAATTTTGCATGTGATATCATCTGTATGTCTAGTTTTGCCATGATTTTTTTGTAGGAATGGTTGAGCCATTTCCTATTTGATTGAGATTTTTGCTTGCTGTTTAGACATTTTAGGGTTTTGCTGGAGTGATTGACTTCCATGTCTTGTGAAATGCTCATACCATATCATATGAATGTGAAAGTTGGTGGAGTGATTCCTAACATGTTTGAGTTCACTTTGGCTTTGGTCCCATTCATTTATTGGTTGTTCTCACTGTGTTACATTTGATTGAAGTTGACACATGCTTTGTGACTTAGTTTGGATTGATTTTTGCATGCCATGACATGTTGAATTTAATTTCCCTACTTCCACTTATCCAAATAGCATGAAATTTGATATGCTGCTTATTGAATATGTTCTGTTTAGCATGGAATTTTTGTGGAATTTATTGAGCTGTTTTGATATTTTTTTGATTGAAATCATTCTGTTTGCTCATTTATGGTTCACACTTGCCTACTTTGACTTAAATTGTGCATGAAATGAATTTGGTGCATAGTTTTGATGTGAGACCAATTGGATTCTCTTCTTAATTGATTTATCTTGGTTTTGATCATTTTTCACTTGCTGTTTTGGATTTTTCATCTCCTTTTGGCCCTAGTCTTGGACTAGTGGTTTGTGATCTCACTTTTGAGTTGTGTTTCAGGTTAATAGCACAAATGGCATATGCTTGATGATGTGCTTCCATTGGACTTGACTTGTGACTTGTATATGGCTAATTTTGACTTTTGTTTTGCAGGGTTTGACATTTGAGTTTGAGCCTTAATGGCTTGCACCTTGGCGCAATTGCTTGTGTTTGTCTGTGTATAGTTAATTGTGAACCATTTGCTGTTTAGTTCTGTGATTGGTATACTGATTGTATTTGATTGATTTCAGGTACATTAGTTGCTAATATTGTTTTGCTTTGCTTGATAAGCAATTTGCACTGAGGTATAACATTCTTGTCTCCATGTAGTCTGGAAGACCTGGCCTGTTACTTGGCCAGGCACCTGTCTGAAGTCCTCCTTAAGAGGCGATGTTTGTGCTTGTTTTACTTTTGTCCCCAAGCAGGTAAAGACCTCTATGAGGCAATTGGCGGATATAAGAGATATGCAATCTATCTCCCGCTATTCTGTTGAGTCGTCCCTCTGCTCACACCACCGTGTTGATGCATTGAGGACACTAACCCAAGATCTTGTACAGTGTACAGTTGTGTCAGTGTCTTGAGTGTAGAAGGGTTCGCACATTCTGAGCCCACGCTCCTTTGTCTGAAGCTCTCCCTGACTAGGGATAAGAGCTGTGAAGTCTAATCTTCACTCCCCTTTCATCAGCTTCACCTTGACTCTCAATGTCAAGGTTAAGAGCTAACCTTACCCCGATACAGAGGCTTGTTTGTCGAGGTTGATATGACCCCTCGACTAAAGCCTAGCCCTGATGTTTGAGCCCCTTGTTGGTGTGTTTATTTCATGCTGTATGTGTTTGTGTGGTGTGATTGTATCCCCTACGTTTGCTAGACTCCGCGTAGTCTCGTTTGCATGACAATTAAGGTAGCACGGTTCCTTCGTATAGGACTTCCTTTCTTGCTTGAGCTTCCCTAAAACACAAACAAACATTATCCCCTCTTAAGGATACGGCAACTCCTTCTACTACAGGTGAGTAAGTCTCCAAAGGTCGAGCATCCGGTAGATTGCGCAGTGACGTCGTCCACTTAAAAAACACAAACCAACAGGAATAGTTTAGCCGAACTACTGCAACTCTGATTCTCATGTCCAGATGAGATACGTAGGCACGAGATGCGATGTCTTGTCGAGTTTGATTGACGACTAACACTAATTCTTTTCTCTCGCCCTCGTTGCGATTGAGACCTTCCCTTTCTCTTGCCCTAGTTGCAATCGAGACCCTTCTTCTTGTTGTGTGCTTGGAAGCTGATGTAAGTCCATCGAGTGGCATTCGGGTTCCAGTGTGAGTTTGTTTCGGTTCGGATGCTGATGTAAGTCCAGTGATTGGCATTCAGGCTCCACGTTTGCCTTTGCCTGTGTCTGTTTGTGTGCGTGTTAGCCGAGCTACGAATGCTCTGATTCTCCTTCGTCCAAAGGAGATACGTATGCATAGGATGCGATATCCTAGCGAGCATGTGTCGTTTCCCCAGTCCGAACTACTTTGACTCTGATGTTTATGCTTGATAGACTAAGTAGGCCCAGGATGCGATATCCTGCCGAGTCAGTCTTGTCTGTTTTCGTGTGTCTCTTTCAGCCAGTATTTGTGTGTGTGTGAGCAGTGTTTTAGCAACCATTTTCCTTCCTATTGTGCGTGGATCCCGTCGAGTACGACGAATGCGTAGGGGTGCTAATACCTTCCCTTCGCATAACCGACTCCCGATCCCATTCTCTTTGGTCGCGAGACCATGTTCTTTCCAGGTTTACTCTGAGCGTTTCCTTTCCCTCCTTTGGGATAAATAACGCACAGTGGCGGCTCTGTTGTTCTTGTTTTCCCGCCGGTTTTTCGCGTAATGCGACACTGTGCAATCCCATACTAAATCAAGAAGACCCTCTGTTCAGAGGAAGCCAGTACGCCGTGCAAATAATCAGCACCAGGTGGCTCATATAGCACCTGTATTCAGAGACAGTGCTCAATATCAGCAACCTCAGCATCAGCATCAGCAACAACAGCCTCAGTATCAGCAGCAACACCGTCCACAGCAACAGGCTTACCAGCCTCGTGGCAGCACAACCAACCAGGCTAATCTGAGTTATGATAGGAAGAAGATCAGCTTCGATCCAATTCCCATGTCATACGCTGAACTATATCCTTCCTTGTTGGAAAGGAAGTTGGTTACTCCCAGGGATCCTCCTGCCGTGCCCGCAAATCCTCAGTGGTGGTACAAGCCAGACCAACACTGTGTGTATCATTCCGGTGCTCCGGGTCACAACATCGAGAACTACTTTCCACTGAAGACGAAGGTGCAAGACCTGATGAGATGTGGCATACTGAGCTTCGAGGACTCAGGCCCCAATGTTACCAAGAACCCATTGCCCGAGCATGGGAAATCTGTGAATATGGTCCAGGGGTGCCCTGGGAAGTACAAAGTCAAATATGTGAGCCATATTAGATAGTCACTGGTCGAGTTGCATCGTCTGCTGTGTCAATACAGCCACATGGAGCATGACCATGACAGATGCCGCAATTGTTCCGTCAATCGTCTGGGTTGTCGCCAAGTGCGAAGAGAGCTTCAAGAGCTATTGGATGAGGGTACTATAGAGATTCTTCAGAATCGTAATGTTGATGAAGATGAACCAGAAGTGAATGTTATATCTCCTGTGTTCAAGCTGCCTGAGCCTGTTGTCATTCGTTATGATGGCAGCAAGCCGAAGGTCTCTCCTTCTCTAGTAATTAAGCCTGCAGGCCCTGTACCTTATTCTTCTGACAGAGCTGTGCCGTTCAGATATAACCCCGTTGTTGTTGAAGATGGGAGAGAAGTGTCGTTGCCTTCAACTTCTGTGACTAATATTGCCGATGTAAGTGGGTTGACCCGGAGTGGTCGTGTGTTTTCTGCGCCTAAGCCTCAGGCTAAGGCTGTTGTTTCTGATACTATTTAGCGTCCGGTTGGGACGGCTGTGAATGTTCAGAATCCGGCACCTGTTGCCAAACCCTCCTCCTCTGTACAAAAGACTCCTGCTTCTTCAGTTGGCCCGAGTGGCACTGTGAATGAAGAGTGCGATGAGATGCTGAGGCTCATCAAAAAGAGTGAGTACAATGTTGTAGACCAGCTTCTACAAACGCCATCCAAAATTTCCGTATTATCTCTGCTGCTGAACTCAGAACCCCATAGGGAGGCTCTGCAGAAGGTTTTGGATCTGGCTTATGTTGATCACGACGTCACCGTTGAACAGTTTGATGGTATTGTTGCAAACATCACCGCTTGCAACACTTTGAGTTTCTGTGACGCTGATCTCCCTGAGGAGGGAAGAGACCACAACATGGATTTACACATCTCTATGAACTGCAAATCTGATGCCATGTCCAATGTGCTGGTGGACACTGGATCATCTCTTAATGTATTGCCAAAGACCACTCTCTCTAGATTATCATATCAAGGGCCTCCCATGAGGCAGAGTGGTGTTGTTGTGAAAGCGTTTGATGGGTCGCGTAAGACCGTGATTGGGGAAGTTGATCTCCCAATCAAGATTGGACCAAGTGATTTCCAGGTTACCTTCCAGGTTATGGATATCCACCCATCATATAGCTGTCTCCTTGGCAGACCATGGATTCACGAGGCTGGCGCCGTGACATCCACCCTACACCAAAAGCTGAAATTTGTCAAGAACAAGAAACTGGTTGTGGTAGGGGGAGAAAAGGCTCTCCTGGTTAGCCACTTGTCTTCTTTCTCGTATATTGATGCTGAGGATGAAGTTGGAACTCCTTTCCAAGCTTTATCTATTGATGAACCAATCGAGAAGAAGTCTCATTCATTTGCTTCCTACAAAGATGCGAAACTGGCCATTGAATGTGGTGCAGTTGCTGGTTTGGGGAAGATGATTGAGCTTGAAGACAACAAGTCCCGGGCTGGCATTGGCTATTGTTATGGGGCATTCAACGAGCTTGGGCTGTTCACGAGTGGAGGATTCATCCATGCTGATCAACCTGAAGAAACTGCTGCTATCTTGGAAGAGGATGCAGAGGATCTGAACAATTTCATCATTCCTGGTGGTGTCTGCCACAATTGGGTCGCTGTAGATGTTCCTACAGTCATCCCTAGATCAGAGTAATTGTTCACTTTGTTCAAAACCCTTCTCCCATGCCAAAAGGAGAAGTGATGACATCGTTGGCAACATTTAATACAATGATGTTTCATTCAATTAATGCATTGTTAAACATTTGTTTTTCCATTTGTTTTCACTTTTTGCTTTTTGCATGAAATCAGTGATCACAAAAAACCCATAAAAACAAGAATAAAAGCAACATTTTTCATCTGCATAATGATTTGCTTGTTTAAATTCTAAAGTTTTTTATTAACCAAAATCATTATGCAGGTTGATTCTAAAACCCATTGAACATAATGATCCAACGCCATCTCCCAATTTTGAATTCCCTGTATTCGAGGCAGAGGAAGATGATGTTGAAGGGATTCCTGATAAGATTACCCGTCTCCTTGAGCACGAGGAGAAGATCATTCAGCCGCACCTTGAAGATCTGGAAACAATCAACTTGGGGTCTGAGGATTGTGTTCGTATGGTAAAGATTGGGGCACTTCTTGAAGAGTCTGTCAAGAAGGAATTGATCAGTTTGCTACGAGAATATTCCGATATCTTTGCTTGGTCATATGAAGCATGCCGGGTCTAGATACAGATATTGTGCAACATTTCCTGCCTTTGAAGCCTGAGTGCGTGCCTGTGAAGCAGAAGCTCAGAAGAACTCATCTAGATATGGCAGTGAAGATCAAAGAGGAAGTTCAAAAGCAAATTGATGCGGGGTTTCTGGTGACTTCTACATATCCTCAATGGGTGGCCAATATTGTGCCTGTTCCTAAGAAGGACGGAAAAGTCCGTATGTGTGTTGATTACAGAGATTTGAATAAAGCTAGTCCGAAAGATGATTTTCCTCTACCACACATTGACATGTTGGTAGACAATACAGCTAAATTCAAAGTCTTTTCCTTTATGGACGGATTTTCCGGTTATAACCAAATCAAGATGGCACCCGAAGATATGGAGAAGACAACATTCATCACACCTTGGGGAACATTTTGTTATCGAGTGATGCCCTTCGGTCTGAAGAATGCCGGAGCCACGTATCAGCGAGCTATGACTACCTTGTTTCATGATATGATGCACAAGGAGATAGAGGTCTATGTTGATGATATGATTGCTAAGTCCCGAACGGAAGTTGAACATGTTGAGCATTTGTTGAAGCTTTTTCAGCGTCTGAGGAAGTTCAGACTTCGTTTGAATCCGAACAAATGTACATTTGGAGTCCGTTCCGGCAAGTTATTGGGTTTCGTTGTCAGCGAAAGAGGTATTGAGGTTGATCCTGCAAAGGTCAAAGCAATACAAGAGATGCATGCACCCAAAACTGAGAAGCAAGTCCGAGGTTTCCTTGGCCACTTGAACTACATTTCCAGATTTATATCCCACATGACTGCCACATGTGCGCCGATATTCAAGCTCCTTCGGAAAGATCAATCTCATGATTGGACCGAGGATTGCCAGAAAGCTTTCGACAGTATCAAAGAATATCTGTCTGAACCTCTGATCTTGTCTCCGCCTGTGGAAGGAAGACCTCTGATTATGTATTTGACTGTTCTTGAAGACTCGATGGGTTGTGTACTCGGTCAACAAGATGAAACAGGGAAGAAGGAATCTGCTATCTACTACCTCAGTAAGAAGTTTACTGATTGTGAGTCTCGATACTCTATGCTTGAAAAGACGTGCTGTGCTTTGGCTTGGGCCGCTAAACGTTTGCGCCATTACATGATAAATCATACAACTTGGTTGATATCCAGGATGGATCCAATTAAGTATATCTTCGAGAAACCTGCTTTAACTGGGAGAATTGCCCGTTGGCAGATGTTATTGTCTGAGTATGATATTGAGTATCGAGCTCAGAAAGCTATCAAAGGTAGTATCTTGGCTGACCATTTATCGCACCAGCCGATTGAAGATCATCAGTCTGTTCAGTATGACTTCCCAGATGAGGAGATTCTGTATTTGAAAATGAAAGATTGTGATGAGCCTACACTTGATGAAGGTCCGGAACCTGGTTCCAGATGGACGATGGTGTTTGACGGCGCTGTAAATCAGTACGGGAATGGAATTGGGGCAGTAATCATTACTCCTCATGGCACACATATTCCGCTTACAGCAAGGCTAACTTTCAAATGCACGAATAATATGGCTGAGTATGAGGCCTGTATTATGGGACTAGAAGAATGCATTGATTTGAGAATCAAGCATCTTGATGTGTATGGTGATTCGGCCCTAGTTGTTAATCAGATCAAGGGTGAATGGGAGACGAATCAACCCAGTCTCATTCTGTACAGAGATTATGCAAGAAGGATTTCAACGTTCTTTACAGAAGTTGACTTTCATCATATTCCTCGAGAGGATAATCGGATGGCAGATGCTCTTGCTACACTTGCTTCCATGATTGTTGTCAAGTATTGGAATGAAGTTCCCAACATTGTCGTGTTGCGCTTGGATAGACCAGCTCACATATTTGCAGTTGAAGAGGTCAATGACGACAAGCCTTGGTATTTTGATATCAAGAATTTTCTCCAGAACCAGGTCTAACCGCCTGGGGCGTCCGTGAAAGATAGGAAAACTTTGAGAAGGTTGTCAGGCAGTTTCTACCTCAGTGGTGAAGTGCAATATAAGAGGAATTTTGACATGGTTTTGCTCAGATGCGTGGATAGACACGAAGCAAACCTGTTGATGACTGAGGTCCATGAGGGTTCATTTGATACTCATTCCAATGGACATGCCATGGCTAGAAAGATGTTGAGAGCAGGCTACTATTGGCTGACAATGGAGTCTGACTGCTGCAAATATGTGAAGAAATGCCATAAGTGTCAGATTTATGCGGATAAGATTCATATTCCTCCGACACTTCTGAATGTGATTTCATCACCATGGCCTTTCTCTATGTGGGGAATTGACATGATCGGCATAATTGAACCGAAGGCGTCCAACGGACACAAGTTTATTCTCGTAGCAATTGATTACTTCACCAAATGGGTCGAAGCCGCTTCGTATGCGAATGTGACCAGACAGGTGGTTGTGAAGTTCATCAGGAACCAGCTGATTTTCCGTTATGGTGTGCCAGATAAGATCATTACTGATAATGGATCTAATCTGAATAATAAGATGATGGAAGACTTGTGCGCTGAATTCAAGATTGCACACCATAATTCCTCTCCTTACAGACCCAAGATGAATGGGGCTGTTGAAGCTGCTAATAAGAATATCAAGAGGATTATCCAGAAGATGGTTGTTACGTACAAAGATTGGCATGAGATGCTGCCATTTGCTTTGCATGGTTATCGTACATCTGTCCGCACTTCAACAGGGGCAACCCCTTTTTCTCTTGTTTACGGCATGGAGGTTGTCCTCCCAGTAGAGGTGGAGATCCCATCAATGAGAGTCTTGATGGAAGCCAAGTTGACTGATGCTGAATGGATTCAGAGTCGTTATGACCAACTGAATTTGATTGAAGAGAAGCGATTGACTGCCATGTGCCATGGTCAGTTATATCAGCAGAGAATGAAGAAAGCATTCGATAAGAAGGTCAAGCCTCGTGTGTTCCGAGAAGGTGACCTCGTGCTCAAGAAAGTCTTGTCTTTCGTGCCCGATTCCAGGGGCAAGTGGACTCCAAACTACGAGGGTCCATATGTTGTTAGGAGAGCCTTTTCAGGCGGTGCTTTGTTGCTTACAACAATGGATGGGGAGGATTTCACTCGTCTTGTGAATTCAGATGCAGTCAGGAGATACTTTGCCTAAAAAAAAGAGTATATGCAAATGAAAAACAGAATAGCTCGCTAAGTTGAAAACCCGAAAGGGCGGCTTAGGCAAAAATGAGCATCTCGGTGGAGAACCTGAAAGGGTGATCCGGGCAAAAGTTAGAGACTTGAAAAAAAGTATATTTGCATCCCGTTAGATTGAGTACCTCACCCTGGGGCAATCTAGGAAAAAATTAGCGATTTGGCAAGTAACTGCATCCTGACAAGACTTTCTGTTCCACAGCTGTCTGATCGTCAGAGGTTCTCGATTCGTCGTCGACTGAAGCTTTGAATACATCGAGATTCAAATTGGTAGAGAAAGGATCATTATGTTCAATGTAGCCCTCTTCCAATATATATCACTGATTTCAAATTTGTACAGATCTATGGAGTCTTGCCATTTGCAGGCTACCATTCCATCAAGTCAATTTGAGCTTTTTATCCAATTATTTGCACTCTTATTTGTTTCAATTCAACAAATGTTTTGCATGTTTTAATTGATAAAATGTCATTGTTTTAAACCAATAAATTTTTTCAAAATTGTTGTTTTAAACAAAGTGAACATTCACAATGATGAAAGGATACTTAAGAGTTTCTCAGTGCTCTCCCAAGGGTGGCATGATTTCCAACAGGTAAGACATTTGTTCATATTCCTGGCATTGGTTGTATCCTCTTTATCCAGTTTTGTTGTAGGGGTTGTTCCCCAAGCAGAGCTTTTGTTGGGGTTATTCCCCTAAGCAGAGTGTTGTTGAAGACTTCGTTTTCTTCTCCAGCAGTTTCCTCTCCCCGGCTTAGGTGTTTTCCTTTTGGAAGTTTTGGTAGTGGGTGGTTTGAGACCCCGATACCCCGTCACTCTCCCTAGTGCAGTCGCCAGTGGAGTTGTTGCTTTTCTCCTCAGCATGGATGCTTTCCCTTTGAAGATTCAATGGTTGGTGGAGTGATATCCCGGTACTTTACCGCTTTCCCCAACGTTGTCGCAAGCTGAGTTGTTGCTTCTTTCCTCAGCACAGTCGCTAGTGGAATCTGTGATATATCCCCAAAGTAGAGCGCTTGAGGAAGATGTCGTTTTTCTCCAACAGTACCCTCTTCCTCAGCACAGTCGCCAGCGGAGTTGCTATATCTCCCCATCAGTGCGCTTATTCCTTCAGCAGGGCAGTGATTGTGTTCCTCCTCAGCAGCTGTGGATGTTCTCCTCAGAAGAGTCAGCATTTGGTGGTTGATCCCTAGCTCTCTTCCATATTCCCAGTGGGTTCTTCAGTGGAATCCCCCAGTAGATCTGTCAGTAGATCTGTGGTTTGGTGGATTGTATCTGCAATAATCCCCTCAGAGTATTCGCCAGAACTGGTATCCTCGACAGAGTTGCTTTTGTAGAAACTTTCGCTTGATGAAACCTCTGTTTTCCCCTAGTAGGTGGGTTGGTGGCCTAGCATCCAGAGATTGGGTTGATTCCCTGTTGCTTTTGATCCTCAGTAGAGTGGCTTGTTGCAGAATCTACTTGTGTGATCTACCCTTCCTCAGTGGGTGTATCCCCGATGGAATGGATATTGGTGCTTTCCCCAAGTAGAGTTGCTTGTGCAGTAGATTCTACGTGGATGATCCGTTCTCCCTCAGTGGGTCGTTCCCCAGCGGAGTTATGTAGAGTTGCTTGCATAGCAGTGAGCTCTTGTTCCCCTGCAGATATTTTGGGACTTCTCCCATTTCCCCAACAGATTTGTCTTTGTGGCCGTTGTTGCCCATTGTGACTTTCTGTTCGTCAGTTGGGTTGTTGTTGATCCATTACTCAGAGATTTGGTGTTTCATGATATCTCTGATCTTCTGCCTCCCCGCAGATCTTTGCTTTTCAGCATATGGATCTCCTGCAGATTGGCTTTCCAGTTGGTTTCTCCCCTGGAAGTATAGTACCGGGCGTTTGATTCCTGGACCTGTTTGTGTTAGATATGTCTGTTTTGTCAGCATTCATCAAACATAAATCACGCATATTCATGCATATTCATAAAACATTTAGATATTCATGTTGCATTTTTGCCATATATCTCTTGTTTGTTGTCTCCTGCTTTGGGTTTTATAGATCTCTTTATAGATCTTCCCGAGCAGATGTTGGGTGTTTAAATCTCTCCATATAGAGTCAGCCCCATAAGCAGAAAGTGTCTGTCTTTCCTTCTGCAGTTCCCCACTGAGATTATCCTCGTGGATGACGGTTTCTTCCGTTTCCTCCCAGCATATATACTGGGATGGATGTTCCTATTGAGTTATATCCTCATTAGGACGTGTCTTGATTCAGTCTGTCTGTTCGGATTGATCCCGAATAGACCATTTGTCAGCTGTTGCTTGTGCTTCCCTGTGGAATAAATGAATGAATTGCCCAGTAACCAGCATTAATTCATCTAATCCTCAGCGGAATCTTTTTGGGCCTCTACCCAGTATCCGGTAGTTGTAAGTCCCATGTTTCTTGCCTTTTGGCGGAATTTGTGGTTATATACCTTTTATTCCTCGGCAAGAGTTGTTGGTTGTCTACCCAGTAGTCGGTAGTCGTAAATCCTATTTTCCTGCTCTCCAGCAGAGTTTGTGGTTTGTTATAAACCCCATTTCTGTTCCCGTGCGGATTTGTGATTCTTTCATTCCCCACGCGGAGTTGTTGGTTTTCTACCCAGTATTCGGTAGATGTAAACCCTAATTCGTGTTTATCCCCACCAGAGTATGGCTACTACCCCGTATTCGGTAGTTGTGAGTCCTATCTCTTTTCCCCTAGCAGCGGTAACCTTTGTGGTTCGGTCTGGTTAGTAGTGGATTTTTGGCTGTTGTGGTTTTATCCCCAATAGAGTTGGAGTCTCCCTGTGGAATAAGTTGAATAATTTGCTCAATATGTGGCATTCGTTCATCCTATCCCCAGGTGAGTCTGTGGTCTTCTACCCCGTATTCGGTAGTTATAAATCCCATGTTGTGATTTCTCTCCCCAACGGAGTTTGTACCTTGTGGTACAGGTGGATAATTGCCGGTTGCTAGCAATTTTATCCCAGCTGAGTTTTTTGGTTTTCTACCCAGTAGTTAGTAATATTAAACCTCTTGTGTCCTCAGCCAGATTTTTGGTATTCTACCCAGTATTCGGTAGTTGTAAACCCTAATTTCTCCCCTTGCAGAGTTAACCTTGTTGTTCATCCTAACCGATGATGGTTACTCTTTGTGGTTATCATCATTCGTTGTTCGATGTTGATATTCCTCCTTGCTTCCGGATAATTGCCGTATGCTCGCAATTATATTCCCAGCAAGTCTTCTGGATCATTGCCGTATGCTTGCAATGTTATCCCTTTTGAAGTCACTAGTGGGTTCTTTCACCGTTTGCTAGTGATTTGTTCCCCGGATCATTGGTTGATTATCAATGTATCCCCAGCTTGTCCTTGTGGGTAATTGCCGGATGCTTGCAATTCATCCCCAGCGGATCGCCTTTCAGTTACCCGTTTGCTTGGTAATGTTGGTTGCTCTTTTGATTGGTCATCATTATATACCTAGTTTGGTATCTCGATGCCTTTCTTTTCGGTCGATTTATCCTTTGTTAACCCAGTAACCGGTTGTGGATAATCTTCCATGCGAGTATGTTGTCCACGTTCTGACGGGAATGGATAATATATCTCATGCACTCTTCAGTCGAAGCCTTTTGTGTTTCCCCAGTCGAGTAAGATTCGTTATTTCCCTTTTGCGGAGTCGAATATTTGTTGTTGGATAATTGTCGGATGCTTGCAATTTATCCCTTTGAGTTGTCTTTCGTTTACCTGTATGCTTGGTATCGATTGTCTCTCTTTTTGGTTGGTCACCTATTATATACCCAGTAACCGGTATCTCTGGTGTCTCTTCCTTTTTGAGTATATTATTCACGGTCTGCCGGTAATGAATAATATATCTCTTTCACTCTTTGGTTGGAGTCCTTTGTTGATTTTCCCTAGTAGAGTAAGATTCGTATTCTTTGTAGAATCGAATGTCCATCCTTTAACCAGTTTGTGTTTTGGATGATGAGTGTTTTGGCAGTAAAAACCAATCCACGTTTTCGGTAGATCGCCTATTATATACCCAGTAACTGGTATCCTTGGTGTTTCTTACCATGCGAGTATATTATCTACGTTCTGACGGTAATAGATAATACATCTCATGCGAGTATTCTATCCACGTTCTGACGGTAATGGATATTATATCTCATGCGCTCTTTGGGTTTGTGTCCCCAGTTGAGTAAGATTCGTTTTCCCGTTGTGGATTCGAATGTCCATCCTGTAAGTCGATTTGCTTTTTCAAGCCCTCCTTTCGGATGATGAGTGTCTTGGAAGTAAAAACCAATTCACGCTTCGGTAGGTCACCTATTATATACCCAGTAACCGGTATCTCTGGTGTCTCTTCCTTTTCGAGTATATTATTCACGTTCTGACGGTAATGAAAAATATGTCTCATGCACTCTTGGGTCAATCTTTTGATTGTTTTCTCCGCAGAGTAAGATTCGTATTCTTTGTAGAATCGAATATCCATCCTTTCAGATGATGAGTGTCTTGGCAGTAAAAACCAATTCACGCTTTGGTCGGTCACCTATTATATACTTCGGTATCCCTGGTGTTCCCTCCCTTCTGCTCCCTATTATGACCTTGGTCCCCTGTGGAGTCAGATTTTCCTGAGTTGATGTACCTTTTTTAGGTCTTTCTCAGATGTTTGGTTGATTGATATCTCTCACCCTTATACCGGTCTTAGATATTCATTCTTCCTGAGTTTGTTACCCTTATACCGGTAACACCTCATCTTGTTGCTTTTCCCCAGGAGAGTCTCTTTGTTAGACACTGTCCCGGTGGAGTTTCTTGTGGTGATTTTTTACCCTTTGCTGTATTGGCGTTTTCCCCAATATATGCATTTTTCCCCGGCAGGGAGGTTCTTTGTGAATCTTTTCCTGGTCCGAGTCCGGATTTTTATCCGAAGTATCCTTTGTGGATAGTTTGAGTCAGCTCGGGTCTTTCCAATGGATGTGTTGTTCTTTGGAATTCGTCTTTTCCCCAGTTTGAGTCCTTTGCTTCCCCAGTGAGGTCTCCAGTCCAGTCATGTGTTGTTCACGCTGTGTCACTTTTGTTTTCCCCAACTCGGAGTCGTGTCCTGCTCACGCATTCTTTTTCTTTTTTTCTTATCCCCAATAAGAGTCCCGTTTGAGTCTCTGTTCCTGGTGAGTGTATTACTCCGACGGATCGTCTTTTCTTCTGTGTGAACCATTATCCCCACAGAGTTTGTGTCTTTTACATGCATACATCTGCATCATGAGGTCTCTTAGGGACCAAAATTTGTCTCATTACTGTTATTTAAGCCCATTCTACCGCGTCGAGATGAAGATTTCTAAACTTCACTTCTCCGGCTAGAATGACCTTAAATAGGGGCATCTGTAAGACCCAAATTTTGTCCCTAAGATCCCTCATCATGGCATTATATCATATCATATCATATCATTGCCTCAAGGATCTTTGTGCACCTTTGCCTCCCTCTTTGTGGGTGGGTTATCTTGTGAGTGTGGTTCTTGATCACCAAGAATGTTTTGCATTTGTATATCATTGCTTTTCATTTGTTTACTAACCCAAAAGTACAAAAATATTGTCATCTAACCTTGTTACTTGTAGATGAAGAAATTCTAGGTCAAGGCAGTTAAGGCAATCCATTGAGCAATAGATGGTGGCCATTCTGAAGAATTTGGGCACCATGATCATTCATAAGAGGTTCATATGAGTTGTGATATCATTTTGAATCAAGATCTCAAGTGGTAGAGGCTTGGATTTCATCAAGGCATTGTTCAGTCAACCAAAACCCTAGCAAAGTCAACTGTGGTCAATTGTGCATAAAATCAGGGATTTGATGGTGGGAGATGGTTTGAGAGGTCTCATTCATGTCCATCTAAGTCTCATTTTCCATTTCAAAGATCAACATTGGAGAATTTGAGGTCAGACAAAAATTTCCAAAAATAGTAAGTGACCTGTAATTTCAAACTGCCAAAAATGGAAAGGTCTTCTCCTCAAATTTACATCATCAAGAAAGCTTCAAATCAAATTTTGTCCAACATGAAAGTTGAAGATCTTGCTCTTACCTTTCCAAAAAGTCCAAGAACACCCATTTCTCATTTGTGGTTGGCAAGTTATGATCAAATCATTGACAATGGATTTTGAACTTCAACAAGGCATAACTTTCACATCAAAAGGCCAATTCATGTGATTCTTTTTTGAGAAATTTTCTCTTGATCCCTACTATCATAATCATGCATCATATTTCACAAATTCTCATCATAAAAAAATGGCATTTTCCACTTGAATTAATTTGAATTTTTGGAGGGAAAAGGTGAATTTGAAAAAATGTGCATTATTTTCATTCCAAACCAATTCCAATTGCCTCAAAACAGATTTTTGAGCTTGCTACAAATGAATTTCGCACTGTTCCATTGGCCATGTGTGCATGAGGGTATTTTTGCCATTTTTGCATAAACCATGCCATCTCACTAATCCTTGCATTATGATTAAACATGATTAACAAGTTGGATTAGTAGAGGGTATATAACCTTAATCCTAACAGAATTCATCAACAAGAACTTCACAATTTCAGATCCAAACACTTTTCATCTCAATTTCTCTCAAATTTTTTCAACTTTTTTCCATCGAATTTCTTGATTTCTTTTGCTTGCTTCTTGTTCTAATCATCATCTGCAGGCATTGTTGAAGTGAATTGAGGCAAGATCTTGCATAATCCAGGCCAAATCGTGACTGTTAAAGATTGAGCATTCCCATGGCAGTTGGAGATTCCTTCGAGGTTAAGCATTGTTGAGCTAAAGTCTTGCATTCATTCATCTTCCTCATCATCATTGAGCATCTGTTTTGCATTTCCAAGCATTGAAACTCACGAATCCAGCTCTGCATCATCATCAAGGTAAGAACTCGATTGCTCCAATTCTTGCAATTATCATGTGGATTTTGTAGATCTTGGAATGTAGATCACACTGCACTTTAGATCTTGAATTTTCATTAAGATTTGAGAAAGTTATGTTGATTTGAATGTTGGATGTTGAAACTTATTTGGATCGGTTCTTGTGATATGGTTAGAATTAGGCTAAATCGTTGTTATATTGTTGATATGTGATGAAAGACGGATCGAATGGTGTATGTCTCGTGAATTTCTGGATTGTTTTGTTCTTGATGAGTATGAACACGTGATGAACTTGATGAAGCTTAGGATTTCCAATTTCCAGAATCACTTTGATCCGCTTGGCCTTGTTTCTGCATGTGTTTCGTGTTTGTGTGCCATGCACCAATTGCAGCTTGCCACCTCACTTAATGAAACGGTGCGTTTCATTAAGTGAGCGCCAATTTTAAACTCGTACGCGGTTCGAATCCTAGCTCCAGCATCTCACATGTTGCCATTTGCATTTTTTTTTTCTCTTTTTGCTTTTCATGTTTACATGCTTCCTTTCACCATTTTTATTTTTTCTTCCACATTAAAAAAATCATAACTCCTAAAATAATAATCCAAATCACCTGGAGTTTTTTGTGAAATGTTCATCATCATGTCTACTTTGTTTTGGATATTTTTTCAAGATTTGTGCACGGTTGAATTTTTAAATGGCCTAGGGTTTGTTCTTGTATGTCATTTCTTGCACATTGCTTACCATTTCTTTTATGAAATCATGATGCTTGATCCAATGAAGCTGAAATTTTACATGCATAATCTAGACACTTTGATGAGCATTTTGGCTTTGAGTTTGCTATTTTTTCATTTCTGGATTGTGAGATATGATATGATTATTGCAGGTGTGACAATGTGTGTCACACCATTTCTTGTTCATGTTGCTGATTTTGTTTACCATGCCATTCATTTGCCAATTGCATTGAATTTTTGCATGATGACACTTCTGGATGTCTAGTCTGAGCATGATTTTTTGTAGAATTTTTGGATCCATTTCCTATTTGTTTGAGATTTTCTCTTATGGCTTGTCATGTTTGGACTTTTGATGAGTGTTGAACTTTCATGATTTGAGGAATTCTCATGCTTTATCATTTGAGCCTGAACTTTTGTACATTGATTGTTGACATGTTGAAGTTCATTTTGGCTTTGGTTTGGTTTATTTATCTTATGTCATTTCTGTTTTAGGATTGCCTTAAGTTGATGCACCATTTGTGGTCTTGTTTGAACTTGTTTGTGCATACCTTGACTTGTTGATTTTAATTGACATGCTTCCACTTATCCAAATGCTATGATTTTGGTGTGCTGATCCTTTGATATGTTCTGTTTTGACATTATTTTTCTTGGAATTTATTGAGCCATGTTTGATTTGATTTGAAGTGGATCATTCTGTTTGCTCCAATGTGATTCCAACTTGCTTGTTTGACATGTCTTGCTTAGGAAATGGATTTGGTGCATAGTTTTGACATGAGACCAATTGGACTTTGTTCTTAATTGACTAATCTTGATTTTGGTCATTTTCATGTGCTGTTTTAAATTTTTTCCCTATCTTGGACCCTAGGCTTTGGCCTAAGGGTTTGCTTCTCATGTTTGAAGTTTTGTTTCAGGTTGCACATGCAAGTTACACAATTGATGATGCCTCATCTTGAGAGCATTTGATATTTGCTTTTGATTACTAATGTGTGTTTTGTAGGTTGAAGTTGATTCAATTTGGGATTGACTTGTGGCTTATGCCTTTGCCTATATTGGTTGTCTGTTGCATTAACTGTTGATTGTTTGTCTGTATAGCATACTGATTTGTTTGATGTTTCCACAGGTACATTTAGTTGCTATAGTTCATTGTGAACTTGCTATTGCTTCGCTTGATAGCTTAAGCATTGAGGTATAACATCTCTTCTTCATGTAGTCTGGAAGACCTGGCCTATTACTTGGCCAGGCACCTGTCTGAAGTCCTCCTTAAGAGGCAATGTTTGTGATTGTTTATTTTTGTCCCCAAGCAGGAAAAGTCCTTTTGATAAGGCAATTGGTAGATAGAAGAGATGTGTAGTCCATCTCCTACTATTCTGTGTGTCTTCCCTTTGCTCACATTACATGTTGAAGCATTGTGGATCTTAACCCAAGATCTATCGAGTCATTAACTTGTGGAGAGAGTTCCAACTTTCTGAACTCCCACACCTTCTGATATTCAAAGCTCTCCCTGACCAGGGATAAGAGCATGAGGCACACCCCTCATATCCTTTCATCTGCTTCACCTTAACTCTCAATGTTAAGGTTAAGAGCATCATTTACCCCATTCCAATTGACTTTAAAGTCTAACCCTTGCTTGAGCCTAATTGCTTGGATATAGTGTGTGCTAACTGAATCTTTGATTGCTTGGTTCATCTGTACATGTTTGCTCGATTGCATTTGTGCATTTATCATCATTAATTGTTCATTATTGCATGATCATCATTTCATATCTTTGTGATCCATCTTTGGTTTACCCATTGAGGGCAACTGTAAGTCCATCCATTGGCCATTGTTCCTATGATTTGGAAGGGATAGAGTGTAAGACCATTTCATTTGGCCACTTATGTTCATTGCTTCTGTTTGTTTGTTGCATGTGAGGATACAATTGTAAGACCATGTTGTTGGCTTTTGTATTCCTATGATCATCTGTTGGAGATTAGAGTAAGTCCAGATAGATTGGCATCTGACATCCACATTTTATTTTGCTTTAGGAGATTGGAATAAGTCCATTTATTGGCATTTGATATCCAGGTTTTGTTGGTTCTTAGGAGATTGGTATAAGTCCAGATAGATTGGCAACCGGTATCCACTCTTTTGTTTTGTTTTGCTTTAGGAGGTTGGAATAAGTCCATTTATTGGCATCTGACATCCCTGTTTTGTTTTAGGAGACTGGTGTAAATCCATCTATTGGTATCCGGTATCCACCTTTGTTGTGAGATCGGTATAAGCCCATATATTGGCATCCGGTATCATTTGTTTTGCTTATTTGTTATTGCTCATTTGCCTATTCCTAAGGACACACTTGAATCATCTTCTATATGATCTCAAGAGGTGAACCTTTCTGAGAAGTTTTACACTCCATTATCCATACCCTCTTTGTCCTAAACCTTTTCACACTTTGCTTTCAAACTTGTAAATACATGTTGTGCAAACATCTTCATGTCTTTTCAAATTAGAAACCTGGACCCTAAGTCCTTGACTTTTCAAACTCCATTTCATAACACTTCTTTGAATCAATCTTAATCATACCTGGACCATATTTTGTGAATACTCATAATCAATTAACTTCACCCATTCAATTGTTTTGTGGCTTTGTCCATTGTTGATATGTTTTACACATTAGCCATAGGTTTCAATTACCATAGTGGTTGATATAAATCTTACCTTATCCTTAGTGAGTTGATTGTAAGTCTTCCATACTTATTATAGGGTTAACCCCTCACTAGTATGTTGAAGTCGTCCTCGCATGGTGGATTGTTGATTCAGGTTGAGTTTTCTCCCATTGGTAATGAAAAGCCTTAGTGCTTGTGTTTTAAAATGAATTCACTAATTTTTGGAAATCTTTTAGCCGAACTACGGCGTTTTGATCCTTACCTTTCATGGAAGGTACGTAGGCAACGGGTTCATCCGTTCAAACACAAAAATAATAAAATTGTACATTCTTTTCTCATCTTCCCATTCATGTTTGCACAATATGTCATAAACAAATAAACTTTTTATACAACAAGTGTGAAAAGGGCTCCCTAGGAGTACCTAGGACGTTTTGGGTGCCTAACACCTTCCCATTGCGTAATTTACCCCTTACCCAGATTTTCTGATATTTTTATTAGTTTTCTACGTGTAAAACTTCTTAGGCTTTTGTTCGCTTTTTAGCCATTCCTTAGGATAAATAAAAGTGCGGTGGCGACTCGATTTCTTTGTATGCTTTGCTTTTGATTTAGTCAATAAATCATAAAGTAACGAATACACCGCTACAATTCCCATGGCGGAATTTAAATAGGGTTTGATTTCAGCCCTAAACTCTTATATACCCTAACGAGAAGTTCTACTCCCTCTCTTTACATCCACCTTCCTCGCATTACTCAACTCTCCCTTATACACTTCAGAGAGAGTGAGAAGATACCGATACTCTTTTCTTGATATTAAGGTCGATGTTGTTGCGACATTGTTTGTAGTGGTTGTTGTGTTTTCACTAAGCTCCTTCTGTTTTGTAATAAATCTTCTTCTCCTATAAAGTAGTATCAAAACAATATCCGATATGATAAAAATGACTACACTAACAACAATGACACCTAAGATCAATTCAATGTTAGTGGCAAGAGGAGTGGAAGTTGTTGGAGGAGAAGGTGGAGAAATATGAGGGGAAGTTGGATTAGGTAGTAGTGGTGCGTAATTGGTAATAACAAAGGGGTGAGATGGAGAGGGTGGGAAGTGTTACTTGGAATCCAGGAGAGAAAATGCATAAGAAATGCATAGAAAATGAAGGGTTGAAAACAGAAGTTATAAAATGTGAAGAATTGAAGAATTGAAGAATTGAAGAATTGAAGAATTGAAGAAGAAGAAGAAGAATATGATAAAGAAGGGATGTCATTGTTGATGGAAAAATATGGCAAGCAGAAGAAAATAATTTACCCGTTAGAGAAATGTTCTGACTTGTGTTGATATGAAAATCTCATGGTACACTTCTTTTACTCCCCGCCTCAGTTAAATTGCATAGCAATGGTAACATATTTGTCTATGGTGTGATAAAAAAAACTGGAAAAGCACAATCAACATGTGTCATATGACAATCATAATTTCAAATATAGTTTTTCAATTTGTGTATCTTTTATATATATTTTTTCAATTTGTGTATCTTTTATAATATATATTTCTTAAACACAATTATATAATTTTTATTTTATATTTATTTCATATTTTGTTGACTAAAACAATTGAGAATAAAATGAGACATAACGTTCGCCCACCAAGTATTAACAATACAACAACGCATAAAATTGGAAAAGAAGAATAGTCTCAACATCATCCTTCAGCTATAAAGCAACTACTTATCTACCTGGTTGTCTGTAACCTAAGAAGGAGCACAAAGTACTACAACAAAACAAAGGGGGAAGAATACTCTCAAAATATATAATGGTGCGAAATAATGCAAGGGTAATCTAAAGGCCAACAACCAACTTTTGTACATTCTAATTACATAAATTTTTACAACAATTACTCAATAACACCAGAAACAACTCGTATGCACAATCTTTGTGTAATGCAATGCAACAATGACTCAACTCATGCACGTGGTACCATCTCAACAAAGGTTCTTCATACGAATCGAGTCCCAACATCTAAACCCTGAGCCCTAACATATGCGCTTCAAGCCCCAACAGTTGAGCTTGGGACAAGTCACTAGTCTTAACATCTGAACTCGTAACTCGCCTCGTTCATAACAACGACAACATATGATACATGTACAATGTAATGCATAACCACATCAACTCAACAACAGATTTACCATTCCACATCTAACTGTAAATAACAACATCAAAGTAATCCCCACAACTAGACTACTCACCACAATCTCAATTATATGATCATCACATGATTATCCTTTCATCAACATAATGTAACACCATTAGAGTAATCAAATAATTTATTTAATCTACCAATATTCATCGAAACCCACCAAATAATAGCCAAACATCAACCACATCAAAAATCCAACTCATCGGACCAACTCGCACCCACTAACACGATAACGGGTAACCCGTTACCAGGGTGACATCCGTCGTCACCTTTTTCCATCAATTGTTACCCTTGTAACGACCATTAAGACTTTACACTTACTTGGATACGACGACAGTCTCCCCGCCTGACCGCTGGTGCCCGTCAACGTCTCAAAGCGCATGACGACTAGGACGTCACACGGGTGACTCTAGTCACCCTACTAATAACAGCAAAATTTATTTTATGTTATGGAGTTCAGTTCAGAACTCCAATTTTTTGCTCCAGACCCTCCAAACGATCATAGATAGTAAAGAAAAAACATGTTATCATCACAATATCACATACCAATCGATTATTACTCAAATTAATCAATTAATCACAACTTTTAACACTTTATTCAACATATTCATGCCAAACATATGAAAACAACTATTACCACAATTATGATTTCAAAGACCTAATTTTCATGGCAAATTAGTACACGAATTTCATAAATTACAACAATTATATCATATTATTACAATGATTTCATCCGTATCATCAAACATTCAATCAAAGTAGGAAAATAGAGAAAACCTAATGGAGATTAAGGACTTCTCCCTACTCATCATGCAATTGACATGATATTTAAAGTAACCCCCTACCTCGGATTTCTAGCAGCAACTCTAAGCTATACGACAATGATGATCTCTTCCTTCTTCCTCAAGCCCTAGGTTGCGTCTCTTGACTTTCTCCCCCAAAAAGATATGTACTGACAACTCTTAGTGAAGGTAATGGAAACACAAGAAATATGGGTTTGAATTGTATTTCAAAAAATAAAAATTTTGCAACCCTAAGATACTAACAGAAAGCTAAGAACAAAAATAATTAACATAATTATTTTTATCCTGAATCATTGTTAACAAAGTTACCTCTAGTCCACCTGCCAAGGTGATTTCGCCTTATCACAAGAACTTAATCCACTATAATCAAACTTGATTACAACAGACCAATTTTCAATGTCTTATTGAGTAATTTTGACTAAACCGTAGTTACTCAAGGAAATACAATCATAAGAATTGAGATACAAAGTGTGTTTACAAACTGCTTCTAAGAAAGCTGAATACACAAAATGAATTACAAGTATATCACACAAAATATATTCTATGAATAATATGAACAAAAGTTCTTTGTGTGTGTGTTTCTTTTCTCAAATATTTCACAAAATGCACTGCTCACGTATATGATAATCTCTTAGAGTGTAACATTGTTCCATTCTTCCAAGTCTTATTTATAATAGGCAATGAAGAGATTTGTTGGAGAGTAGAATTGGAGTACTAAAATGAAGTTGTATCCTTGCATAACGGAATATGAAAATGGGAGACAAAATGATACAATAGTACAGTCCTTATCCCACAAAATCAGTGTAGTGGAAGGAATATTTGATCTTGTACCGTGTACTATTTTCTCACGTAAAACCTTTTAGATCTTATCTTTAATATTCAAGGACTTCTAATAGAGAGGTGATTAAGCGTGCATAAAAGAAGAGCAAGAGTTTGATTGAGAGAATCTTCCGAAACTTGGTCTTTAGAGTCTTGATCTAGTTCATATGAATTGTGTCACCAGAATCTCAATACCAGGTTCTGATGAACTGGATCAAGACTCTGAAAACCAAGTTTATGATGATTTTGTCAACCATACTCTTACTCTTCTCTTATGCATGCTTCATCACCAACTTATCAAAAGCCTCTGAATATTGAAGATAAGATCAAAAGGTTTTATGTGAGAAAAATAGTACACAGTACAAGATCAAATATTCCTTCCACTACACTAGTTTAATTGGCTAAGGATTGTACTATTGTACCATTTTTTCTCCCATTTTCAAAAACCATTATGCAAGAATACAATTGCATTTTGGTATTTCAGTTATACCCTCCAACAGATCTCTTCATTGCATATATAAAGAAGACTTGTGTAGCGGGGTATTCGTTACCATTAGAGATATTGACTAAATCCAAGGTAAACCATACAAGTCGAGTCGCCACCGCACTTCTATTTATCCAAAGGAATGGTTAGAAAGCGAACAAAAACCTAAAAGTTTTATCGAATAAAAAACTAGTAAAAATGTCAGAGATCGGGGTAAAGGGGTTGGTTATGCAATGGGAAGGTTTTAAGCACCCAAAACATCCTAGGTACTCCTAGGGAGCCCTTTTCACATTTGTTGTAAGGTTGGTATTTTGTGAAAGTTTATTTGTGCAAACATGATTGAAGAGATGAGAAGAGAATATACAAGTTATTTACAATTTTGTGTTTGGATGGATAAACCCATTGCCTACGTACCATCTTAAAAAATATTAGGATCAAAACCTCGTAGTTTAGGGTAAAAATCTCAAAATAAGTTGGTGAATTGATTGGTCCAAAAGCCTTAAGGTCTTTTGTTATCCAAGGGAGAAAACTCAACCTAAAACCACAAATCCACCATGTGAGGATAACTTCAACACGCTAGTGAGGGGTTAACCCTATAATAAGCATGGAAGACTCATTGTCCATCACTAAGGACATAGGTGAGTATTACATCTACCTGAAGGATAACTCAAACCTAATAACTAAAGGTTATAAAAATTTTTGATTAAGAGAGTGGCCATTGCAACCACAAAAAAGTATTTAAATGGGTTATATTTACCAATGAAAAGTATGTACAAAATACGGTGAAAGTTGACTTAGAAGTTCAATTCAAAATAAGTGTTATGAAAAGAAAGTTTGAAAATCAAAAGCATAAGGCTTAGGTTTCTATTGTTTGAAAAGAAGTGTTAAATGTTTGCACAAAAGTTTTGGCTTGGGTTAGAGTGGAGGGAAGAAGAAGAATGGCTAAGGTCCTAATCATACAAGAGATGAGGGATAAGAAACAAGACCACAAATGGAGTTCCTCTCTTGAGATCATATTGATGATCCAAGTAGCTCCCATCCTTTGGAATATGCAAGCAAAATAAGTAATAAGCTCAAGCAATCAACATAATCAAACAAGCTCTTAGAAGATCCCCAATGGCTCTTGTGTCTTTCACTTTGGATGAACATGGCAATGGTTCTTCAATTTGAGCTCACATAGGATTCCCTAGCACAAAAGCACACACATCAAAGAGTTTTATGAAGCAAATCAAGAATGGACAAGAGTGAGTTTAGAGGTTTGGTCCTTCTAATCTATCTTTCTTAGGCACGGGCACAATATTGGCCACCCATTGAGGATATGTAGAAGTCATCAAAAACCCCGCATCAATTTGCTTCTGAACTTCTTCTTTGATATTCACTGCCATGTCAGGATGAGTTCTTCTGAGCTTCTGCTTCATAGGCACACACTCAGACTTCAATGGCAAGAAGTGTTGCACGATATCAGTATCCAGACCAGGCATGTCTTCATATGACCAAGCAAAGACGTCGACGTATTCTCGTAGCAACTCAATCAACCTCTTCTTAACAGATTCTTCCAGGAGTGCCCCAATCTTCACTTCTCGCACACAATCTTCAGACC
Source organism: Lathyrus oleraceus (assembly GCF_024323335.1). Taxonomy (NCBI): domain Eukaryota; kingdom Viridiplantae; phylum Streptophyta; class Magnoliopsida; order Fabales; family Fabaceae; genus Lathyrus; species Lathyrus oleraceus. The sequence continues at coordinate 169,317,665 of NC_066580.1, read as the reverse complement.
CCAAGTTGACTGTTTCCAGATTCTCAAGATGCGGCTGAATGATCTTCTCTTCATGCTCAAGTAGACGGGTAATCTCGTCAGGAATCTCTTCAACATCATCTTCTTCTGCCTCAAATACAGGGAATTCAAAGTTGGGAGATGGTGTTGGATCATTATGTTCAATGGGTTTGATCAACCTGCATAATGATTTTGGATATAAAGAGATTTTAGAATTCAAACAAGGCAAATCATTATGCAGATGAAAAGATTGATTTTATTCTATTAGGGTTTTATGTGATCACCAATTTCATGCAAAAGAGAAAAGGGAAAATAATTGGAAAAACAAACATTTAACAATGTCATCACTTCTCCTTTTGGCATGGGAGGAGGGTTTTTAAACACAATGAACATTACTTTGACTTATGGATAACTGTTGGAACATCAACAACGACCCAATTATTGCAGACCCCTCCAGGGATGACAAAGTTGCCAGAATCCTCTGCATCCTCTTCCACAATGGAGGAAGCTTCCTCATCTTGTCCGGTGTGGATGAATCCAACACTCTTGAACAGCCCTTGCTTGTTGAAGACACCAGAAGAATACCCTATGCCAGCCCGGGATTTGTTGTCTTCTAGCTTAATCATTTTCCCCAATCCAGCAGTTGTACCATGCTGAATGGCCAACTTAGCATCTTTATAGGACACAAATGAAGAAGTTCCTTTCTTAATAGGCTCAGCGATAGATAAAGCTTGAAACGGAGTTCCAACTTCATCCTCAGCATCTATGTAAGAAAAGGAAGACAAATGGATAACCAGGAGAGCCTTTTCTCCCCCTACCACCACCAGCTTCTTGTTTTTGACAAACTTCAATTTCTGGTGTAGGGTGGATGTCACGGCGCCTGCCTCGTGAATCCATGGTCTGCCCAACAGACAGCTATACGATGGGTGAATGTCCATGACCTGGAAGGTGATCTGGAAATCACTTGGTCAAATCTTGACTGGGACCTCAACCTCTCCAATCACAGTTTTATGGGACCCATCGAAAGCTTTCACCACCACTCCACTCTGCCTCATGGGAGGCCCCTGATATGACAATTTTTCAAGAGTGGACTTTGGCAACACATTCAATGATGACCCAGTGTCCACCAGCACATTGGACATGGCATCGTCTTTGCAGCTCATAGATACGTGTAATGCCAAGTTGTGGTATCTTCCCTCTTCAGGGAGATCAGCATCACAAAAACTTAAATTGTTACAAGCGGTGATGTTTGCAACAATACTGTCGAATTGCTCTAATGTAACATCGTGATCCACATACGCCACATCGAACACCTTCTGCAGAGCTTCTCGGTATGGTTCTGAATTCATCAGCAAGGATAGTACAGAGATCTTGGATGGCGTCTGTAGAAGCTGATCTACCACGTTGTACTCACTTCTTTTGATGAGCCTCAGCATCTCATCACAGTCTTCCTTCGCATTGCCACTCTGGCCAACAGAGACAGGAGTTCTCAACGTAGAGGTAGGTTTGGCAACAAGTGCCGGATTCGGAGCGTTCACAGCATTCCCAACCGGGCGTTCAGCATGATCAGCAGCATCAGACCTTCGAACATCAGCTTGAGGTTTCGGCGGAGCCGAGAAAACACGACCGCTACGGGTCAAGCTGTTGACATCGGCAATATTAACAACAGATGTAGAGGGCAGGGGCACCTCTTTCCCATCCTCTAATGCTACAGCATTGTAGCGATAGGGGACCGCCTTCTCAGAAGAATATGACACAGGGCCAGTTGGTTTAATGGTCAAAGCAGGAGAAGCCTTTTGCTTGCTACCATCATACTTGATAATAACAGGCTCAGGGATCCGGAATACTGGAGAAATTACATTGACTTCATCAGCATCTTCGTCAACATTTCTGTTCTGAAGTATCTCAATGACTCCTTCATCCAGCATTTCTTGAACATCTTTGTGAACTTGGCGACAACCTCTTTGATTGACAGTGCAAACTCGACATCTATCGTGGTCGTGCTCATAATGACTGTACTCACACAGCAATCTATGCATCTCGACCAGAGATTGTCGAATATGGCTGACATATTTGACTTTGTACTTACCAGGACAGCCCTGGACCATGTTGACAGACTTCCCATGCTCGGGAAATGGGTTCTTCTTTACATTAGGACCTACGTCCCTGAAACACAAAATACCACATCTCACAAGGTCTTGAACCTTTGTCTTTAGTGGGTAGCAGTTTTCCACGTCGTGTCCGGGAGCACCGGAATGATAAACACAATGTAATTCGGGCTTATACCACCACTGGGGGGTGGTAGGTATAGTCGGTGGGTCTCGTGGAGTAATCAACTTCCTCTATATCAAAGAGGGATATAATTCTGCATATGTCATAGGGATAGGATCGAAGGTGACCCTCTTCCTCTCGTAACTTGTACTGGCTTGATTACTGTTTCGAGGCTGGTTGGCCTGCTGTTGAGGACGGTGCTGCTGTTGTTGATATTGCGGATGTGATTGTTGCTGATTATTGTTGTGATGTTGATACTGCTGATTATCTCTGAAAATAGGTGCTCTGTGAGCCACCTGATGCTGGTTACCGGCAGGACGCATGGTCTTCCTCCTCACAAAGGGTCTTCTTGGTTTAACATGGGAGGTCACAGCATGTGCCTCACCATCTTTCTTCTTTCCAAACGTCCCATGCCGTTTGGCAGAAGAGCCTTCTTCTCTGGTCAGGCGCCCTTCCCTGACGCCTTCTTCCAGACGCATCCCCATGTTCACCATCTCGGTGAAGTCAGAAGGAGCGCTGGCAATCATCGGCTCGTAATAAAAAGAACTCAAGGTCTTCAGAAAGATCTTGGTCATCTCTTTCTCCTCCAGCGGGGGCACAATCTGTGCTGCTACCTCTCGCCACCTCTGGGCGTATTCTTTAAAAGTTTCTTTGTCCTTCTGGGACATGTCTCTCAATTGATCCCTATCAGGAGTCATATCCACGTTATACTTGTACTGCTTGACGAAGGCCTCGCCAAGGTCATTGAAGGATCAGATGTTCGCTCTATCCAAGCCCATGTACCACCTTAGGGCAGCACCGGACAAACTGTCCTGGAAGTAGTGAATGAGAAGTTGGTCATTGTCGGTCTGAGTCGACATTTTCCTGGCATACATGACCAGGTGGCTGAGAAGGCAAGTATTCCTCTTGTACTTTTCAAAGTCAGGAACCTTGAACTTTACAGGGATTTTCACGTTAGGGACTAAACAGAGTTCAGTAGCAAACTTGCCGAAAAGATCCTTTCCTCGAAGAGTTTTCAATTCCTTGCGGAGCTCAAGAAATTGATCATTCATAGCATCCATCTTTTCATAGACATCTGGGCCCTCAGACGGCTCAGAATGATAGATGGTGTCGTCTACTCTAGGCATAGTATGCCCGACAGGAGGAGGAACAACTAGGACCGGGCTAGATGCCGGCAGAGAAGCAAAAGTGGGTGCAGGACCCTCAGGCATGAAGTTGGGAGGCATCCCCCACGGAAATCCAGCTGGCATGGTTGTTGGAGCAAAGTGGGCGCTGGCCACAGGCACGGTTGAAGAGACAATCTTAGAGATGACTGTCCTCTGGGGAGGAGTTGAAGGTGTCGGAGACAACTGGTTCTGGGCAGCCATGAATGACTCCATCAGGGCAGTCAATCTGGCTACTTCCTCCTTAAGCTCACAGTTCTCTTGTTCCAAATGATCCATTAGTCTTGATGCGTTGGCTCGGGTGTAGTACCGGTGAGTCAGCTTGTCTTCAAAATAAATGAAGAACACAGAGTTAGACCATAGAACAAGAAGCCTGGGGCAAAACCTGCTTATGCACATGATGCATGCAATGCATATGATTTAATTTTTATATTAGAGGAACTTTAGAGTCCTATTTGCAAATATTGGAAATATTAAACATTTATTACATATGGAAATATCACATCAAATAATATTTGGAAAAAATTTTACACCAAAGAAGTACAGTCTTGGTAACCAAATACAATACAAGAGAGAAGGAAAATGAACATCTTATTGAACCCTAGAAGCAATCATCTAAAGCTCTGGAGACCGGAAGATAAGCTGCACGAAGCCTCTTCACCTCCCTCTCGTAGGCTGCCTCCATGTCTGCCTTCTCTTTGGCGAGTTGATCGTACTTCCTTTTCCAAAACTTGGAAGACTGAGGAAGTAGAGAAGTCCACGCATCATCAGGATCATCAATAACCTGGTGCTCGAGGAACTCTATCAAAGCATCCTTCTCCCTGATCTGCTGAAGAAACTCCTCTCATTCACAGATCCAATCACGTGAACGATCCTCGTCTCTCAACTCCTCTACTCCTTGGTCAGGGAAGGTTGAAGGCCCGGCCACAACCAAAGGTGTAGGTCTTGGATACTCATAAGGTGTGAGGTACTCGGAAGCTCTCCTCCTAACCCAAGAAGTGTAAGGCTCCAAAGAGATACAGTTCTTTGGACCTAGCTCCTTCCTTCCTTTCCTATGGATCTTGCGCCAAGCGCGGACCATCCTGCCCTTCAAGCCTTAGGGATCTTTACCCTCCTGAAAGAACACACCCTCTAACAGAATGTTATTAAATTTATCCTTTAGGGGGAACCCAAGCTGACGACGTGCCAAAATAGGGTTGTAGTTAATCCCACCACATGTACCAAGAAGAGGCACATTGGAGAATTCACCATAAGAATCAATGATCTGCACACCGTCATATACACGGTTGTACCAAAAGATATCATCATTAGTGAGAGACATAAGTCTCGTGGACCACCGTAGACATCCTTTGTTCTCCTTGAAGGTGACTGTCTGTGGCAAGTGCGAAATAAACCACTTGTACAACAGAGGAAAACAACATACAATGGTACCACCGCCCTTTGCATTCCTCATATGCAAAGAAAAGTAAGTGTCACCCAACAGAGTCGGAACGGGATTAAGAGTAGATAAAATCCTAATAGCATTCACATCCACAAACTTGTCGATGTTGGGGAATAACACTAGCCCATAGATGAGAAGTACAAATATGGCCTCAAAGGCGTCCTCACTCATGGCCTTCCCATACATAGTAGCTTGAGCAATGAGGAACTCAGAAGGGAGACCTTGAATTCCACCTTTGGTAGTCATATGAGCACCAACCAAAGATTCATCTATATGCAACATATCAGCTATCTCTTGAGAAGTAGGAACACTCTCTAAGCCATTGAACGGCAACTAGTCTAGAATGGGTATACCCATAAGGTAGGCATACTCCTCAAGCGTAGGCAAAAGCTGGAAATCCGGAAATGTGAAGCAACGGTACAAGGGATCATAAAATTGCACCAATACACTCATCAATCCTTCGTCCACTTGAGTAGTCAAAACAGAATGAAGCTTCCCAAAACGAGCCTTGAAACCCAAGGGATCTACTACATAGGATGCCAAATTCCTTAACTCTTTCAAGTCGGGTTGTCTGAAACTGTACTTCTTTGTATTCCTTCTTTGTCTTTCCATGTCTGAAAATTTGCAAATAGACCTCTTAAGTTCCTTGAAAATTTTCCCATTGTTGATGATATGGATGCAAATGGGTGCATGAATGCATGAATGCAACAATCACACTCAAGCATCAAGAAAATCACACCAAACAAAGGTCATGGGATAGATCATGTTATCCTTAATATCAATCATCCATTTTGGTAGATTATGGTTTATACCTTATCAACACCCAAGTTCCATTGATATTAAGGATACAAGAACGGATCAACCATGAATCAAGGGTTTGTTGCAAGTGACAAGCATGGAGTCTCGGTTAAGAACTGTAAGACCCCAATTTTGGCCCTAAGATCCCTCATGGCCCATATCATATCATATCATGGCCTCAAGGATCATTGCATGCCCTAGCTTCCCTCCTAGTGGGTAGGTTGCCTTGTGAGTTGGTTCTTGATCACCAAGCATGTACTGCATTTGTATATCATTGCTTTTCATATGTTTACTAACCAAAAAGTACAAAAATATTGTCATCTAACCTTGTTACTTGCAGCTGAAGCAATCATCAGTCAAACAGTCAATTCATCCAGTAAACAGTAGATGGTGGCCATTCTTGAAGAATTTGGGCACCATGATCATTCATCAAGAGTTCATATAAGTTGTGACATCATTTGGAATCAATGTCTCAAGTGATTAGGGTTTGGAATTCATCAGAACATGGTTCAGTCAACCAAAAAAGGCTCTGGCTAAGCTTAACTGTGATGGGCTGATTTTGACCCCGACTGATCTGATTGTGCGGGCATTTGATGGGTCTAAAAGGGTTGTATTTGGGGAAGTTGAATTGCCGGTGAAGATTGGACCTGAGGTGTTCAAGTCGACTTTCTATGTCATGGACATTCAGCCGGCATACAGTTGCCTGTTGGTTCGCCCATGGATTCATGCTGCGGGAGCAGTTACTTCGACTTTGCACCAGAAACTGAAGTATATCTGGGAAGGTCAGGTTGTCACTGTTTGTGGAGAAGAGGACATATTTGTCAGCCACCTGTCCTCGTTTAAATATGTGGAGATGGATGGTGAGATCTGGGAGACGCCTAGCCAGGCTTTCGAAACCGTTAAGGTGGAGAATGCTCTGTTTGCGAAGGAAGAGAAGAAACCATCCATCGCTTCCTACAAACAGGCTGCTGAGGTAGTTAAAAATGGAGAAGCTCCTGGTTGGGGAAGAATGATGGAGGTCCCTGAGAAGAAAGACAGATTTGGGGTTGGATATCAACCTGGCCGAGGCTCAGGGCGAGGAAGAGGACGTCGTACATCGGTCACCTTCACAAGTGCCGGGATGCTGGATCCGGATCACATCTGTATGATGGGTGAAGATACTGATAGTGACTGCGACATTGACCAATGGATAAAGCCGTGCGCACCAGGGATGGGGATCCAGAACTGGAAGGCTGAAGAGATCATCCGGGTCACTCTCCTTGAAGAGTAATATTTTTCTTGTTTTCATTTTTATATGCATGAAAGCCATACGTGTTGCCCGACACGTAATGGTTCATTGTAAGGGCCACCTCGTGTTTAAATTTGCAAGATTTTGCATCATGAATAAAAGGATGTTTTCCAATTAAAAGCGGTGTTCCCTGTTTTTCATTTATTTTTGCAGTTTAAAAATAAAAACAAATAAAAATGGCAATGTTTTTCATTTTTCTTTTTTTTTCTCACACCGGTTCTAAAGCAATGCATGAATCAACATTCATGCAGATGCGATTCTTCCCTGGATCTCATTGATAACAATCCTGTTACACCCTTGTATGACTTTGACAATCCGATCTATCTTGCTGAAGAAGAGGACGAAGAAGATTGTGAATTGCCAGGGGAATTAGCCAGGTTGTTGAAACAAGAGGAGAAGGTGATTCAGCCGCATGAAGAGCCGATTGAGGTGGTGAATCTGGGTACCGACGAGATGAAGAAGGAAGTGAAAATCGGGGCTGCTTTGGAGGAAAGTGTCAAGAGCAGGATGGTAGTATTGTTGAAGGAGTATGTCGACATCTTTGCCTGGTCTTATCAAGATATGCCAGGGTTGGATACCGATATCGTTGTGCACAAGCTACCGTTGAGAACAGATTGTCCTCCCGTGAAGCAGAAGTTGCGCAGAACTCGACCTGACATGGCAATGAAAATTAAGGAAGAAGTGCAGAAGCAGTGGGATGCTGGTTTCCTTGCTGTCACTAATTATCCGCCATGGGTTGCGAACATCGTGCCAGTCCCGAAGAAAGATGGTAAAGTGAGAATGTGTGTGGACTACCGAGATCTGAACAGAGCTAGTCCGAAGGATGATTTTCCGCTACCTCACATTGACGTGTTGGTAGATAATACGGCTCAATTCTCGGTGTTTTCCTTCATGGATGGCTTTTCTGGCTATAATCAAATCAAAATGTCGCCAGATGATATGGAGAAAACAACGTTCATTACACCGTGGGGTACTTTTTGTTATAAGGTGATGCCATTTGGTCTCAAGAACGCCGGTGCTACTTATCAGAGGGCCATGGTGACTTTGTTTCATGATATGATTCATCATGAAATTGAATGCTATGTTGATGACATGATAGCAAAGTCCCAGGCAGAAGAGGGGCATTTGGTAGATTTGGCCAAGTTGTTCGACCGGCTGAGACAGTTTAGACTGAGGTTGAATCCGAACAAGTGCACGTTCGGAGTGCGGTCTGGTAAATTGCTGGGGTTTATCGTGAGTGAGAAAGGAATTGAGGTTGATCCTGCAAAAGTAAAAGCGATAAAAGAAATGCCTGAACCGAGAACAGAGAAAGAGGTTCGTGGTTTCTTAGGTAGATTGAACTACATTTCACGGTTCATATCTCATCTAACGGCCACGTGTGAACCGATATTCAAGTTGTTAAAGAAAGATCAAACGGTCAGGTGGAATGATGATTGCCAAGCGGCATTTGAAAAAATAAAAGAATATTTGCAGGAGCCTCCGATTCTGATGCCTCCTGTGGAGGGAAGACCATTAATTCTGTACCTGACAGTCCTCGAGGGGTCTATGGGGTGTGTATTGGGGCAGCATGACGAGTCTGGTCGAAAAGAGCATGCCATATACTATCTTAGCAAAAAGTTTACCGACTGTGAAACAAGATATTCACTGCTCGAGAAAACTTGCTGTGCTTTGGTCTGGGCTGCTCGCCGACTAAGGCAGTACATGCTGGTTTATACCACTTTATTGATTTCCAAGATGGATCCAATCAAGTACATTTTTGAGAAGCCAGCATTGACCGGACGGGTTGCGAGGTGGCAAATGATTTTGACTGAGTATGATATACAGTATACCTCTCAGAAAGCGATTAAGGGGAGTGTATTGTCTGATTACCTCGCTCAGCAACCCATTGATGATTATCAACCAATGAAGTTTGAATTCCCTGATGAGGACATCATGTTTCTCAAATCGAAAGATTGCGAGGAACCAATCCCGGAGGAGGGGCCTGACCCTGAATCCGAATGGATTCTGATGTTTGATGGGGCCGTTAACGTGAATGGAAGCGGTGTTGGTGCTGTTTTGGTTACGCCGAAAGGATCCCATATTCCTTTTGCTGCTCGGCTAACATTTGAGTGCACCAACAACGTAGCTGAATATGAAGCTTGCATAATGGGGATTGAAGAGGCGATTGATTTGAGAATCAAGAACCTTGTCATATATGGAGATTCAGCTCTGGTGATAAATCAGGTTAACGGAAAATGGTATACGCATCAGTCTCATTTGGTTCCGTATCGAGATTATACGAGGAGATTGTTGACGTTTTTCACCAAGGTGAAGTTGCATCATGTGCCCAGAGAGGAGAATCCTTTGGCAGATGCTTTGGCTACTCTGGCTGCCTTGATTAAGGTGCAGAGGTGGAATCAGTTCCCCAGTGTTGAAGTGGGACGTTTGGATAGGCCGGCTTATGTGTTTGCTGTTGATACAGCACCTGATGATGAGAAGCCGTGGTATTATGATATCAAACGCTATCTAGAGACTCAAGAGTATCCTGAGGGAGCATCTAAGAAAGATAGAAAGACTCTGAGGAGGTTAGCCATGGTGTTTTACCTGAATAAGGATGGGGTTTTGTACAAAAGGAATTTTGATTGGGTTTTGCTCAGATGTGTTGATGATGCAGAAGCAAGCCAATTGATGAAAGAGGTTCATGAGGGGTCGTTCGGTACCCATGCCAGTGGGAATGCAATGGTAAAGAAGCTGCTAAGGGCAGGTTATTACTGGATGACAATGGAGGCCCAATGTTTCAATTTCGTGCGGAAGTGTCATAAATGCCAGATTTATGCTGACAAGGTGCATGTGCCTCCAAATCCGTTGAGCTTGATGTCGTCTCCATGGCCGTTTGCTATGTGGGGCATTGATATGATTGGGAAGATTGAGCCTACAGCTTCGAATGGGCACAGGTTCATATTAGTGGCTATTGATTACTTCACCAAGTGGGTAGAAGCAGCCTCTTATACAAATGTGACAAAGCAGGTCGTAGCCAGATTTCTCAAGAGAGACATCATTTGCAGATATGGGGTTCCCGAGAGAATCATTACTGATAATGGTTCTAATTTGAATAATAAGATGATGGCAGAGCTGTGCCGGGAATTCAAGATCGAGCATCACAATTCTTCTCCCTATCGTCCGAAGATGAATGGGGCGGTTGAGGCAGCCAACAAGAATATAAAGAAGATTGTGCAGAAAATGGTGGTAACCTACAAGGATTGGCATGAGATGTTGCCATTTGCATTGCATGGGTATCGAACGTCGGTACGCACGTCTACTGGGGCAACTCCTTTCTCATTGGTATATGGGATGGAGGCTGTGTTACCCGTTGAGGTTCAGATTCCCTCTTTGAGAGTCCTGATGGACGTGAAGTTGCAAGAGGCTGAATGGGTAAGGACCCGATATGAAGAGTTGAGCCTGATTGAGGAAAAGAGGCTAGCAGCTATTTGTCATGGGCAGTTGTACCAGCAAAGGATGAAGCGTGCTTTTGACAAGAAGGTACGACCTCGGGTATATCACGTGGGTGATATGGTGCTGAAAAGGATCCTTCCTCCTCAAAACGATCGAAGGGGCAAATGGACGCCGAATTATGAGGGTCCATTCGTGGTCAAGAAGGTTTTCTCTGGCGGAGCCTTGTTGTTAACGACCATGGATGGCGAGGATTTTCCATCCCCTGTGAATGCGGACGCAGTTAAAAAATACTTCGTATAAATTGACCCGCTGGACGAGAGGAATAAAATAATCCAGGCAAAAATGGGCATCCCGGCGAACCAAAAAAACAGAAAGAAAAGGTTCGGGCAAAAATTAGGGATATAAAATGAAAAAATTGTACACCCGGCAAGTCGAAAACCTGAAAAGGCGACTTGGGCAAAAATGGGTATCCTGGTGGACTGAAAACCCGAAAGGGCGGTCCAGGCAAAAGAGGGATTGAAACGAACAACTGCGTCTAGCATGATCGTTTGCGCTTTGGTTAAAGCATCATGGATAATACCCGGTAGGGATCAGTCGGAATCGTCTTGTTCAGAAGGCAGAATGCATGGAGAGTCTGAGGACATATGGGGTGTAACCGAGTTGGAACTTGATGAGATTACGGGTTTCACATTGCCATTAGGATAGATTTTTCCTTTTGAGAGCAATTACCTCTTTTCAGGAATTGCTTCTTTTTGTATTGCTCATTTGAGCCACACTTTTCCAATCAATAAAATGCACATTCAGTCAAATAATTTTGTTTTTGTTTTTCATTACCGCTTTGATTGCAAAAACGTCCGATTATTTTGATAAAGAATTTTGCATTTTTATGCATACAGGTTCCTTCCAATGCATGTTTATAGGATTGAAAGCTTGAAATCTTATTTGGAAGGTTGAGTGACCCAAGTGTTGAAATCTTGACACGCCTGGGGCACGGTTTTATCTAACGATCTGTTTTGCAGGAGCTGTTGGATGTTTTCACTCATTTGCAGGTTGTGAGGCGGAAGCTTTGTAACAGATCCCCAGAGAGTTCGCTCAGGAACTAATATAGGAAGGAAAGAATGAAGAGGCGTTGGGACGTCCGACGACCATTGAAATTAATCAAGAAGACTCTTCAAAGTCGAAAAATCGAATTTCTGTATTAGTCCCAGGAGTACATCTCTCGTCGAGCGCGGAGCGACTTGGAATATAAGATGATGGAGCAGAAAAGGTCCAGACGAGTCTGGGAATTCTCAAAAGTGGAAAGCTGATATGAGTATTGGAGGTAGATACCGTGGTTCGACGAGTCGATGGGTGTTCTATACCAACTTTTCTCATTTCCCAGCTAGGTCCCCGAGCAGAATCATAGGACTAGCTCCCCAGCAGATCCCAGGTCTGTGGATTTCTCCAGCCGAGTCAGGATGGTTATCCCCGGCGGGTTTACGATGGTGTTTCCTCAGCGGCCAGGCCTGAAGGTTGCTATTCCCCGAGTGGAGCGGGTTTCAATGAAATATATCTCCAGCAGTGTTCATCCTACCAGTGGATCGGATAATTTTCCGTAGCAGACTGATATCTGCATCCCCAGCTGAGTGTATCCTACGTGTGGATTGCATGGGTTGTCCCCAGCGGCGTAGCACTCGTTTTCCCTAGCAGGGTCAGGATGGTTGCCCAGCAGGTGATAGAGTGATGCATGCCCAGATGAGCCTGGAGGTTGCTATTTCCTCAGCGGAGTATCTGTGAGTATTTCCCTAGTGAAGTCGTCAGGTATCAGTGAGGGTTTCCTGGAGCAGAATCAGGATTGATATCCCCAGCAAGTCAAAGACTGGTGTATCCCCACAGAGTGGTGGTGGTGCTTATTCCCAGCAGTTTCTCGAGCGGATTGGGTGCAAAGGAGGTTCTTCCCCAGCAAGGGTTACCTTTTCCCAGCAGCAGTGTTATTCCCCAGCAGGGTGGAAATCGGAGATTGACGAGTTCTTCAGCAGAGTGTCTCGAGCTCCTCAGAGGAGTCCCTTGAGGGGGATGTTTTTATTTTTTATGCATTCATCATGAAAGAATAGCATGGCATATTGCATAGAAAAATAAATAATCGCGTAGCATTTCCATAATTATGGAGCATTACGCAGAAAAAAAATCAATCATGCATCATTGCAAGCATAAGCTAGTCTCAAGCTATGGTTACTGTTTGAGAAGTGGTTTTGGCCAGACAGTGAAGGTGTTACTCCAAGGAGTTTAGCCTCATGATTTGGTCAAAGGTATTTCCCCAGTAGTGCGATACTGGAGGAGTTTGTTTCCGTCGTGCGGAGATGGAAGTATGACGCGATCAGCGCGACTCAAGCCGTGGTTACCGCTGGAAGTTTTGTTGCACAGAGTGGTGAAGATGTTACTCTGAGGAGTTTGGCATCATGACGTCAGATCAACAATGTTCCCCAGTAGTGCGATATTGGAGGAAATTTTTCCGTCGGTCAGAGATGGAAATAAAATCAGAGGACGTTACGCGATCAGCGCGATTTCGGGGTTCAAATGGAGAAAAGGAAATGCTGAGGTATTTTCTGGGGTTCAAATGGAGATGGAGTTGAGGATTATATCCGGGATGAGGTCCTTAGGATTATCTTCTGTTCATGTGTTACCTTAGACTCTGGCCGAGGCCAATGGAGGTCGTTATAGGTGTCTTCTGAGGAAGAGATACACATGCTACCTTCTTTTGTGAAGGTTTACCCTCTGACATGTCGCCCTCAGAGTGGTTTGGTGTTATTTCCGGCGTTGCCAGCGGAATTATCACGAGAGAATGGAGAAAAGGAAATGTTGAGGCATTTTCTGGAGATGGGGTTCAAATGGAGAAAAGAAGATGTTGAGGCATTTTCTGGAGATGGGGTTCAAATGGAGAAAGGGAGATGTTGCGGCATTTTTTGGAGAACGGGGTTCATATTGGCGATCGCGAGTTATCGTCAGGCGACTGGGGTTCAAACTGGAGATTGGGGTTCATTATTTTGGCAAAAAGGAGTGCTGAGGCATTTTCTGGGGTTCAAATGCAGAGATCTGAGGATCGTTTGTGCAATAAGAAAATTTCGGGGTTCAAGAAAAGCATAAAAAGAAGAAAGAATAACAATCCCGAGCGGATGTGTGGTGATCAGACCATGGTTATCCCTGTGTTACCATTTATTTTGGTATCCAGGTCGACGTTTTTGAGTTTGTTTCTTCGCCGATTCTGACAGGCGTTGTTAATTATCCCATCAGAGTGCAAATTGTTCGTCTGTTCTTGGTATTCAATCACTCTTCATCCTGATCATCCGAAAGCCGAGGCTATTCGTATCGACAGGTTCACAGTGGATTGAATAGGGGCAGCTGTAACACCTCAAAATTTGCCCTCCTCGCTTGGGACTAGCATTAACATATTACATACATTTTTAGGTCATTAGGCATGGCATATTGCATATCATGTGGTTACATTGTGCAAGTCATCCTCACAAGTCTTGGTCAGAAGATGAGGAGGTCAAGTGCCAGATAGGGTTTCATTGGACTGGTCATTAATCATCTGAGGATGTGCGGGTCCAAATTAGGGTTTTGTGATTCTCAAAGGATATTGGTCTTCATCTTGATTGGAATGATTCATCCTCATCATCATGGTTTGTCATCATCAGGAGAATGAAGCATATTCCTTGAGATTAGGGTTTTGGCCATTGGTCAACCCTAATCAGTTGCATTGGGCCAGCCAGGGCATGATCAGGAGATGGGGTCTATGATGGCTATGGGGTTCATAATATGATTATATTGAGCTTATTGAAGCTAGGGTTTCTTCCTTGAGCCATTTCATCAGAGGATTGGAGCTCAATTTGATCAATGCATTGACCAATTCATCTATCAGTTGAAAAGTCAACTGTGGTCAACTGTACATGATCTGGTGGATTTGGAGGTAGGAGAGAGTTGGATACACTTCATTCATGTTGGAACAAGTGTTATTTGACATCTCAAAGCTTAAGAATGAAGAAAATCAAGTCAGGACAAAAACTGCCAAAAATAGAAAGTGACTTGTAATTGAAGTTTCCAAAAATGGAAAGTTTTTGACCTCAAAATAAAATGTCTAAGGAAGCTTCAAATGAAAAATTGTTCAACATGAAAGTTGTAGATCTTGTTCTCACCTTTCCAAAAAGTCCAAGAACTTGAAAATCCCATGTATGGTTGTCAAGTTGTGGTCCAGTGAATTTCAAAAATGACCCATAATCAGGAGGCCATAACTTCCACATGGATTGTCCAAATTAGAAGGTCTTTATATGCACAAACTCCATTTGACATGTACTTTCATGGTGCATAATGGGATTTTCTCAAAAATGGTCAATGCAAAAAGTCAAATTTCAACTGGACAGTTAAATGGATCAGGGGCAAAATTGTCCAACTTGTGAAATAATTGGAATTTTTGAGTGGGGATTTTTGCAACACTTCATAAATGGCATTTGAAAGTTGTTGGAATATTCATAACATGCTAAGGCTTCATGGTTTGGAAAATGGTTTTTGAAATGAACTTGAATAATTGAACACATAGCCATTCACATGTGGAATTTCCAAAATACACATCCAATGAGCATAAGCCAAGTTGCAACAGCTCACACATGTCATTTTGAGAGTGTGTGAGCCGTCCATGAGCTGGCAATGAGCTGGCATATGAAGTTACATTTTTGCCCTTGGTGTGAAAATGACATTTTCACTAATCATTCCAATTGATTAATTAGCATGGTTAAGCATGGATTAAGCTGGCATATATATTCTTAATCATCTCTAAATCATAACAGAATTCACAATTCATAAAAATCAGATCCAAAACTCTCCAAATTCTCAAGAATTCTTCAAGAACACTTCACACAAAAATTCATCAAACTTTCTCAATTCTCCATCATTTTGCAAAGTTCTTTTGGATCTGATCTCTATTCCTCTCATGCTTGGACTGTTTTGGCATTTCAACATCAAATCCATCTCCATTCTCAACTGTCCAAGTGAAGCTCGATTATGGTGAATCAAGATTTCATGCATTAGAAGCTGATTCGCTCGAACCTGATCATATCATTCAATTGCTTGGAGCTTCTAGTCCATCTGTTTGAGGTTAACACGCACAAAGAGCATCAATTCCAGCACTGCATTCCAGGTAATCGATTTTTTTGAATGTCTTGATTCCTCAATTGCTCATGTGCGTTTGATAGAGTGAAGAACATAGATCGTAGTGATGTGATTAGTTTAGGAATTGGTGAACTGTAGAGGAAGTAATCTGGAATTTAAGTTTCGAATGCAAACCCTAAGTCGATCGATCCGTGAGATTTAGGAACATTTAGGTTAAATTAGGATGATATTTGAGATCCTCGTGTTGAGACGGTTCCAACCATATGCGGTTTGTGGATTTTGGTGATGGTTCGTGGTTCTTCATGTTCTTGAGTTTCTGGAAAACGCGTGAGGAAGAGAGAGATTTTCTGAAAAAAGAGTGTTTGATCCGTTTTCTCGTTTGAATTTTCAAACTCAGTGTTTACCGCGCCACTGTTCCAATATTTACCATAATGCCATTCGTTCACTCTAATTAGTTAATATACTCCAAATAATTATTAAAAAATTCACCAAAACCTTAAAAAATTCACAAAAAATTATTTAATGATCAGAAAAATGTGTGGATTTTTTTGTTGACTTCCTAATTCTCTTTAGAATTTTGTTGACCTATTTTTGGAAGTTGTGCTTGGAGGAAATCTAGTTTGACTTAGGGTTGTTTAACATGTATGTATTTTTGATACCTTTTGCCATTTCCATTGTAAAATCCTCATGCCTTAAAAGAAATTCTTGAAAATTTTTGTGGTGATTCTAGACATGCCAATGGTGACTTACATGTAAACTTTGTGAATTTTGGATACCTGTGGCTTGAGTTATGAATTTTTGAACCTAGGTGTGACAATTTGTGTCACACCTAGTTAGGTCAACTTGCTGGATTTATTTTCATGACCTAGGCTTGTTAGAATGATATGAAATTTTGCATGGATGTTCATTAACATGTTAAGATGCTATGTGTATTTTTCTGGAATTTTATGTGGCATTTTCAAATTGATTGGTATTTTTCATCTCTGTTGGTCAAATGTGCAAGCTTGTGTGACATAGATTGGGAATATCTTTGTGAAATGATCATATGGTATTGAATGAACATGAAATTTGGCATGCTGGTTATAGACACATGATAGGACATGATGCTTTTGGTCCCATTCATTTCTTTATTGTTTTCATGAACTTATGAATTTTTGAAGTGAATGCATGTGTTGATGTTGTGATTTGGCTCATGTAATTGTGTCTGTTTTTGTTGATTTTCATTGACATGGTTCCTTTTGTCCAATTGAGCTAAAAATTGACATGCTAGACCTTGAATATGTCCTGTTTAGGTGTAAATTATTTGAGGATTTTTGGAATTGTTTTGATATGGAATTGAATGCAATAGTTCTGTTTGGATGTTGGATGTTTCATTTGAACTAGTTTGGATTGTTTTGTGCATAAAATGGATATGGTGAATGGTATGAACATGGGATTAGTTGTGTTGGCTTTTGTTTGACATTAATTTGAGTTTGGTTGGATATCCCTTGCTGTTTAGGAATTTTTTCTCCCTTTTGACCCTAGGCTTGGCCTAGAGGTCCAGTTTCTCACATTTGCTTGATTTTTCAGGATGAAATGCATAATGCCTAAAGGGATTGAGCCAAGTTAATTCAATTGAGATTATTTGTTGTTTGTACACTAACATGACTTGGTTTTGTAGGTTGTGAAGCTTGGGCTTGAGCTTATAGCTTGCCTTGTTGTGCATTGACTTGTATAGTCTGACTGATTAACATTTGCTGTTTTCTGATTGGTTGTCTGAGATACTGACTGGTTAGCTTTTGTACAGGTACATTTAGTCGCTTCTAGTTCTTTTAAGAACTTGCTTGCTAGCCGCTGCTTGGTTGTGTAAACCGCTCGAGGTAGGTCCTCTTGACTTCATGTAGTCTGGGAGACCCGGCCTGTTATTTGGCCGGGCAAATGTCTGAAGTCCTCCTTAAGAGGCAATGATTGTGGTTGTTAATTTTCGTGCCAAGCAGGTGAAAGACCTCTAAGAGGCAATTGGTGGAAGTTAGGGATATGCAATCTATCCCCCACTATTCTGTGTGTCGTCCCTCTGCTCACACGGCTGTGTGTTGATGCATTGGGGCACAAACCCAAGATCTGTGCTGTCGCACAATCGAGTCAGAGTCATTGAGCGTAGAAGGGTCCCTCCATTCTGGACCCACGCTCCCTGTCTGAAGCTCTCCCTGGTCAGGGATAAGAGCTGTGAGGTCTGATCCTCACTTCACCTTTCATCTGCTTCACCTTAGCCTCGTAATGGCAAGGTTAAGAGCAAACACAGCCCGTACAGATGACTTGCTGAGGCAGTCAAACCTATTGTGTGAGCCCACTTGTTTGGTTATAGTGCGTGCTATGTGGATATCTGTTTGAGATGCTTGTTCTCATTTGATGTATGCTTGAATTATTTTGTATGCTTGTATGCTTGCTTCTTTCCTGGATAGGAGTAGTTTGCTTATGCAAGTAGGATAGAAAACTGAACTTAGGGTAACGATGCATGACAACACTAGGCTCGAGTCCAGCTCCCTGGTAGTGTGTCTTCCCCTGGTTTCTGGCTAGTAATTCAGTCCCTTTCGGGGGAACTACATCGCCCTGATCCTTGTTCCAGACGAGGTATGTAGGCAGGTGGTCGTGCGAGACCACTCCGGGCAAACTTTTTTCTTTTTTGCGTGTGGTTACTTGTTATCTGATGGTGTTTTGGCTCGGATGCCGACGTAAGCCCAGTGATTGGCTGTCGGGCTCCACGTTTGCCCTTTTGAGTGTGTTTTGGTTCGGATGCTGACGTAATTCCATCAAGTGGTTGTCGGGCTCCATGTTTGCCACCCTTGTGTGTTTGTATGTTTTGTGTTGTTTGGCGTGCGTAAGCCGAACTACAGTGGCTCTGATTCTCGTTTCAGACGAGATATGTAGGCATAAGATGCGATGTCTTATCGAGCTCCCTACTCTTAACCCCACCTGCGTTCCCCGTATGTGTGTGATGTTTTAGCAACCTATTCTTTATTCTAGGACGTGGATCCCGTCGAGTACGACGGACGTGAGGGGTGCTAATACCTTCCCCTTGCGTAACCGACTCCCTTACCCTTTCTCTTTGGTCGCAAGACCATTTCCTTTCCAGGTTTCTCTGAGCGTTTCCTTTCCCTATCTTGGGATAAATAACGCGCAGTGGCGGCTCTGTGTTGTGTTTTTATTTGAGTCCCGCCGGTTGTTTTTTCGCAGGATGCGACACCATGCCTTGACCTAATTTGCTTATGAAATCATGATGATGAATGATATGAATGTGGAACCAATTGAGTTTGCTTCTTGATTGTTTAAACATGATTTTGGTTGAATTTCATTTGCTGTTTTGACTTTCTCATCCCCTTTTGACCCTAGGCTTGTCCTAGTGGTCCTGTTGCTCATGTTTGAGTTCATGTTTTCAGGTTAAGCAACAAATGCTTCAAAGAGACCAATACAAATTGTTTGAGCTTGATTAATTATCTTGAACTAACTTCTTTGTTTTGTAGGTTGCTTGGCTCACAAGCCTTGAGCCTTGTGCTTTGCACATTTATCTGTTTGTTTGACTGTTAATCCTTACCTCATTTTGCTTTGACTTTAAGTTGTGTACTGATTCTGTTTGACTATTTCAGGTACCTTTAGTTGCTTAGTTCTTTAAGAACTTGCTTTGCTTTGCTTTATAGCAATTTGCATTGAGGTATAATCCCTTTTCTTCATGTAGTCTGGAAGACCTGGCCTGTTACTTGGCCAGGCAACTGTCTGAAGTCCTCCTTAAGAGGCAATGCTTGTGTGTGTTTACTTTTGTCCCAAGCAGGAAAAGTCCTTTAAATAAGGCAATTGGTGGATATAAGAGATATGTAGTCTATCTCCCACTATTCTGTGAGTCTTCTCCTTGGTCCCATTACATGGTTGTAGCATTGAGATCCAAACCCAAGATCTATCGAGTCAATAATCTGTGGAGAGAGTTCCTACTTTCTGAACTCCCACACCTTCTGATATTCAAATGCTCTCCCTGACCAGGGATAAGAGCAATGAGGCACACCCCTCATATCTTTTCATCTGCTTCACCTTAGCCCCTCAATGGCAAGGTTAAGAGCACCATTAACCCTATTCCAATTGGCTTCAATGCCTAACCCTTTGTATGAGCCTCATTGTGTGGTTATAGCGTGTGCTGAATGACTTCATTGATTGATTGATTGTATTCATATACACATGTTTGCTTGTATGCTCTATGCATTTATCATCATTAATTGCCCATTAGTGCATGATCATTTCATTTGTCTTTATGACATGTCATTGTTGTTTGCCCATTGAGGACAATTGTAAGACCATCAATTGGCCATTGTTCCTATGATATGGAAGTGAGTATAAGACCATTTCATTGGCCACTCATCTTCTCTTTGCTTGATGCATTTTGTTTGTTGTATGTGAGGATGCAATTGTAAGTCCCTGCAAGTTGGCATTTGTATTCCTAGGACCATACTGTGGAGGTTAGAGTAAGCCCAGATAGATTGGCATCTGACATCCATGTTTTGCTTTCGTTTATGTGAGGATGCAATTGTAAGTCCCTGCAAGTTGGCATTTGCTTTCCTATGATCATATGTTGGATATTGGTATAAGCCCAGACAGATTGGCATCCGGTATCCAAGTTTCATTTTGTTTTAGGAGATTAGTATAAGTCCATTGAGTGGCCTCTGATATCCAGTTCTGTTTTAGGAGATTGGTGTAAATCCATCTATTGGTATCCGGTATCCGCTTTTGTTTGTGAGATTGGAGTAAGACCACTGAGTGGCATCCGGTATCATTTTGCTTGCTTATATTATTATTGTTCATTTCCTATTCCAAAGGACACACTTGAATCATCTTCTATATGATTTCAAGAGGTGAACCTCCTAGGAAGTTTTACACTCCATCCTCATCCATTCATTCCCATTATGTCCTAAACCTTTTCACACATTACTTTCAAACTTGAGATAGATATTGTGCAAACATCTTCATGCTTTTAAACTAAAAACCTGGACCCCAAGTCCTTGACTTTTTTTTTTTTTCAAACTCCATTTCATAATACTTCTTTCAAATCAATCTTAATCACACTTTGACCTTACTTTCATAATCACAATCAATTAACTTCACCCATTCAATTGTTTTGGCTTTGTCCATTGTTAATCTTTTCACACATTAGCCATAGGTTTCAATTATCATTGTGGTTGATGTAAACCTCACCCTATCCTTAGTGAGTCGACTATAAGACTTCCGTACTGAAAACAGGGTTAACCCCTCTAGTACGTCGAAGCTATCCTCGCATGGTGGATGTTGGTCTTGGTCGAGTTTTCTCCCATTGATAATGAAAAGCCTTAGTGCTATTGTTTAAAATTGAATCCACCAACTTTTGGAAATCTTTCAGCCGAACTACGGCGTTTTGATCCTTACCTTTGATGGAAGGTACGTAGGCAGCGGGTTCATCCCTTCAAACCCAATAATAAAATTGTACATTCTTTTCTCATCATCCCAATCATGTTTGCACAATACTTATGTCATAACAAATAACAATCTTATACAACAAGTGTGAAAAGGGCTCCCTAGGAGTACCTAGGACGTGATGGGTGCCTAACACCTTCCCATTGCGTAACTTACACCTTACCCAGACTCTCTGATCTTTTTATTAGTTTTCTACGTGTAAAACTTCTTAGGCTTTTGTTCGCTTTTTAGCCAGCCCTTTGGATAAATAAAAGTGCGGTGGCGACTCAATTCATTGTATGCTTTGCTTATGGTTTAATCAATAAATCATATAGCGACGAATACACCGCTACAGAAAAGTGGCGACTCTGCTGGGGATGAATCCTTGGTGGTATTGCCTACTTTTCACCCTTGTTGTGTGATATATTATTATTTGTTATATGACATATTTTTGTACCATTTGGGATGACTGTATTGATTGTAATGTTTGAATTGCTTGATATACAATTGCTGTTTGCTTTGGTGATCTGTGAGATGAGTTCTATACCCGAACTCGAGTGCACTCTAGGATAGGAGAATGGCATAGTCTTGTTGACTGGTGTGGAGTATTCCTTAGCCAGTTGACTTGCGAGTCCATTCACTTGGTGGAGGTCATGTTGATTTAATAATGTCACACAAGTTATTTGTGGTTAGGCATTATTCTTTCAATCATGTGCCGCAGAAGCCAAGGACCTTAGTTTACCAAACCCATCTTGGCCTATTTTTAGGAACGTAGTGCGGAGGTCGTTCAGATGTAAGTTCTGATACGATTGTTACGCGATACTACACTCATAAGAGTTTCTCTTGAGAATATTCTTGGAATACGAGTATTCGTTCCTCCGATAATATTCGAAAGATGGAACGATGATTATGGGAACCTCTGATAGAACATGTCTGGCAGGTTTAAACCCTAGTACACTCCCTTTGGGTGGTTCTTAACCGAGACTCCATGCTCGTGACTCTCAACAAACCCGTGATTCGTGGTTGAGTCGTTCAGACAACCTTAATATCAATGGAACCTGGGCGTTGATCAGGTGTAAAACCTAAATCCCCCCAAAAGGATGGTTGATATTAAGGATGTTCGAGCCGGTTCATGTACCGTTAATATCAATGGAACTTGGGTGTCGATAAGGTGAAAACCTAAATCCACCAAAATGGATGATTGATATTAGGGATACAACGAGCTTTCCCATGACCTTTGTCTGGTGTGTCTTGCTTGATCCTTGAGTGTGATTGTTGCATTCATGCATTCATACATTCATCCGCATTCATGTCATCAAAAAATAAGAAAATTTTCAAGGAACTCAAAGGAGTTTATTTGCAAAAAATTTCAAACATCAAAAAACCGGGAAAATTTTTCACCTGATATGTCTGATGAGATATTCCCATGTATGATCAAAATGCTTATATATTTCAAAGTTTGCAGATAAAACCCTCGGGTTCCTTTGATATAAAAACAAGCATATGCACAAACACTTCATGCATCATTTGCATAAGCGGGTGTTTTGTTCCGGTCTCCCATCCTGTGGTCTGACCCTGCGATCTTCATTTATTTTGAAGACGCACTTTTCCGGTACTATACCAGAGCCAACTCTGCCAGATCGATGGATCATCCTGAGTAAGAGAGCTATGAACTCAGAGAGTATTTGCCAGACTAAGTGCTGTTGATGGATTTATTCCTAGTTAATAGATCCCGGGCTGGCATTGGCTACTGTTCTGGGGCATTTAATGAGCAAGGTTTGTTCACGAGTAGAGGATTCATTCATGACGATCAACCTGAGGAGGAAGTTGTTGCTATCTTAGAAGAAGATGCAGAAGATCTGAACAATTTCATCATTCCTGGTGGTGTCTGCCACAATTGGGTCGCTGTGGATGTTCCTACGGTCATTCATAAATCAGCGTGATTTGTTCACTTTGTTTAAAACCTTTCTCCCATGCCAAAAGGAGAAGTGATGACCTTGTTAGCAAAGCATATATACAATGATGTTTTCATTCAATTAATGCATTGTTAAACATTTGTTTTTCCATTTGTTTTCACTTTTTGCTTTTTGCATGAAATCAGTGATCACAAAAAACCCCTGAAAAACAATAAAACAACATTTTTCATCTGCATAAATGATTTGCTTGTTTAAATATCAAAAGCTTTTCATTATCCAGAATCATTATGCAGGGATTTCTAAACCCATTGAACATAATGATCCAACGCCATCTCCCAATCTTGAATTCCTTGTATCTGAGGCAGAGGAAGATGATGTTGAAGGGGATTCCTGATGAGATTACTCGCCTTCTTGAGCATGAAAGGAGCTCATTCAGCTGTATCATGAGAATCAGCAAAACAGTCAAACTGGGGCATTGCAAATGCAAAAAAAAAAAAAAAAAAAAAAAGTATATGCAAATGAAAAACAGAATTGCTCGCTAAGTTGAAAACCCGAAAGGGCGGCTTAGGCAAAAATGAGCGTCTCGGTGGAGAACCTGCAAGGGTAATCCAGGCAAAAATTAGAGACTTGAAAAAAAAGAATATATTTGCATCCCGCTAGATTGAGTACCTCACCCTGGGGCAATCTAGGCAAAAATTAGGGATTTGGCAAGTAACTGCATCCTAACAAGACTTTCTGTTCGCCAGTCGTCATTTCGTCAGAAGATTCTCGATTCGTCGTCAACTGAAGCTTCGGATACATCGAGATTCAAATTGGTAGAGAAAGGATCATTATGTTCAATGTAGCCCTCTTCCAATATATATCACTGATTTCAAACTTGTACAGATCTATGGAGTCTTGCCATTTGCAGGCTACCATTCCATCAAATCAATTTGAGCTTTTTATCCAATTATTTGCACTCTTATTTGTTTCGATTCAACAAATGTTTTGCATGTTTTAAATTGATAAAATGTCATTGTTTTAAACAAATCAAATTTTCCAAAATTGTTGTTTTAGACAAAGTGAACATTCACAAGATTGAAAGGATACTCAAGAATATCGCAGTGCTCTCCCGAGGGTGGCATGATCTCCAACAGGTAAGACATTTGTTCATATTCCTGGTTTGGTTGTATCTTCTTTCTTCAGACCTTTGTTGGGGTTGTTCCTCAAACAAAGTTGTTGTTGGGGTTGTTCCCCAGTATAGTCGCAAGCAGAGTGTTGTTGAAGACTTCGTTTTCTCTAGCAGCAATCTTCCCTAACATGGGTGTTTTTCTTGTAGAAGTTTCGGTGGTTGATGGTTTGTCATCTTGGTGCCCCGTCACTTTCTCCAGTGGGCTTATATCCCCAGACTTTATTTGTCTCCTCAGCACAGTCACGAGTAGAGCTGTTGTTGATATCCCCATCGGAGTCGCGAGCAGAGTTGTTGTCACTCTTCCTAGTGCAGTTGCCAGCGGAGTTGTCTGTTTCCTCAGCACGATCGCTTTCCTTTTGAAGGTTTGGTAAGTCAGTGGTTTGATACCCGATACTTCACCTTTTCCCCGGCGAAGTCGTCTGCGGAATTGTTGCTATCTCTCCATCAGAGTTTTTTCTCTTCAGCAGAGCAGGATTTATTTTCCTATTCGGTGGTTGATTTGGGTTGACATCCCAGTATATTGCATCCATCTTTTCCTCAGCGTAGTCTGCAGAGCGTTTGTTGTGGCAGTTTTGCCTGTTGAATGCTCCTTCGATCCCCAATATGGTAGGATGATGGCTCTAGCATCCAGAGAATGGATTGATTTCCTGACTGTTTGTGATCCCCAGTAGAGTGACTTATATTGCAGAATCTACTTGTTGTGATCAGTTCGCTATGTACTTTCTCCCCAAGTAGAGTTGGTTCGTTGCAGAATCTACTTGTGTGGTACATTCTCCTTCAGCGGGTTGTCCCCCAACGGAGTTATGTGGAGTTGCTTCTACAGCAGTTCGTGCTTGTGCAATGCACCCTTTGTTTCTCAGTTAACACTGGGATCCCCGGCAGATACTTTGGGACTTCTCTTGTTCCCCTACAGATTCGTCTTGGTGGCTGTTTTGCCTGTTGTGACTTTCTGTACCCTGATTGGGTTGTTTCCTGATATCTCCGATCCTCTGCTTCTTCAGCAGTACTCGCAGATCTTTGCTTCTCAGCACACAGCTCTCCGCAGATTGGCTCTCCAGTTGGTTTTTCCCCTGGAAGTATAATACCGGGCGTTCGATTCCTGGACCTGTTTGTGTTAGAACTGTCTGTTTTGTCAGCATTCATCAAACATAAATCACGCATATTCATGCATATTCATAAAACATTCAGATACTCATGTTGCATTTCTTGCCATATATCCTTTGTTTTGTTGTTCCCTGCTTTTGGGTGATACAGATCTTCTCTATAGATCTTCCCTTAGCAGATGTCGGGTGTTATAAATCTCTCCATATAGAGTCAGCCCCATAAGCAGGAAATGTTGCCTTTCCTTCTGCAGTTCCCCACTGAGATATATCCTTATGGATGACGGTTTCTTCCGTTTCCTCCCAACACATATATTGGGATGGATTTTCCTATTTGAGTTACATCCTCATTAGGACATGTCTTGATTCAGTCCGCCTTTTCGGATTATTCCCGAATCGGCTATTTGTCAAATGTCTTGTGCTTCCCAGTGGGTTGTTCCCCAGCGGAGTAGTTTTGGGGCCTCTACCCTCATACCGGTAGTTATAAGTCCTATATTTTTCCTGGCTTTCTTGACAGAATTTGTGGTTATACACCTTTTATTCCCCAGCCAGAATTTTGGTTTTCTACCCTCATACCGGTAGTTGTAAATCCTATTTTCCTGCTCTCCAGCAGTTTGTGGTTTGTTATAAACCCTATTTTGGTTTCCCGTGCGGATTTGTGATTTGTTCTATCCCCACGCGGAGTTGTTGGTCTTCTACCCCGTATTCGGTAGATGTAAACCCTAATTTTGTGGTTATCCCCACCAGAGTTTGGCCCTCTGCCTACAAACCAGCAGTCGTAAGTCCTATCTTTGCGGTTTTTCTACCTACAAACCGGTAGTTATAAACCCTGTTTTCTCCACTTGCAAAGTTAATTTTGTTGTTCATCCCAACCGATGACAATCCCCTCTTTGTGATTATCTTCATCTAGTTCTTGATGTTGATTTTCCTTTGCTTGGATAAGTTGCTCAGATCAGCACTTATATCCCCAGCAAGTCTTTTGTGGATAATTGCCGTATGCTAGCGATTTTATCCCCAGCGGGTCCTTTCACCTTTTGTCAGTGATTGTGTTCCCCGGATCATTGATTTTCATCGATGCATTCCCAGCAGATCGCCTTTCATTTACCCTCTTGTTGGTAATGTCTGTTGCTCCCTTTGACTGGTCATCATTATATACCTAGTTTGGTATCCCGATGCCTTTCTTTTCGGCTAATTTATCCTTTATTAACCCAGTAACCGGTTGTGGATAATCTTCCATGCGAGTGTATTATTCACGGTCTGCCGGTAATGAATAATATATCTCATGCACTCTTCAGTCGAAGCCTTTTGTGTTTTCTTTGTTGAGTAAGATTCGTTATTTCCCTTTGCGGAGTCGAATATTCTTGTTGCTGGGTAATTGCCGGATGCTTGCAATTGATCCCTTTGAGTTGTCTTTCGTTTACCCGGATGCTTGGTATCGATTGTCTCTCTTTTTGGTTAGTCACCTATTATATACTTCGGTATCTCTGGTGTCTTTTCCTTTCGAGTATATTATTCACGGTCTGCCGGTAATGAATAATATGTCTCATGCGCTCTTTGGTTGGAGTCCTTTGTTGATATTCCCCAATCGAGTAAGATTCGTATTCTTTGTAGAATCGAATATCCATCCTTTAACCAGTTTGTGTGTTCTGGATGATGAGTGTTTTGGCATATATACCAACTCACGTTTTCGGTAGATCACCTATTATATACCTCGGTATCTCTGGTGTTTCTTACCATGCGAGTTTATTATCTACGTTCTGACGGTAATAGATAATAAATCTCATTGCGAGTATTCTTATCCACGGTCTGCCGGTAATGGATATTGTATCTCATGCACTCTTTGGGTTTGTGTCCCCAGTTGAGTAAGATTCGTTTTCCCGTTGTGGATTCGAATGTCCATCCTGTAAGTCGATTTGCTTTTTCAAGCCCTCCTTTCGGATGATGAGTGTTTTGGCATATATACCAATTCACGTCTTTGGTTAGTCACCTATTATATACTTCGGTATCTCTGGTGTCTTTTCCTTTCGAGTATATTATTCACGGTCTGCCGGTAATGAATAATATGTCTCATGCACTCTTGGATTAATCTTTTGATTGTTTTCTCCGCAGAGTAAGATTCATATTCCTTGTGGAATTGAATATCCATCCTATAAACAAGTTTGATTTCGCTCTCTTCAGGATGATGAGTGTTTTGGAACACACACCAATTCACGTCTTTGGTCGGTCACCTGTTACATACCTACAACCCGGTATCCTTGGTGTTCCTTCCTTTCTGCTCCCTATTATGACCTTGGTCCCTTGCGGAGTCAGATTTTCTTGAGTTTATGTACCTTTTTCAGGTCTTTCTCAGATGCTGGTTGACTGATATCTCTCACCCTTATACCGGTCTTAGATATTCATTCTTCCTGAGTTTGTTACCCTTATACCGGTAACACCTCAATTCTTTGGTGCTTTCCCCAGTGGAGTTTCCTTTTGCTTCTCCTCAGGAGTCAGCTTGTGTCTTTCCAATGGATTTATCTTCCTTTGGAGTTCTTTTCCCCAGTGAGGTCTCCAGTCTGTTTTCTGTTCTTCTAATCAGAGTCGTGTCTTGTTCACGCATTTCTTTTTCTCTTACTATCCCCAACAAGAGTCTTGTTAGAGTCTCTGTTCCTGGTGAGCGTATTACTCCGATGGATCGTCTTTTCTTCTGTCTGAACCATATTCCCCACAGAGTTTGTGTCTTTTGCATGCATACATTTGCATCATGAGGTCTCTTAGGGACCAAAATTTGTCTCATTACTGTTATTTAAGCCCATTCTACCGCGTCGAGATGAAGATTTCTAAACTTCACTTCTCCGGCTAGAATGACCTTAAATAGGGGCATCTGTAAGACCCCAATTTTGGCCCTAAGATCCCTCATGGCCCATATCATATCATATCATGGCCTCAAGGATCATTGCATGCCCTAGCTTCCCTCCTAGTGGGTAGGTTGCCTTGTGAGTTGGTTCTTGATCACCAAGCATGTACTGCATTTGTATATCATTGCTTTTCATATGTTTACTAACCAAAAAGTACAAAAATATTGTCATCTAACCTTGTTACTTGCAGCTGAAGCAATCATCAGTCAAACAGTCAATTCATCCAGTAAACAGTAGATGGTGGCCATTCTTGAAGAATTTGGGCACCATGATCATTCATCAAGAGTTCATATAAGTTGTGACATCATTTGGAATCAATATCTCAAGTGATTAGGGTTTGGAATTCATCAGAACATGGTTCAGTCAACCAAAACCCTAGCAAAGTCAACTGTTGGTCAACTGTGCATTTAATCAGTGATTTGATGATGGGAATTGGTTTGAGAGGTCTCATTCATGTCTATACAAGCCTCATATAACATGACAAGCATCCACAGTGAAGAAAATAAAGTCAGACAAGAAATTTCCAGAAATAGAAAGTTGACCTGTAATTGGAATTTGCCAAAAATGGAAACTTCTTGATCCTAAACTTACATCATGATACAAGCTTCAAATGAATTTTTGCCCAACATGAAAGTTGAAGATCTTGTTCTCCTATTTCCAAAAAAGTCCAAGAACACTCAATTCCCATGTATGGTTGGCAAGTTACGATCAAATCATTCTCAAAAATTTTTGAACTTCAAAAGGCCATATCTTCCAAACCATTTGGCCAAATTGGGTGGGGTTTTTTGCAACAAGTCACATTTGATCCCCTCTTTCCAAATATGTCATCATCATTCACCAAAACTTCACCAATCAAAATGGCATTTTTGAGCTAGCATGAATTATTTTCAAGTGAAGTAAAAAAATGACTTTCCAAAATAACCACTTCCAGCCATTTTTGCCAATTGGATAAGTTCTGAAATGATGTTTTGGACATGTTTGAGGCCCAATTTTGTGCAGACTCATACACCTCATGCAAACTTGAGTTGGTTTAGCAAATTAACCATAAAACTTCATTTTTACAAAATCCCAATTACCACTTTCACTAATGATGCTTAGCTCCTTAAACAACAGTATAAATGTTATTTTTCTGCTGAAACCAACCCTAGCTAGCAGCCAACATTCCAAAACAGAAAAACCATTTTCCTCTCAAATCTTCATTTTGCATTTTGGAAATTTTCTTGAAGAAATCTCAAAGAGCACGACTCTTCCTTGTTTGCTTCATCATTTATCATCCTTTTGGAGCTCATTGCAAGCCTTTTTCCTTGACTGTGAAGCCATTTCCCAGCTCTGTTTTCCTCGACCTCCTCCCATGGCAGTTTTGAGTTAAAGTTGAATAGAGCAAGCTTGGACCAAAATCCTTCAACCAGTCATCTTTTGGAAGCTATTGGAGCATCTGTTTCAAGCAAACCAAGCCAATCATCACTGTTTCATCAGTTTCTTCAAAATCAAGTAAGAATTCGCATCACTCTATTTGCTAAATTATGCTATGCTTTGTGAAGATCCTTGCATGCTGATTCTTTTAAACTTTGAATCGTGCAAAATGGTTGCATATTGGCTGAGAAATCTGGCTTTAAAGTTTCATGCTCATTGTTGTTTTTGCTTGTTTCTTGTTGGTTGGCTCGATTTATAGAAAATGAATGTTATATTATGAATGTGTGTGGTTTAATGGTTTGATTGATGTGCTTATGGCTCGTTTCTGGGCAAATAATTTTTCCACGATTTTGGAAGTGATGAAGATGATACTGTAGCTTCAAAACCCCAAATGTTAAACCCAGGAACGCGTACTGGCTTTTGGAACTTCATTTTGCATGTTTTTTTTACTGTTTGATTGCCATGAGCGTATTGCTGGTTGCCACGTCTGGGAGTGCTGCGCACCGTTTCATTAAAAGGTCCCAATAATTACCAATATGCCATTGTCGGATTAATTCTTATTTAAATCATATTATTTCTTCAATAATTATTTCATTTTGTTACACCATCTTTGAAAAATCATAGCTCATTCATCTTTCATCCAAAATTAATGAGACTTTTTGCATCGTGTTCATCACAATCCCTAGTTTTTTATCATGTATTTTCCAGAATTTTTGCATGAGTAGTTTTTAAATGGTGCTAGGGTTTGTGACATGTGCTCATATTTTGTACCCTTTGCCAAATCCTTTGTGATATGATGATGCTTTATCCAATGACCTCCAAATTTTTTGTGCTTAAACTAGACACATTCATGGTGATTTTGGTATAGAGTTTGTGAATTTATCATTTCTGGTTTGTGAGTTATGATTTTTTTGAATTAGGGTGTGACAATTTGTGTCACACCATTGATGTCCAACTTCATGATTTTCATTACCTTGCTTCTTGACCTCCAATTTCTTTGAATTTTTGCATGATTGAACTTGTGTGTGTCTAGTTTACATGTGATTTTTCTTGGAATTGTTTGTGGTTTTTCCTAATTGTTTGAGATTTTTCTCCCCTGTTTGGTCATATGTTGACTTTTTGTGACACATGTTCTCACATTGTTTGTGAAATTCTCATACTTTATTGGATGAACTTGAAATTTGACATGTGATTAGTAGACATCTTAAGCTTTGCCATGGTGTTGATCGCATTCATTTCTCATATGTTATCACTGATTTATGATTTTTTGAAGTTGGTACATGTTTGGTTGACTTCTTTGAGCATGCTTGAACTTGCCTTGCCTTTCTGATTTTCATTGACCAACTTCCTTTGATCCAAATGAGCTGAAATTTGATATGCATATCATGTTATGGATTATGTTTGATCATGAATTATTTGATAATTTTTTGAAATGTTTATGATTGGTTTTGAGTTGAGTCTTGCTGTTGACTTCTATGAGCTTCCATATGCCATGCCTTGACCTAATTTGCTTATGAAATCATGATGATGAATGATATGAATGTGGAACCAATTGAGTTTGCTTCTTGATTGTTTAAACTTGATTTTGGTTGAATTTCATTTGCTGTTTTGACTTTCTCATCCCCTTTTGACCCTAGGCTTGTCCTAGTGGTCCTGTTGCTCATGTTTGAGTTCATGTTTTCAGGTTAAGCAACAAATGCTTCAAAGAGACCAATACAAATTGTTTGAGCTTGATTAATTATCTTGAACTAACTTCTTTGTTTTGTAGGTTGCTTGGCTCACAAGCCTTGAGCCTTGTGCTTTGCACATTTATCTGTTTGTTTGACTGTTAATCCTTACCTCATTTTGCTTTGACTTTAAGTTGTGTACTGATTCTGTTTGACTATTTCAGGTACCTTTAGTTGCTTAGTTCTTTAAGAACTTGCTTTGCTTTGCTTTATAGCAATTTGCATTGAGGTATAATCCCTTTTCTTCATGTAGTCTGGAAGACCTGGCCTGTTACTTGGCCAGGCAACTGTCTGAAGTCCTCCTTAAGAGGCAATGCTTGTGTGTGTTTACTTTTGTCCCAAGCAGGAAAAGTCCTTTAAATAAGGCAATTGGTGGATATAAGAGATATGTAGTCTATCTCCCACTATTCTGTGAGTCTTCTCCTTGCTCCCATTACATGGTTGTAGCATTGAGATCCAAACCCAAGATCTATCGAGTCAATAATCTGTGGAGAGAGTTCCTACTTTCTGAACTCCCACACCTTCTGATATTCAAATGCTCTCCCTGACCAGGGATAAGAGCAATGAGGCACACCCCTCATATCTTTTCATCTTCTTCACCTTAGCCCCTCAATGGCAAGGTTAAGAGCACAATTAACCCTATTCCAGTTGGCTTCAATGCCTAACCCTTTGTATGAGCCTCATTGTGTGGTTATAGCGTGTGCTGAATGACTTCATTGATTGATTGATTGTATTCATATACACATGTTTGCTTGTATGCTCTATGCATTTATCATCATTAATTGCCCATTAGTGCATGATCATTTCATTTGTCTTTATGACATGTCATTGTTGTTTGCCCATTGAGGACAATTGTAAGACCATCCATTGGCCATTGTTCCTATGATATGGAAGTGAGTATAAGACCATTTCATTGGCCACTCATCTTCTCTTTGCTTGATGCATTTTGTTTGTTGTATGTGAGGATGCAATTGTAAGTCCCTGCAAGTTGGCATTTGTATTCCTAGGACCATACTGTGGAGGTTAGAGTAAGCCCAGATAGATTGGCATCTGACATCCATGTTTTGCTTTCGTTTATGTGAGGATGCAATTGTAAGTCCCTGCAAGTTGGCATTTGCTTTCCTATGATCATATGTTGGATATTGGTATAAGCCCAGACAGATTGGCATTCGGTATCCAAGTTTCATTTTGTTTTAGGAGATTAGTATAAGTCCATTGAGTGGCCTCTGATATCCAGTTCTGTTTTAGGAGATTGGTGTAAATCCATCTATTGGTATCCGGTATCCGCTTTTGTTTGTGAGATTGGAGTAAGACCATTGAGTGGCATCCGGTATCATTTTGCTTGCTTATATTATTATTGTTCATTTCCCATTCCAAAGGACACACTTGAATCATCTTCTATATGATTTCAAGAGGTGAACCTCCTAGGAAGTTTTACACTCCATCCTCATCCATTCATTCCCATTATGTCCTAAACCTTTTCACACATTACTTTCAAACTTGAGATAGATATTGTGCAAACATCTTCATGCTTTTAAACTAAAAACCTGGACCCCAAGTCCTTGACTTTTTTTTTTCAAACTCCATTTCATAATACTTCTTTCAAATCAATCTTAATCACACTTTGACCCTACTTTCATAATCACAATCAATTAACTTCACCCATTCAATTGTTTTGGCTTTGTCCATTGTTAATCTTTTCACACATTAGCCATAGGTTTCAATTATCATTGTGGTTGATGTAAACCTCACCCTATCCTTAGTGAGTCGACTATAAGACTTCCGTACTGAAAACAGGGTTAACCCCTCTAGTACGTCGAAGCTATCCTCGCATGGTGGATGTTGGTCTTGGTCGAGTTTTCTCCCATTGATAATGAAAAGCCTCAGTGCTATTGTTTAAAATTGAATCCACCAACTTTTGGAAATCTTTCAACCGAACTACGGCGTTTTGATCCTTACCTTTGATGGAAGGTACGTAGGCAGCGGGTTCATCCGTTCAAACCCAATAATAAAATTGTACATTCTTTTCTCATCATCCCAATCATGTTTGCACAATACTTATGTCATAACAAATAACAATCTTATACAACAAGTGTGAAAAGGGCTCCCTAGGAGTACCTAGGACGTGATGGGTGCCTAACACCTTCCCATTGCGTAATTTACCCCTTACCCAGACTCTCTGATCTTTTTATTAGTTTTCTACGTGTAAAACTTCTTAGGCTTTTGTTCGCTTTTTAGCCAGTCCTTTGGATAAATAAAAGTGCGGTGGCGACTCGATTCATTGTATGCTTTGCTTATGGTTTAATCAATAAATCATATAGCGACGAATACACCGCTACAAGAACCACCCAAAGGGAGTGTACTAGGGTTTGAACCTGCCAAACATGTTCTACAAGAGATTCCCATAGTCATCATCCCATCTTTCGGATATTTATCAGAGAAACGACTACTCATATTCCAAAAATATTCTCAAGAGAGACTCTTATGAGTGTAGTATCGCGTAACAATCGTATCAAATCTTACACTTGGACGACTTTCGCACTAGATCCTAAGAATAGGCCAAGATGGGCTTGGTAAACTAAGGTCCTTGGCTTCTAAGGTCTATATTGGAAAGAGTAATGTCTAACCACAACTACTTGTGTGACATTATTGATCCCAACATGACCTCCACCAAGTGAATGGGCTGGCAAGTCAACTTGCTAAGGAATAACTCCACTCAAGTCAACAAGACTATGCCATTCTC
Source organism: Lathyrus oleraceus (assembly GCF_024323335.1). Taxonomy (NCBI): domain Eukaryota; kingdom Viridiplantae; phylum Streptophyta; class Magnoliopsida; order Fabales; family Fabaceae; genus Lathyrus; species Lathyrus oleraceus. The sequence goes on along the minus strand of NC_066580.1, from coordinate 169,283,718 downwards.
CTATCCTAAGTGCACTCGAGTTCGGGTATAGAACTCATCTCTCAAAGACCACCAAGCATACAAGGAATTAATATTCAAGAAATTCAATCATTACATACAAAACAATAATCCCAAATTGCATAAAAATATGTCACAAAACAATATACATAACAATACAACAAATATGAAAAGTAGGCAAAACCCACTAGGCAAATCTTCCCCAGCAGAGTCGCCACTTTTTTGTAGCGGGGTATTCGTTACCATTAGAGATATTGACTAAATCCAAGGTAAACCATACAAGTCGAGTCGCCACCGCACTTCTATTTATCCAAAGGAATGGTTAGAAAGCGAACAAAAACCTAAAGGTTTTATCGAATCAAAAACTAGTAAAAATGTCAGAGATCGGGGGTAAGGGGGTTGGTTTTGCAATGGGAAGGTTTTAAGCACCCAAAACATCCTAGGTACTCCTAGGGAGCCCTTTTCACATTTGTTGTAAGGTTGGTATTTTGTGAAAATTTATTTGTGCAAACATGATTGAAGAGATGAGAATAGAATATACAAGTTATTTACAATTTTGTGTTTGGATGGGTAAACCCATTGCCTACGTACCATCTTAAAAAATATTAGGATCAAAACCTCGTAGTTCGGGGTAAAAATCTCAAAATAAGTTGGTGAATTGATTGGTCCAAAAGCCTTAAGGTCTTTTGTTATCCAAGGGAGAAAACTCAACCTAAAACCACAAATCCACCATGTGAGGATAGCTTCAACACGCTAGTGAGGGGTTAACCCTATAATAAGCATGGAAGACTCATTGTCCATCACTAAGGACATAGGTGAGTATTACATCTACCTGAAGGATAACTCAAACCTAATAACTAAAGGTTATGAAATTTTTTGATTAAGAGAGTGGCCATTGAAACCACAAAAAAGTATTTGAATGGGTTATATTGACCAATGAAAAGTATGTACAAAATATGGTCAAAGTTGACTTAGAAGTTCAATTCAAAATAAGTGTTATGAAAAGAAAGTTTGAAAATCAAAAGCATAAGGCTTAGGTTTCTAATGTTTGAAAAGAAGTGTTAAATGTTTGCACAAAAGTTTTGGCTTGGGTTAGAGTGGAGGGAAGAAGAATAATGGCTAAGGTCCTAATCATACAAGAGATGAGGGATAAGAAACAAGACCACAAATGGAGTTCCTCTCTTGAGATCATGTTGATGATCCAAGTAGCTCCCATCCTTTGGAATATGCAAGCAAAATAAGTAATAATGTCAATCAATCAACATAATCAAACAAGCTCGTAGAAGATCCTCAATGGCTCTTGTGTCTTTCACTTTGGATGAACATGGCAATGGTTCTTCAATTTGAGCTCACATAGGATTCCCTAGCACAAAAGCACACACAACAAAGAGTTTTATGAAGCAAATCAAGAATGGACAAGAGTGAGTTTAGAGGTTTGGTCCTTCTAATCCATCTTCAACATTAAGGTCCTTTTATTCCAAATTTGCATAGGGAATGTCCTAGAAACTAAGTCCATTTGTCCATTTCTTTGCATTTGGTCCACCACAATCAAAACAAAACACAAGCACAATAATATATACACAATTATGTGCTCAAGTGAGCAAAAGGCAAATTGCATTAACATAAACATGTGCTCAAATGAGCAAAGGGAAAAGCAAATGAATAATATGTACAAGAATAGTAAATTGCATAAATGTAAAGAGCAAGAAGTAAATGTTAATGGTTAATGGTTAGTGTTAATAGTTAGTGTGCCATAAGGCAAATTTAGCGCTATGTTAAGCAATCGTAATTGGACTTATGTAGAAGTCACAACTATCTGAGGCCGATCAATAATAATGTAGGCAACAACACAAGTTAGAGGTCTTGATTAGTGAATCAAACTCCAATAACTTGCCATGCCAAAAAGAAGATGAGAAATGATCTTGTATTGATTTAGGTCCTTTGCATGATTTAGGAAGCAATCTATCCTTAATGCAAAGCCATTCACTTGATCCATGATCAAGATGAATTAGATTTGAATCAAGGAAGATTAAACCTCCATAATCAATGCTAACCACCAATCTTTAACTCATTGATCAAAAAAGAAGAAGAAGAAGAAGAAGAAGAAGAAGGAGAAGATGAAGAATTAAAGTGCATTAATGGAAATGGTATGTATCAATTAACACGCATTGACCCAAGATAGAGAAGATCAAGGTCAAATAATAGAAAACAGAAGCAAAATGAGAATTAGAAGTCAAGAAACAAATAATATATTTTTGGCATTTTTTTAATATTAAAATAAAATTTGAATTAAAATAATAAAGAAAGGTCAAACTTCAAACTCACTTCAAATCAACTTTGAAAAGTTCAAGTGAATTATCCCAAGTTCAACATAGTCAAACAAAGTTTGACAAAAAATTTCAGCATTTTTAAAAGTTAGAAACTATTTTAAATCAATTAAAAATGCATAAAAATAACCTAATTGAACTAAAATCTCAAATAAATCTCAAATCAATTAATAAATTGATGAGAATATTTTTCATAGATCTATCATCATTCAAAGAGGTTGGAAAAATATTTTTGTATTTTTTGAATATAAAAAACTATTTAAAATGAATTAAAAATAACCAGAAAAGAGAAAATTACTAAAAAATATCAAATGATGAAATAAAGAATATTAAAAATCATTTTTAGAAACTAGAAATTAAAATAGAAATAATGCAATTGGTCACACATTTTTTGGACCAATAATGAGAGAGATATGAATTTTTGAAATGAAATGGAATAAAAGAAATAAAATGGAAATTAAAATCAGAAATAAAAAAATAAGGAAAATCCATACACGTTGGATCCAATTCATTAAATGACTTGGCAGATCAAACGGCTATGGCATGCGCGCGCATCATGGACCTAAGTCAACTGAGCAACATAAACATTTTAAAAAAGTCATAAGATCCAAGAGCCCTAATTCAATCTAGGAATCATCATCAACGACCTGGATCAAAACTAGCAAACGGACGGTGGTGTACACCACCGTCTTCTCCTGCGAGACCAGAGATTCCGGCCAAAGTTGCAGAGAAAAATTCTTAACCAAATGAAGCGATCCTCATATCATTGGAAAATTGGGGTGATGTACATCACCCCTGTACCATTGATTTCTCCTCTAGGTCCTCGTAGAGAGAGAAATCAGAGAGAGAAAATCATGGTGTTCAATCTGAACTTCATGGATTTGCAAAATTAAAAGCACAGTTCGAATGCCTCTGATGAGAGGACGTCAGCCAAGCAAAGAAACACAAGAAACAAGCAATAATTAGGGAGTTTCGAAGAAGAAAAGTTCTGATGTAAACCTCTGAAATGAGGATCTTGAGAGCACAATTCTCCTTTGCTAATGCTTGCTGTGTAGTCTCAGGATCAAGGTGAGCAAGGTTTAGGAACTATAGATCTAGAAAATCAATCAATGCAATTGAAGTTTAGATCTGAAATTTTTTGAAAGAAAGAGAAAGTTCCTTTGAGTATGGCTATGGAGGAATTCGTGCAGCATAACAGGTGCCTTCAGGTTGAGAAATTATGAAGCCAAGCACTCCTATATATAGCAATTGGCAAGGTAGAAGCATGAACAAAGCATGTGCATGGATGAAGAGGGCCTCCATGCATGGGCCTGTACAGGCGCATGGAGGGCCCAATTCTGATTGGAATGGCAAGCTTATATCACAATTATATGGAATGGACGTGCAGAAGTAATGTAATGAGCTCATGCAATGTGTTTTCAATAAGTTTCTAAAAATGTACCAATACTTTTGTAAGACCCCAATTTTGTCCCTAAGATCCCTCATGGCATCATAACATTGCATTGCATAGCCTCAAGGATCATTGAGCATCTTGGTTTCCTTTCCCTTTGGGTAGGGATCTCTTGTGAGTGGTTTGAGACCACCAAGCATGCTTGAATTGTATATCATTGCTTTTCTCATTTTATTTACTAACTAAAAGCACAAAAATATGTCATTAACATCTTTTGTTTGTAGCTTAAGCAATCACCAGGACAAGAGCTTCAAGAAGTTCATTTTGTGCAAGAGATGAGGTATTTTCTTGAGATGAGGATCACATGATCATTATAAGGAGCTTACATGAGCTAGGATTCCATTTTGGAGCAATTTCATCAAGTGATAAAGGCTCAAGTTCATCAAGGCATTTCAAGGTCATATGAGGACCAAAAAGTCAACTGTGCAGTCAACTGAGGGCTATGAGGTGGGGAAATGAGTTGAGACACCTCAATCATGTTCAAATGGGGCCCATTCATCATTCTAATCATCCATCTTGAAGATTCAAAGGTCATGGCAAAAGTTACTAAAAAATGGAAAGTGACCTGTAATTCAAAGTTTCCAAATTTGGCAAGTTTTTGGTCCACATTCAACCTGACTTGTCAATGTCAAAGAAGTTTCAAATGGATTTTTGGTGAACATGAAAGTTGTAGATCTTTGTCTCCACTTTCCAAAAAGTCCTAATTCATGTCAATATGATGATTGGTTGAGAAGTTATGGTCATTTGATCACAAGGTGTACATGGAAATTCAAAATGGCATAACTTTTGATACAAAGCTCCAATTTGGTTCATTCTTTTTACAAAATGCTCCTCATGTTCAAGACATCTCAAAATGACATCATTTGGCTCAATTATGCAAAGGGATCATGGCCAAATGCTCATTATTTCACATGTGTGCAAATTGAAGAAAATATTCACAATTCATTTTTGGCTTAAGATGCAAGGAAACAAGCACTTTCATCATGACCATTGGATGATTTTGAGTGAATTCCAAGCTTAACATGGGAGGGAGCACGTGAATTTTGGCCATGCTAGCCAATTTTGCATTTTTGCAAATTGATCCAAATCTCATTAATCATGGTTAAACAAAGGCTAATGTGATTATCATTGTGAATAGCATGGAGTATATAAGCCAAACCCTAATCATAACTGCAGAGGAGAACCAATTCAGATCTGAAATTTGAAACTCCCTCCATTTTTCTCTCACTTCGAATTTCATTTTTCTCCACACAAACACCAAAAATTATTGCATATTCTTGATCATCATCATTCACTGATCAAGAATCATCATCTGTTTGGATCAACTAAGCCAGAATTCGAGCAGTTCATGTACAAGAGCATGGCGATGGAAGTTTGAAATTGAAGCAGATTCAAGTGTTTTCAACCATTCATTTTTGCTCAAAGCTTCAAGGCAAGTGTAGTGGAGTAGATCTGGAGCTGTAGAGCGCTTGAGGACATGATTTCAGCAACCTTCATTTCCAGGTGATGCAAAATTCATCATCTCTTTTTGCTGTTTTAAGGTCATAAATGTGTAGATCCTGTTGTGTAGAGCTTGTAGATGTGTTTAGAATTGAAAATGATTGAGTATTGAGGTTGTATGATGAACTGAAAGTTTTGATTTCATAAATGTTTTGCTTCGATATGGAAAATACATGATGATTTAGGATGATCCATTAGCATATTTGGAATGTACATTGCAAGGCGGTTCGAATGGTGTATGATTTGTTGATTTCTGGAAATTTTCGTGTTGATGTCGCCGGAATCTCATCGGAGAAGACGACCGGAGACTGTAGCTCTGGCGTCTGCATCATCTTAGGGTTTGTACTGTGTTGGCTTCCATGTGTACGCTTGCGTGTCTGTTTGTTTGGCTGTGATTTGCTTGACCTAGCCACGCGTGTTTGTTGACTGCTGAGTGTGGTGCTGACCGTGTTTAACGAAACGGTGTGTTTTGATCATTTGAACCTGAGCCATTGATTCATGATGCGCGCCTTATCCAACGGCTGTGGTTATTTCTGATTTAATTTCAAATATTGTGTTTCCCTCCATATTCTCATGTTATTTCAATTATTTTGGTCATCTTAGAAAAATCATTAAAAATGCAAAAATAGTCCAATTTGATCCCAATTTTTTTTCATCATAGTTTTGTTTTGATGTCTAGTTTTTTATGGTATTAATTTCATGAATTGTTGATGTCTGGTTTGTGATGTGTGAATTTTTGAATCCATGTGGTGTTAATTTGATATGTTGCATTCAATGCTTTGTGAAATTTTCATCTTTGAGCTTCTTGATCCAATCTTTTGCATGCTTGACATTCACATATGATATGAATTTTTGGTCACTGGTTTGGAATTTTTCTCACATGCTATCATTGTTTTTGACACATGAAGATATAGTGTGACAATTTGTGTCACATTTTTGACATTGAATTTGTGCATTTTTGTTCATATAGCATTTGAACCTTTCTGGATTTGATCTTTTGCATATTGCTTGTTCATGACATGAGAAACTCATGTAAAAAAATTTCAAAGTCATTGCATGCATTTCTGATTTGATTTGAATTTTCTAAGTTGGAAGTTCAATTTGTGCACATTTTTTGTCATTTGCATGGCATTGATCATTTGAGATACTTGCTTATTGATTTGATACTGGTCCTTTTGAGGACATTTTGTGGATTGTTTGAATGTGCATTGTGTGAAAGATTGAGTTCTGTTTTGATCATTTGGTTTGGTTTTGAACTTAGTCTTTGTACTAGTGTTTTGTGCATAAACTAACTGTGCTTTGTGTTTCAGGTTTGGACATTTAGCATTGATGGTTGATTTGTTCTCACTTTGTGAGATGCAAATGATTTGAGTTCTAACTTTTGTTTGTTTTGTAGGATTTTAAGTGATGTGCTTGAGCTCATGAGTTCATTTGAGTGCTTGGGCATTGTTCATTGGATTGTGTAACTGTGAATGGTTTCACTGTTTTTCTGTTGGTTTTATGACTGAAATATTAATTGTTTAGTCTTTGTACAGGTACCTTAGTTGCTTGCTTTTAGCTCTTGCTTGAGCTTTGGATTATGGTTGACACACCACTTAGGTAGTTATCTTCTTACTTCATGTAGTCTGGAAGTCCTGTCACTTTTTTGGCAGGCATTTTGCTGGCAAGTCCTCCTTCAGAGGCTCTGTTTGTGTTTGTTTACAATTATGCCAAAGACCTCCAAGAGAGGCATGTGTTACTTGATAAGTCCTCCGAGAGTTGAGGCAATTGACGGATAAAAGGGATTAGTAGCCAATCCCCCGTTATTCAACGAGTCGTTCTTTATGCTCGCACTACGTGTTGATGCTTCTGAACATGTACCCAAGATCTTTGTCCCGTGTCTGTCAAGTGGAATAGGATCTCACTTTCTGGATCCCCACACTTTCTTTGTCATGAGCTCACCCTGGCCAGGGTTAAGAACATGAGGTCTCATCCTCATTTACCATTTTGATCAGCTTCACCCTAACTCTCAATGTTAGTGGTTAAGAGCTACAGATTACCCATTTCAGTTTGGCTTGTTTGTCGAGGTTGACATGACCCCTCTTGACTAAAGCCCACCCTTTTGTTTTGAACCTCTTGTATGTATATAGTGTGTGATTGTTTGTTTACTTGTGAACTTTTGATGTGTGTGCTCTTGAACTAGGAGTTTCCATTTGAGCTTAATTTGAAGATCATTATCATGTTCATCTATGTGGAAGTTACAAGATACATTGAGGATCTCTTATGAGACTTGTTTGATTGCTTATGCTTTGTGCTTGCTTATTCCAAAGGATGGGATCTACTTGGATCATCTATATGATCTCAAGAGAGGAACTCCTAGTGTGGTTTCATTTCTTTACCTCACCTTTTTGTTTCCTTTAGGACTTAACCTTTCATCTTCATCTTTCCACCCTAACCCAAGCCAAAACCTTTTGTGCAAACATTTGACTTTGTTTTCAACATTAGAAACCTAAGCCTTATGCTTTTGATTTTCAAACTTTCTTTTCGTAACACTCATTTTGAATTGAATCTTTAAGTCAACTTTGACCATCTTTTGTATATACTTCTAATTGGTAAATATAACCCATTCAAATTTCTTTTGTGGTTCCATATGTCCACTTCTTAATCAAAATTTTCCATAACCTTTAGCTATTAGGTTTGAGTTATCTTTGTGGTAGATGTAATACTCACCTTTATCCTTAGTGATGGACAATGAGTCTTCCATGCTTATTATAGGGTTAACCCCTCACTAGCATGTTGAAGCTATCCTCACATGGTGGATTTGTGGTTTTAGGTTGAGTTTTCTCCCTTTGATAACAAAAGACCTTAAGGCTTTTGGACCAATCAATCCACTCATTTGTTTTGAGATTTTTTACCCGAACTACGAGGTTTTGATCCTAATCTTTTTATAAGAGGGTACGTAGGCAATGGGTTTATCCATCCAAACACAAAATGTAAATAACTTGTACATTCTCTTCTCATCTGTTCAATCATGTTTGCACAAATAAAAAAATTTCACAAAAACAATAACCTTTGCAACAAGTATGAAAAGGGCTCCCTAGGAGTACCTAGGATGTTTTGGGTGCCTAACACCTTCCCATTGCATAACCAACCCCTTACCCAGATCTCTGTTTCTTTTACTAGTTTTGTTTGTAAAACTTTTAGGTTTTTGTTCGCTTTCTAACCATTCCTTTGGATAAATAGAAGTGCGGTGGCGACTCGACTTTGTATGATTTACCTCGGATTTAGTCAATATCTCCAATGGTAACGAATACACCGCTACAGAAAAGTGGCGACTCTGCTGGGGACTGAAAATCTCCCTAGTTGGTTTTGCCAACTTTTCACCCTTGTTGTATTATATTGTTTTGTGACATATTTTTGTGCAATTTGGGATTACTGTATTGTATGTAATGATTGGATTACTTGATATTAATTGCTTGTATGCTTGGTGATCTTTGTGAGATGAGTTCTATACCCGGACTCGAGTGCACTTAGGATAGGAGAATGGCGTAGTCTTGTTGACTTCTATGGAGTTATTCCTTAGCAAGTCGACTTGCGAGTCCATTCACTGGGTGGAGGTCATGTTCGGATCAATAATGTCACACAAGTAAGTTGTGGTTAGACATTACTCTTTCCAATATAGACCTTAGAAGCCAAGGACCTTAGTTTACCAAACCCATCTTGGCCTATTTTTAGGATGTAGTGCGAAATTCGTTCAAATGTAAGATTTGATACGATTGTTACGCGATACTACACTCATAAGAGTCTCTCTTGAGAATATTTTTGGAATACGAGTAGTCGTTTCGCCGATAATATCCAAAAGATGGGATGATGACTATGGGAACCTCTTGTAGAACATGTCTGGCAGGTTTAAACCCTAGTACACTCCCTTTGGGTGGTTCTTAACCGAGACTCCATGCTCGTGACTTGCAACAAACCCTTGATTCATGGTTGATCCGTTCATGTATCCTTAATATCAATGGAACTTGGGTGTTGATAATGTGTAAACCATAATCCACCAAAATGGATGATTGATATTAAGGATAATATGATCCATCCCATGACCTTTGTTTGGTGTGCTTTGCTTGATCCTTGAGTGTGATTGTTGCATTCATGCATTCATGCATTCATTTGCATCCATACCATCAGTAATAAAAGAAAATTTTCAAGGAACTTAAGGGGTTTATTTGCAAAATTTAAGACATGGAAAGACAAAGAAGGAATACAAAGAAGTACAGCTTCAGACAGCCAAATTTGAAAGAGTTAAGGAATCTGACATCCTATGTATTAGATCCCTTGGGTTTCAAGGCTCGTAAACCAAAATTAACTTTAAATTAAGGTTTCAATAACTGATGAAAGACATTAAATTCCCATGGCGGAATTTAAATAGGGTTTCGATTTCAGCCCTAAACTCTTTTATACCCTAACGAGAAGTTCTACTCCCTCTCTTCACAGCCACCTTCCTCCCATCCATAAACTCTCCCTTATACACTTCAGAGAGAGTGAGAGGATACTAAGACTCTTTTCTTGATATTAAGGTCGATGTTGTTGCGACATTGTTTGTAGTGGTTGTTGTGTTTTCACTAAGCTCCTTATGTTTTGTAATAAATCTTATTCTCCTGTAAAGTAGTATCAAAATAATTACCAATATGATAATAATGACTACACCAACAACAATGACACCTAAGATCAGACCAATGTTAGTGGCAAGAGGAGTGGAAGTCGTTGGAGGAGAAGGTGGAGAAATATGAGGGGAAGTTGGGTAGAGAAATATGAGGGGAAGTGGGATTAGGTGGTGGTGGTGCGTAATTGGTAATAACAAATAGGTGAGGTGGAGAGGGTGGGAAGTGTTACTTGGAATCCAGGAGAGAAAATGCATAAGAAATGCACAGAAAATGAAGGGTTGAAAACAGAAGTTATAAAATATGAAGAATTGAAGAAGAAGAAGAAGAAGAAGACTATGATAAAGAAGGGATGTCATTGTTGATGGAAAAATATGGCAAGCGGCAGAAAATAATTTACCAGTTAGAGAAATGTTCTGACTTGTGTTGATATACAAATCTCATGGTACACTTCTTTTACTCCCCGCCTCAGTTAAGTTGCATAGCAATGGTAACATATTTGTCTATGGTGTGATAAAACAAACTGGAAAAGCACAATCAACATGTGTCATATGAGAATCATAATTTCAAATATATTTTTTCAATTTGTATATCTTTTATATATATTTATTAATAATGACTATATTATCTTCATTTACTTTTTATAACGATATTGCACGACCCGTGCGAACGCACGGGTAGATGACTACTTAATTAATTAATATGTTTTTCTACTAAAATATACATTTCTGATGGGCCGGGACTACTTAATTTGTATATCTTTTATATAAATTTCTTAACCATCAATATACTATATTTATTTACTATTTATAAGGACATTGCGTGACTCGTGTGGACGCACGAATATATGACTACTTAATTATTTCATTTATTTTTTCTACTAAAATATACATTTTCAATGAGCCGAGATTACTTAATTTGTATATCTTTTATATACATTTCTTAACCATCATTTTAAACATTTTAAAACATTTTTTATAATATATATTTATTAAACACAATTATATAATTTTTATTTTATATTTATTTCATATTTTGTTGACTAAAACAACTGAGAATAAAATGAGACATAACGTTCATCCGCCAAGTGTTAACCATACAACAACGCATAAAATTGGAAAAGAAGAATAGTCTTAACATCATCCTTCAGCTCTAAAGCAACTACGTATCTTCTTGTTTGTCTGTAACCTAAGAAGGAGCACAAAATACCACAACAAAATAAATGGGTGAGAATACGCCCAAAATATATAATGCGGCAAAAGAATGCAAAGGTAATCTAAAGGCAAACAACCAACTTTTGTACATTCTAATTACATAAATTTTTACAATAATGACTCAATAACACCCAAAACAACTTGTATTCACAATCTTTATGTAAACAATGACTCAACTTATGCATGTGGTACCATCTCAACAAAGGTTCTTCATTAGAATTGAGTCCCAACATCTAAACCCTGAGCCCTAACATATGCACTCCAAGCCCCGACACCTGAGCTTGGGACAAGTCACTAGTCTCAACATCTGAACTCGTAACTAGCCTCGTTCACAACAATGACAACATATGATGCATGTACAATGTAATGCATAGCCACATCAACTCAACAACATATGATGCAGGTACAATGTTATGGGCATTTGTTTTCAAAATGTAATAAGAATGAATAGATAGAAAAAACAAAATTGCTAATATATTAGTCAAATTATTACATCAATAATATATAGCGCAATTTCCATTTTATTAACAAATATTATATCTTAGAATAAAAATAATTTCAAAATAAAATTATTAGTAACAGAAATAATTAAAAAAGACACATTTAATACATAACAAAGTATATTTAATGATAGTTATGAAATGGAAATGAACAATACATTTAAAAAAAATTATTGTTACATTAATTAAATAGTTAATTTTAGTATTTTTCAAAAATAAGACAACTATTTTAATATTTAATGTTGTATTACATAAATCATTAAATTATTTAATATTTTATTAAATAAGTAAACTCTCCCTCATTATTAAGATCGGTAGTTATTTTCAAATATATATTTTAAGGATAATGGTCAATAAATATGAAATACTTAATTTATTTAATATTGATATAAGATGTATTTAAAAGATTATTGATACTCGCATTAGTAAAAAAACATGTGCGTGCACACATGTTATGGTGTGATAAAACAAATTGGAAAAGCATAATCAACATGTGTCATATGACAATCATAATTTAAAATATATATTTTTTAATTTGTGTATCTTTTATATATATTTATTAATCATCACTATATTGTATTCATTTACTATTTATAACGATATTGCACGACCCGTGCAAACGCAAGGGTAAATGACTACTTAATTAATTAATATATTTTTCTACTAAAATATACATTTCTGATGGGCCGGGACTACTTAATTTGTATATCGTTTATATAAATTTCATAGCCATCACTATACTATATTTATTTACTATTTATAAATACATACATTGTGTGACTCGTGCATTCTGTGAGTCGTGCGAACGCACAGATAGATGACTACTTATTTATTTCATTTATTTTTTCTACTAAAATATACATTTTCAACGAGCCAAGATTACTTAATTTGTATATCTTTTATATACATTTCTTAACCATCATTTTAAATATTTTTAAACGTTTTTTATAATATATATATCTTAAACACAATTATATAATTTTTATTTTAAATTTATTTCATATTTTGCTAACTTTTCTTGATCCTTGCGAACACACATGTGTCTTGCTAATATAACCAGTGGGAAGTGATGGATCAATGACCAGCCTTCCATAGAGTATTTCGATTACCACTAGTCCAAATGATTAAACATTAGACTTTTCAAATGTTCCCTCGACATTGGTGTTGTTCCCTTGACATCGGTACTGAGATGCATCTCATGGATATTAGGATCAATTCTTGATATACAAAAATCCCCCTTTGGCATTGGATATTCACTCCAATAAAATGTTCATTAATTTCACATCCCGATAAATGAAAGATGTTGGATAAGGTGCGGAGATAATTGAGTCCTCTCGCGGCTCCAATGCACACATTCAATCTTTCATTCCATGATAAACTTTGAAGAATAGAACCATATAAATGACTCCTTAGAGTTGCTTATTCAAGGAATTCGTAAACCAAAATTAACTTTAAATTATGGTTTCAATAACTGATGAAAGACACTAAATTCCCATGGCGGAATTTAAATAGGGTTTCGATTTCAGCCCTAAACTCTTTTATACCCTAACGAGAAGTTCTACTCCCTCTTTTCACAGCCACCTTCCTCCCATCCATAAACTCTCCCTTATACACTTCAGAGAGAGTGAGAAAATACTGAGACTCTTTTCTTGATATTAAGGTCGATGTTGTTGCGACATTGTTTGTAGTGGTTGTTGTGTTTTCACTAAGCTCCTTATGTTTTGTAATAAATCCTCTTTATCAAAATAATTACCAATATGATAATAATGACTACACCAACAGCAATGACACCTAAGATCAGACCAATGTTAGTGGCAAGAGGAGTGGAAGTCGTTGGAGGAGAAGGTGGAGAAATATGAGGGGAAGTGGGATTAGGTGGTGCTGGTGCGTAATTGGTAATAACAAATAGGTGAGGTGGAGAGGGTGGGAAGTGTTACTTGGAATCCAGGAGAGAAAATGCATAAGAAATGCACAGAAAATGAAGGGTTGAAAACAGAAGTTATAAAATATGAAGAAGAAGAAGAAGAAGAAGAAGAAGAAGAAGAAGAAGAAGAATATGATAAAGAATGGATGTCATTGTTGATGGAAAAATATGGCAAGCGGCAGAAAATAATTTACCAGTTAGAGAAATGTTCTGACTTGTGTTGATATACAAATCTCATGGTACACTTCTTTTACTCCCCGCCTCAGTTAAGTTGCATAGCAATGGTAACATATTTGTCTATGGTGTGATAAAACAAACTGGAAAAGCACAATCAACATGTGTCATATGAGAATCATAATTTCAAATATATTTTTTCAATTTGTATACCTTTTATATATATTTATTAATAATCACTATATTAACTTCATTTACTTTTTATAACGATATTGCATGACCCGTGCGAACGCACGGGTAGATGACTACTTAATTAATTAATATGTTTTTCTACTAAAATATATATTTCTGATGGGCCGGGACTACTTAATTTGTATATCTTTTATATAAATGTCTTAACCATCAATATACTATATTTATTTACTATTTATAAGGACATTGCGTGACTCGTGTGGACGCACGAATATATGACTACTTAATTATTTCATTTATTTTTTCTACTAAAATATACATTTTCAATGAGCAAAGATTACTTAATTTGTATATCTTTTATATACATTTCTTAACCATCATTTTAAATATTTTAAAACATTTTTTATAATATATATTTATTAAACACAAAAATATAATTTTTATTTTTTATTTATTTCATATTTTGTTGACTAAAACAACTGAGAGTAAAATGAGACATAACGTTCATCCGCCAAGTGTTAACCATACAACAACGCATAAAATTGGAAAAGAAGAATAGTCTTAACATCATCCTTCACCTCTAAAGCAACTACTTATCTTCTTGTTTGTCTGTAACCTAAGAAGGCGCACAAAATACCACAACAAAATAAAGGGGTGAGAATACGCCCAAAATATATAATGGGGCAAAAGAATGCAAAGGTAATCTAAAGGCAAACAACCAACTTTTGTACATTCTAATTACATAAATTTTTACAATAATTACTCAATAACACCCAAAGCAACTTGTATTCACAATCTTTATGTAATACAATGCAACAATGACTCAACTTATGCATGTGGTACCATCTCAATAAAGGTTCTTCATAAGAATTGAGTCTCAACATCTAAACCCTGAGCCCTAACATATGCACTCCAAGCCCCGGCACCTGAGCTTGGGACAAGTCACTGGTCTCAACATCTGAACTCGTAACTAGCCTCGTTCACAACAATGACAACATATGATGCATGTACAATGTAATGCATAGCCACATCAACTCAACAACATATGATGCAGGTACAATGTTATGGGCATTTGTTTTCATAATGTAATAAGAATGAATAGATAGAAAAACAAAATTGCTAATATATTAGTCAAATTATTACATCAATAATATATAGCGCAATTTCCATTTTTTTAACAAATATTATATCTTAGAATAAAAATAATTTCAAAATAAAATTATTAGTAACAGAAATAATTAAAAAAGACACATTTAATACATAACAAAATGTATTTAATGATAGTTATGAAATGGAAATGAACAATACATTTAAATAAAATTATTGTTACATTGATTAAATAATTAATTTTAGTATTTTTCAAAAATAAGACAACTATTTTAATATTTAATGTTGTATTACATAAATCATTAAATTATTTAATATTGTATTAAATAAGTAAACTCTCCCTCATTATTAAGATCGGGAGTTATTTTCAAATATATATTTTAAGGATAATGGTCAATAAATATAAAATACTTAATTTATTTATTTATTTAATATTGATATAAGATGTATTTAAAATATTATTGATACTCGCATTAGTAAAAAAACATGTGCGTGCGCACATGTTATGGTGTGATAAAACAAATTGGAAAAGCACAATCGACATGTGTCATATGACAATCATAATTTCAAATATATTTTTGTAATTTGTGTATCTTTTATATATATTTATTAATCATCACAATATTATATTCATTTACTATTTATAACGATATTGCATGACCCGTGCAAACGCAAGGGTAAATGACTACTTAATTAATTAATATATTTTTCTACGAAAATATACATTTCTGATGGGTCGGGACTACTTAATTTGTATATCGTTTATATAAATTTCTTAGCCATCACTATATTATATTTATTAACTATTTATAAATACATACATTGTGTGACTCGTGCGTTCTGTGACTCGTGCGAACGCACAGATAGATGACTACTTAATTATTTTATTTATTTTTTCTACTAAAATATACATTTTCAATGAGCCGAGATTACTTAATTTGTATATCTTTTATATACATTTCTTAACCATCATTTTAAAGATTTTTAAACATTTTTTATAATATATATATCTTAAACACAATTATATAATTTTGATTTTAAATTTATTTCATATTTTGTTAACTTTTCTTGATCCTTGCGAACACACAGGTGTCTTGCTAATATAACCAATGGGAAGTGATGAATCAATGACCAGCCTTCCGTAGAGTATTTCGATTACCACTAGTCCAACTGATTAAACATTAGACTTTTCAAATGTTCCCTCGACATTGGTGTTGTTCCCTTGACATCGGTACTGAGATGCATCTCATGGATATTAGGATCAATTCTTGATATACAAAAATCCCCCTTTGGCATTGAGTATTCACTCCAATAAAATGTTCATTAATTTCACACCCTGGTAAACGAAAGAGGTAGGATAAGCCGTGTGGAGATAATTGAGTCCTCTCGCGGCTCCAATGCACACATTCAATCTTTCATTCCATGATAAACTTTGAAGAATAGAACCATATAAATGACTCCTTAGAGTTGCTTACTCAACAAACTCGTAAACCAAAATTAACTTTAAATTATGGTTTCAATAACTGATGAAAGACACTAAATTCCCATGGCGGAATTTAAATAGGGTTTTGATTTCAGCCCTAAACTCTTTTATATCCTAACGAGAAGTTCTACTCCCTCTCTTTACAGCCACCTTCCTCCCATCCCTCAACTCTCCCTTATACACTTCAGAGAGAGTGAGAAGATACTGAGACTCTTTTCTTGATATTAAGGTCGATGTTGTTGCGACATTGTTTGTAGTGGTTGTTGTGTTTTCACTAAGCTCCTTATGTTTTGTAATGAATCTTCTTCTCCTTTAAAGTAGTATCAAAATAATTACCAATATGATAATAATGACGACACCAACAACAATGACACCTAAGATTAAACCAGTGTTAGTGGCAAGAGGAGTGGAAGTCGTTGGAGGAGAAGGTGGAGAAATATGAGGGGAAGTTGGGTGGAGAAATATGAGGGGAAGTTGGATTAGGTGGTGGTGGTGCATAATTGGTAATAACAAATAGGTGAGGTGGAGAGGGTGGGAAGTGTTACTTGGAATACAGGAGAGATGTCATTGTTGATGGAAAAATATGGCAAGCGGCAGAAAATAATTTACCAGTTAGAGAAATGTTCTGACTTGTGTTGATATACAAATCACATGGTACAATTCTTTTACTCCCCGCCTCAGTTAAGTTGCATAGCAATGGTAACATATTTGTCTATGGTGTGATAAAACAAACTGGAAAAGCACAATCAACATGTGTCATATGACAATCATAATTTCAAATATATTTTTTCAATTTGTATATCTTTTATATATATTTATTAATAATCACTATATTATCTTCATTTACTATTTATAACGATATTGCACGACCCGTGCGAACGCACGGTAGATGACTACTTAATTAATTAATATGTTTTTCCTACTAAAATATACATTTCTGATGGGCCGGGACTACTTAATTTGTATATCTTTTATATAAATTTCTTAACCATCAATATACTATATTTATTTACTATTTATAAGGACATTGCATGACTCGTGTGGACGCACGAATATATGACTACTTAATTATTTCATTTATTTTTTCTACTAAAATATACATTTTCAATGAGCCGAGATTACTTAATTTGTATATCTTTTATATACATTTCTTAACCATCATTTTAAACATTTTAAAACATTTTTTAGAATATATATTTATTAAACACAATTATATAATTTTTATTTTATATTTATTTCATATTTTGTTGACTAAAACAATTGAGAATAAAATGAGACATAACGTTCATCCGCCAAGTGTTAACCATACAACAACGCATAAAATTGGAAAAGAAGAATAGTCTTAACATCATCCTTCACCTCTAAAGCAACTACTTATCTTCTTGTTTGTCTGTAACCTAAGAAGGCGCACAAAATACCACAACAAAATAAAGGGGTGAGAATACGCCCAAAATATATAATGGGGCAAAAGAATGCAAAGGTAATCTAAAGGCAAACAACCAACTTTTGTACATTCTAATTACATAAATTTTTACAATAATTACTCAATAACACCTAAAACTACTTGTATTCACAATCTTTATGTAATGCAATGCAACAATGACTCAACTTATGCATGTGGTACCATATCAACAAAGGTTCTTCATAAGAATTGAGTCCCAACATCTAAACCCCGAGCCCTAACATATGCACTCCAAGCCCCGACATCTGAGCTTGGGACAAGTCATTAGTCTCAACATCTGAATTCGTAACTAGCCTCGTTCACAACAATGACAACATATGATGCATGTACAATGTAATGCATAGCCACATCAACTCAACAACATATTTATAATTCCACATCTAACTATAAATAACAACATCAAAGTAATCCCCATAGCTAGACTACTCACCACAATCTCAATTATATGATCATCACATAATTATCCCATCATCAACACAATGTAACACCATTAGATTAATCAAACAATTAATTTAATCAACCAATATTCATCGAAACCCACCAAACAATAGCCAAACATCAACCACACGACAAAACCACATCAAAAATCCAACTCAGTGGACCAACATGCACCCACTGACACGATGACGAGTAACCCGTCACCAGGGTGATGTCCGTCATCCCCTTTTTCCATCAACCGTTACCCCTGTGACGACTGGAAAGACTCTACATTTACTTGGATACCATGATGGTCTCCCCGCTAGACCGCTGGTGCCCGTTAGCGTCTCAAAGCGCATGACGACTAGGTCGTCACGCAGGTGACTCCCGTCACCCTATTAATAACAGCAAAATTTATTTTCTGTTATGGAGTTTAGTTCAGAACTCCAATTTTTCGCTCCAGACCCTCCAATCGATCATAGGTAGTAAAGAAACAACATGTTATCATCACAATATCACATACCAATCGATTATTACTCAACTTAATTAGTTAATCACAACTTTAAACACCTTATGTAACATATTCATGCCAAACATATGAAAACAACTATTACCACAATTATGATTTCAAACACCTAATTTTCATGGAAAATTAGTACACGAATTTCATAATGATTACAACATTTATATCATATTATCATAATGATTTCATCCATATCATCAAACATTGAATCAAAGCAGGAAAATAGAGAAAAGCTAATGATATAATATTTGTTAAAAAAATAAATGGATATTGCGCTATATATTATCGATGTAATAATTTGACTAATATATGAGCAATTTTGTTTTTCTTTCTATTCATTCTTATTACATTTTGAAAACAAATGCCCATAGCTCATACCCGTGGGAATGCACAGGTATGCAGACCAGAATTATTGTTGACGCTCGAGATATTACAATTTTTATACAATTAAAGAAAATAATGGTAAATATGTTTTAAATAATGTATAAAAACAAACACTGAAAAATGTATTTATTTATACAATTAAAAAATATTTATCAGTACTATCTTATTAGTTGATATTTATAAAACTAAATGATTGCATAAATGTTTTTTATAAAAAATGTCAAAACAAAATTAATATTTACATACGGGGAAATAAATGGTTGATCCAAATCTTTGTATATATGGAAAACTATATTTATGCTCCAAATATCAATAAAAACCTTTTTTTCTGATAAAAAAATAATTTTTTTTGGTTAAACAATTTTTTCTTTCTATTTTTTTCATTCTTATTACATTTTAGAAATAAATGTGTGTAACACACCACTACCCATGTGAACCACGGGTATCCATACCAGAATTCGTGCAAACCCACGGGTTATTACATTTTTGGTACAATTAAAGAAAGTAAAAGTAAATATATTTAAAATAATGTATGAATCCAAACACGTGAAAAATGTGTTGTCTCTTAATTATTTAAGTTGATAATATTTTTATTTTAAAATTAATTTCAATTTAAGATACATTATTTTTTAAGATAGCATATGGAAAAGTGAGTTATATATTATTGATGTAATCATTTCACTAATATATGATATTAATGGAAAATGTTAACACATTACAAAAAGAATGGGATCAAAAAGCCCCCTGAGTAGGATGCCCCGTTGGGTTGAACATGGTGACTTGTAACGGAAGAAATTACCATTGCCCAAATTTTGAGCCTCACTAATCTCAGTTCCTTGTCAAATTAGCATGTGTTTTGGACCTAAACATGTTTAAACCAGTCTCCAGAAGTTAATTGACCCTTAAAACGCATCATTTGACTGATTTTTGATGAGTTTCAAGCCATACTTTTCTCACATTCGGATCAAATTCGTTTTGCACGAATTATGCATCATTTCAACTATCATGTTTTGAGTTTCAACTTATTTCAATCCAATTTCTTGATTCCATTATCACCTTCGGCATCCTCTGAAACTTTTGCAACAATTCCCAAGCTCTGATACCTTCTAAAGTGCGCTAACCAGATCGAGCTTCCATAACTTCTGAAGTTACCACAATGTGATGCTTTCCCTCTGTTGGAGGAAAAATATGGCAAGCAGAAGGAAATAATTTACCCGTTAGAGAAATGTTCTGACTTGTGTTGATATGAAAATCTCATGGTACACTTCTTTTACTCCCCGCCTCAGTTAAATTGCATAGCAATGGTAACATATTTGTCTATGGTGTGATAAAACAAACTGGAAAAGCACAATCAACATGTGTCATATGACAATCATAATTTCAAATATAGTTTTTCAATTTGTGTATCTTTTATATATATTTTTTCAATTTGTGTATCTTTTATAATATATATTTCTTAAACACAATTATATAATTTTTATTTTATATTTATTTCATATTTTGTTGACTAAAACAATTGAGAATAAAATGAGACATAACGTTCGCCCACCAAGTATTAACAATACAACAACGCATAAAATTGGAAAAGAAGAATAGTCTCAACATCATCCTTCAGCTATAAAGCAACTACTTATCTACCTGGTTGTCTGTAACCTAAGAAGGAGCACAAAATACTACAACAAAACAAAGGGGGAAGAATACTCTCAAAATATATAATGGTGCGAAATAATGCAAGGGTAATCTAAAGGCAAACAACCAACTTGTGTACATTCTAATTACATAAATTTTTACAACAATTACTCAATAACACCAGAAATAACTCGTATGCACAATCTTTGTGTAATGCAATGCAACAATGACTCAACTCATGCACGTGGTACCATCTCAACAAAGGTTCTTCATACGAATCGAGTCCCAACATCTAAACCCTGAGCCCTAACATATGCGCTTCAAGCCCCAACATTTGAGCTTGGGACAAGTCACTAGTCTCAACATCTGAACTCGTAACTCGCCTCGTTCATAACAACGACAACATATGATACATGTACAATGTAATGCACAACCACATCAACTCAACAACAGATTTACCATTCCACATCTAACTGTAAATAACAACATCAAAGTAATCCCCACAACTAGACCACTCACCACAATCTCAATTATATGATCATCACATAATTATCCTTTCATCAACATAATGTAACACCATTAGAGTAATCAAATAATTCATTTAATCAACCAATATTCATCGAAACCCACCAAATAATAGCCAAACATCAACCACATCAAAAATCCAACTCATCGGACCAACTCGCACCCACTAACACGATAACGGGTAACCCTTCACCAGGGTGACATCCGTCGTCACCTTTTTCCATCAACTGTTACCCTTGTAACGACCATCAAGACTTTACACTTACTTGGATACGATGACAGTCTCCCCGCCTGACCGCTGGTGCCCGTCAACGTCTCAAAGCGCATGACGACTAGGACGTCACACGGGTGACTCTAGTCACCCTACTAATAACAGCAAAATTTATTTTCTGTTATGGAGTTCAGTTCAGAACTCCATTTTTTTGCTCCAGACCCTCCAAACGATCATAGATAGTAAAGAAAAAACATGTTATCATCACAATATCACATACCAATCGATTATTACTCAAATTAATCAATTAATCACAACTTTTAACACTTTATTCAACATATTCATGCCAAACATATGAAAAAAACTATTACCACAATTATGATTTCAAACACCTAATTTTCATGGCAAATTAGTACACGAATTTCATAAATTACAACAATTATATCATATTATTACAATGATTTCATCCGTATCATCAAACATTCAATCAAAGCAGGAAAATAGAGAAAACCTAATGGAGATTAAGGACTTCTCCCTACTCATCATGCAATTGACATGATATTTAAAGTAACCCCCTACCTCGGATTTCTAGCAGCAACTCTAAGCTATACGACAATGATGATCTCTTCCTTCTTCCTCAAGCCCTAGGTTGCGTCTCTTGACTTTCTCCCCCAAAAAGATATGTACTGACAACTCTTAGTGAAGGTAATGGAAACACAAGAAATATGGGTTTGAATTGTATTTCAAGAAATAAAATTTTTGCAACCCTAAGATACTAACAGAAAGCTAAGAACAAAAATAATTAACATAATTATTTTTATCCTGAATCATTGTTAACAAAGTTACCTCTAGTCCACCTGCCAAGGTGATTTCGCCTTATCACAAGAACTTAATCCACTATAATCAAACTTGATTACAACAGACCAATTTTCAATGTCTTATTGAGTAATTTTGACTAAACCGTAGTTACTCAAGGAAATACAATCATAAGAATTGAGATACAAAGTGTGTTTACAAACTGCTTCTAAGAAAGCTGAATACACAAAATGAATTACAAGTATATCACACAAAATATATTCTATGAATAGTATGAACAAAAGTTCTTTGTGTGTGTGTTTCTTTTCTCAAATATTTCACAAAATGCACTGCTCACGTATATGATAATCTCTTAGAGTGTAACATTGTTCCATTCTTCCAAGTCTTATTTATAATAGGCAATGAAGAGATTTGTTGGAGAGTAGAATTGGAGTACTAAAATGAAGTTGTATCCTTGCATAACGGAATATGAAAATGGGAGACAAAATGATACAATAGTACAGTCCTTATCCCACAAAATCAGTGTAGTGGAAGGAATATTTGATCTTGTACCGTGTACTATTTTCTCACGTAAAACCTTTTAGATCTTATCTTTAATATTCAAGGACTTCTAATAGAGAGGTGATTAAGCGTGCATAAAAGAAGAGCAAGAGTTTGATTTAGAGAATCTTCCGAAACTTGGTCTTTAGAGTCTTGATCTAGTTCATATGAATTGTGTCACCAGAATCTCAATACCAGGTTCTGATGAACTGGATCAAGACTCTGAAAACCAAGTTTATGATGATTTTGTCAACCATACTCTTACTCTTCTCTTATGCATGCTTCATCACCAACTTATCAAAAGCCTCTGAATATTGAAGATAAGATCAAAAGGTTTTATGTGAGAAAAATAGTACACAGTACAAGATCAAATATTCCTTCCACTACACTAGTTTAATTGGCTAAGGATTGTACTATTGTACCATTTTTTCTCCCATTTTCAAAAACCATTATGCAAGAATACAATTGCATTTTGGTATTTCAGTTATACCCTCCAACAGATCTCTTCATTGCATATATAAAGAAGACTTGTGTAGCGGGGTATTCGTTACCATTAGAGATATTGACTAAATCCAAGGTAAACCATACAAGTCGAGTCGCCACCGCACTTCTATTTATCCAAAGGAATGGTTAGAAAGCGATGATTGAAGAGATGAGAAGAGAATATACAAGTTATTTACAATTTTGTGTTTGGATGGATAAACCCATTGCCTACGTACCATCTTAAAAAATATTAGGATCAAAACCTCGTAGTTCGGGGTAAAATTCTCAAAATAAGTTGGTGAATTGATTGGTCCAAAAGCCTTAAGGTCTTTTGTTATCCAAGGGAGAAAACTCAACCTAAAACCACAAATCCACCATGTGAGGATAGCTTCAACACGCTAGTGAGGGGTTAACCCTATAATAAGCATGGAAGACTCATTGTCCATCACTAAGGACATAGGTGAGTATTACATCTACCTGAAGGATAACTCAAACCTAATAACTAAAGGTTATGAAATTTTTTGATTAAGAGAGTGGCCATTGAAACCATAAAAAAGTATTTGAATGGGTTATATTTACCAATGAAAAGTATGTACAAAATATGGTCAAAGTTGACTTAGAAGTTCAATTCAAAATAAGTGTTATGAAAAGAAAGTTTGAAAATCAAAAGCATAAGGCTTAGGTTTCTAATGTTTGAAAAGAAGTGTTAAATGTTTGCACAAAAGTTTTGGCTTGGGTTAGAGTGGAGGGAAGAAGAAGAATGGCTAAGGTCCTAATCATACAAGAGATGAGGGATAAGAAACAAGACCACAAATGGAGTTCCTCTCTTGAGATCATTTTGATGATCCAAGTAGCTCCCATCCTTTGGAATATGCAAGCAAAATAAGTAATAAGCTCAAGCAATCAACATAATCAAACAAGCTCTTAGAAGATCCCCAATGGCTTTTGTGTCTTTCACTTTGGATGAACATGGCAATGGTTCTTCAATTTGAGCTCACATAGGATTCCCTAGCACAAAAGCACACACATCAAAGCGTTTTATGAAGCAAATCAAGAATGGACAAGAGTGAGTTTAGAGGTTTGGTCCTTCTAATCCATCTTTCTTAGGCACGGGCACAATATTGGCCACCCATTGAGGATATGTAGAAGTCATCAAAAACCCCGCATCAATTTGCTTCTGAACTTCTTCTTTGATATTCACTGCCATGTCAGGATGAGTTCTTCTGAGCTTCTGCTTCATAGGCACACACTCAGGCTTCAATGGCAAGAAGTGTTGCACGATATCAGTATCCAGACCAGGCATGTCTTCATATGACCAAGCAAAGACGTCGACGTATTCTCGTAGCAACTCAATCAACCTCTTCTTATCAGATTCTTCCAAGAGTGCCCCAATCTTCACTTCTCGCACACAATCTTCAGACCCCAAGTTGACTGTTTCCAGATTCTCAAGATGCGGCTGAATGATCTTCTCTTCATGCTCAAGTAGACGGGTAATCTCGTCAGGAATCTCTTCAACATCATCTTCTTCTGCCTCAAATACAGGGAATTCAAAGTTGGGAGATGGTGTTGGATCATTATGTTCAATGGGTTTGATCAACCTGCATAATGATTTTGGATATAAAGAGATTTTAGAATTCAAACAAGGCAAATCATTATGCAGATGAAAAGATTGATTTTATTCTATTAGGGTTTTATGTGATCACCAATTTCATGCAAAAGAGAAAAGGGAAAATAATTGGAAAAACAAACATTTAACAATGTCATCACTTCTCCTTTTGGCATGGGAGGAGGGTTTTTAAACACAATGAACATTACTTTGACTTATGGATAACTGTTGGAACATCAACAGCGACCCAATTATTGCAGACCCCTCCAGGGATGACAAAGTTGCCAGAATCCTCTGCATCCTCTTCCACAATGGAGGAAGCTTCCTCATCTTGTCCGGTGTGGATGAATCCAACACTCTTGAACATCCCTTGCTTGTTGAAGACACCAGAAGAATACCCTATGCCAGCCCGGGATTTGTTGTCTTCTAGCTTAATCATTTTCCCCAATCCAGCAGTTGTACCATGCTCAATGGCCAACTTAGCATCTTTATAGGACACAAATGAAGAAGTTCCTTTCTTAATAGGCTCAGCGATAGATAAAGCTTGAAACGGAGTTCCAACTTCATCCTCAGCATCTATGTAAGAAAAGGAAGACAAATGGATAACCAGGAGAGCCTTTTCTCCCCCTACCACCACCAGCTTCTTGTTTTTGACAAACTTCAATTTCTGGTGTAGGGTGGATGTCACGGCGCCTGCCTCGTGAATCCATGGTCTGCCCAACAGACAACTATACGATGGGTGAATGTCCATGACCTGGAAGGTGATCTGGAAATCACTTGGTCAAATCTTGACTGGGACCTCAACCTCTCCAATCACAGTTTTATGGGACCCATCGAAAGCTTTCACCACCACTCCACTCTGCCTCACGGGAGGCCCCTGATATGACAATTTTGCAAGAGTGGAATTTGGCAACACATTCAATGATGACCCAGTGTCCACCAGCACATTGGACATGGCATCATCTTTGCAGCTCATAGATACGTGTAATGCCAAGTTGTGGTATCTTCCCTCTTCAGGGAGATCAGCATCACAAAAACTTAAATTGTTACAAGCGGTGATGTTTGCAACAATACTGTCGAATTGCTCTAATGTAACATCGTGATCCACATACGCCACATCGAACACCTTCTGCAGAGCTTCTCGGTATGGTTCTGAATTCATCAGCAAGGATAGTACAGAGATCTTGGATGGCGTCTGTAGAAGCTGATCTACCACGTTGTACTCACTTCTTTTGATGAGCCTCAGCATCTCATCACAGTCTTCCTTCGCATTGCCACTCTGGCCAACAGAGACAGGAGTTCTCAACGTAGAGGTAGGTTTGGCAACAAGTGCCGGATTCGGAGCGTTCACAGCATTCCCAACCGGGCGTTCAGCATGATCAGCAGCATCAGACCTTCGAACATCAGCTTGAGGTTTCGGCAGAGCCGAGAAAACACGACCGCTACGGGTCAAGCTACTGACATCGGCAATATTAACAACAGATGTAGAGGGCAGGGGCACCTCTTTCCCATCCTCTAATGCTAAAACATTGTAGCGATAGGGGACCGCCTTCTCAGAAGAATATGACACAGGGCCAGATGGTTTAATGGTCAAAGCAGGAGAAGCCTTTTGCTTGCTACCATCATACTTGATAATAACAGGCTCAGGGATCCGGAATACTGGAGAAATTACATTGACTTCATCAGCATCTTCGTCAACATTTCTGTTCTGAAGTATCTCAATGACTCCTTCATCCAACATTTCTTGAACATCTTTGCGAACTTGGCGACAACCTCTTTGATTGACAGTGCAAACTCGACATCTATCGTGGTTGTGCTCATAATGACTGTACTCACACAACAATCTTGGTCATCTCTTTCTCCTCCAGTGGGGGCACAATCTGTGTTGCTACCTCTCGCCACCTCTGGGCGTATTCTTTAAAAGTTTCTTTGTCCTTCTGGGACATGTCTCTCAATTGATCCCTATCGGGAGTCATATCCACGTTATACTTGTACTACTTGACGAAGGCCTCGCCAAGGTCATTGAAGGATCGGATGTTCGCACTATCCAAGCCCATGTACCACCTTAGGGCAGCACCGGACAAACTGTCCTGGAAGTAGTGAATGAGAAGTTGGTCATTGTCGGTCTGAGTCGACATTTTCCTGGCATACATGACCAGGTGGCTGAGAAGGCAAGTATTCCCCTTGTACTTTTCAAAGTCAGGAACCTTGAACTTTACAGGGATTTTCACGTTAGGGACTAAACAGAGTTCAGTAGCAAACTTGCCGAAAAGATCCTTTCCTCGAAGAGTTTTAAATTCCTTGCGGAGCTCAAGAAATTGATCATTCATAGCATCCATCTTTTCATAGACATCTGGGCCCTCAGACGGCTCAGAATGATAGATGGTGCCGTCTACTCTAGGCATAGTATGCACGACAGGAGGAGGAACAACTAGGACCGGGCTAGATGCCGGCAGAGAAGCAAAAGTGGGTGCAGGACCCTCAGGCATGAAGTTGGGAGGCATCCCCCACGGAAATCCAGCTGGCATGGCTGTTGGAGCAAAGTGGGCGCTGGCCGCAGGCACGGTTGAAGAGACAATCTTAGAGATGACTGTCCTCTGGGGAGGAGTTGAAGGTGTCGGAGACGATTGGTTCTGGGCAGCCATGAATGACTCCATCAGGGCAGTCAATCTGGCTACTTCCTCCTTAAGCTCACGGTTCTCTTGTTCCAAATGATCCATTAGTCTTGATGCGTTGGCTCGGGTGTAGTACCGGTGAGTCAGCTTGTCTTCAAAATAAACGAAGAACACAGAGTTAGACCATAGAACAAGAAGCCTGGGGCAAAACCTGCTTATGCACATGATGCATGCAATGCATATGATTTAATTTTTATATCAGAGGAACTTTAGAGTCCTATTTGCAAATATTGGAAATATTAAACATTTATTACATATGGAAATATCACATCAAATAATATTTGGAAAATATTTTTCACCAAAGAAGTACAGTCTTGGTAACCAAATACAATACAAGAGAGAAGGAAAATGAGCATCTTATGGAACCCTAGAAGCAATCATCTAAAGCTCTGGAGACCGGAAGATAAGCTGCACGAAGCCTCTTCACCTCTCTCTCGTAGGCTGCCTCCATGTCTGCCTTCTCTTTGGCGAGTTGATCGTACTTCCTTTTCCAAAACTTGGAAGACTGAGGAAGTAGAGAAGCCCATGCATCATCAGGATCATCAATAACCTGGTGCTCGAGGAACTCTATCAAAGCATCCTTCTCCCTGATCTGCTGAAGAAACTCCTCTCGTTCACAGATCCAAACACGTGAATGATCCTCGTCTCTCAACTCCTCTACTCCTTGGTCAGGGAAGGTTGAAGGCCCAACCACAACCAAAGGTGTAGGTCTTGGATACTCATAAGGCGTGAGGTACTCGGAAGCTCTCCTCCTAACCCAATAAGTGTAAGGCTCCAAAGAGATACAGTTCTTTGGACCTAGCTCCTTCCTTCCTTTCCTATGGATCTTGCGCCAAGCGCGGACCATCCTGCCCTTCAAGCCTTAGGGATCTTTACCCTCCTGAAAGAACACACCCTCTAACAGAATGTTATTAGGTTTATCCTTTAGGGGGAACCCAAGCTGACGACGTGCCAAAATAAGGTTGTAGTTAATCCCACCACATGTACCAAGAAGATGCACATTGGAGAATTCACCATAAGAGTCAATGATCTGCACACCGTCATATACACGGTTGTACCAAAAGATATCATCATTAGTGAGAGACATAAGTCTCGTGGACCACCGTAGACATCCTTTGTTCTCCTTGAAGGCGACTGTCTGTGGCAAGTGCAAAATAAACCACTTGTACAACAGAGGAAAACAACATACAATGGTACCACCGCCCTTTGCATTCCTCATATGCAAAGAAAAGTAAGTGTCACCCAACAGATTCGGAACGGGATTAAGAGTAGATAAAATCCTAATAGCATTCACATCCACAAACTTGTCGATGTTGGGGAATAACACTAGCCCATAGATGAGAAGTACAAATATGGCCTCAAAGGTGTCCTCACTCATGGCCTTCCCATACATAGTAGCTTGAGCAATGAGGAACTCAGAAGGGAGACCTTGAATTCCACCTTTGGTAGTCATATGAGCACCAACCAAAGATTCATCTATATGCAACATATCAGCTATCTCTTGAGAAGTAGGAACACTCTCTAAGCCATTGAACGACAACTAGTCTAGAATGGGTATACCCATAAGGTAGGCATACTCCTCAAGCGTAGGCAAAAGCTGGAAATCCGGAAATGTGAAGCAACGGTACAAGGGATCATAAAATTGCACCAATACACTCATCAATCCTTCGTCCACTTGAGTAGTCAAAACAGATTGAAGCTTCCCAAAACGAGCCTTGAAACCCAAGGGATCTACTACATAGGATGCCAAATTCCTTAACTCTTTCAAGTCGGGTTGTCTGAAACTGTACTTCTTTGTATTCCTTCTTTGTCTTTCCATGTCTGAAAATTTGCAAATAGACCTCTTAAGTTCCTTGAAAATTTTCCCATTGTTGATGATATGGATGCAAATGGGTGCATGAATGCATGAATGCAACAATCACACTCAAGCTTCAAGAAAATCACACCAAACAAAGGTCATGGGATAGATCATGTTATCCTTAATATCAATCATCCATTTTGGTGGATTATGGTTTATACCTTATCAACACCCAAGTTCCATTGATATTAAGGATACAAGAACGGATCAACCATGAATCAAGGGTTTGTTGCAAGTGACAAGCATGGAGTCTCGGTTAAGAACCACCCAAAGGGAGTGTACTAGGGTTTGAACCTGCCAAACATGTTCTACAAGAGATTCCCATAGTCATCATCCCATCTTTCGGATATTTATCGGAGAAACGACTACTCGTATTCAAAAAATATTCTCATGAGAGACTCTTATGAGTGTAGTATCGCGTAACAATCGTATCAAATCTTACACTTGGACGACTTTCGCACTAGATCCTAAGAATAGGCCAAGATGGGCTTGGTAAACTAAGGTCCTTGGCTTCTAAGGTCTATATTGGAAAGAGTAATGTCTAACCACAACTACTTGTGTGACATTATTGATCCCAACATGACCTCCACCAAGTGAATGGGCTTGCAAGTCAACTTGCTAACGAATAACTCCACTCAAGTCAACAAGACTATGCCATTCTCCTATCCTAAGTGCACTCGAGTTCGGGTATAGAACTCATCTCTCAAAGACCACCAAGCATACAAGGAATTAATATTCAAGAAATTCAATCATTACATACAAAACAATAATCCCAAATTGCATAAAAATATGTCACAAAACAATATACATAACAATACAACAAATATGAAAAGTAGGCAAAACCCACTAGGCAAATCTTCCCCAGCAGAGTCGCCACTTTTTTGTAGCGGGGTATTCGTTACCATTAGAGATATTGACTAAATCCAAGGAACCCATACAAGTCGAGTCGCCACCGCACTTCTATTTATCCAAAGGAATGGTTAGAAAGCGAACAAAAACCTAAAGGTTTTATCGAATCAAAAACTAGTAAAAATGTCAGAGATCGGGGGTAAGGGGGTTGGTTATGCAATGAGAAGGTTTTAAGCACCCAAAACATCCTAGGTACTCCTAGGGAGCCCTTTTCACATTTGTTGTAAGGTTGGTATTTTGTGAAAATTTATTTGTGCAAACATGATTGAAGAGATGAGAAGAGAATATACAAGTTATTTACAATTTTGTGTTTGGATGGATAAACCCATTGCCTACGTACCATCTTAAAAAATATTAGGATCAAAACCTCGTAGTTCGGGGTAAAAATCTCAAAATAAGTTGGTGAATTGATTGGTCCAAAAGCCTTAAGGTCTTTTGTTATCCAAGGGAGAAAACTCAACCTAAAACCACAAATCCACCATGTGAGGATAGCTTCAACACGCTAGTGAGGGGTTAACCCTATAATAAGCATGGAAGACTCATTGTCCATCACTAAGGACATAGGTGAGTACTACATCTACCTGAAGGATAACTCAAACCTAATAACTAAAGGTTATGAAATTTTTTGATTAAGAGAGTGGCCATTGAAACCACAAAAAAGTATTTGAATGGGTTATATTTACCAATGAAAAGTATGTACAAAATATGGTCAAAGTTGACTTAGAAGTTCAATTCAAAATAAGTGTTATGAAAAGAAAGTTTGAAAATCAAAAGCATAAGGCTTAGGTTTCTAATGTTTGAAAAGAAGTGTTAAATGTTTGCACAAAAGTTTTGGCTTGGGTTAGAGTGGAGGGAAGAAGAATAATGGCTAAGGTCCTAATCATACAAGAGATGAGGGATAAGAAACAAGACCACAAATGGAGTTCCTCTCTTGAGATCATGTTGATGATCCAAGTAGCTCCCATCCTTTGGAATATGCAAGCAAAATAAGTAATAATGTCAATCAATCAACATAATCAAACAAGCTCTTAGAAGATCCCCAATGGCTCTTGTGTCTTTCACTTTGGATGAACATGGAAATGGTTCTTCAATTTGAGCTCACATAGGATTCCCTAGCACAAAAGCACACACAACAAAGAGTTTTATGAAGCAAATCAAGAATGGACAAGAGTGAGTTTAGAGGTTTGGTCCTTCTAATCCATCTTCACCATTAAGGTCCTTTTATTCCAAATTTGCATAGGGAATGTCCTAGAAACGAAGTCCATTTGTCCATTTCTTTGCATTTGGTCCACCACAATCAAAACAAAACACAAGCACAATAATATATACACAATTATGTGCTCAAGTGAGCAAAAGGCAAATTGCATTAACATAAACATGTGCTCAAATGAGCAAAGGGAAAAGCAAATGAGTAATATGTACAAGAATAGTAAATTGCATAAATGTAAAGAGCAAGAAGTAAATGTTAATGGTTAATGGTTAGTGTTAATAGTTAGTGTGCCATAAGGCAAATTTAGCGCTATGTTAAGCAATCGTAATTGGACTTATGTAGAAGTCACAACTATCTGAGGCCGATCAATAATAATGTAGGCAACAACACAAGTTAGAGGTCTTGATTAGTGAATCAAACTCCAACAACTTGCCATGCCAAAAAGAAGATGAGAAATGATCTTGTATTGATTTAGGTCCTTTGCATGATTTAGGAAGCAATCTATCCTTAATGCAAAGCCATTCACTTGATCCATGATCAAGATGAATTAGATTTGAATCAAGGAAGATTAAACCTCCATAATCAATGCTAACCACCAATCTTTAACTCATTGATCAAAGAAGAAGAAGAAGAAGAAGAAGAAGATGAAGAATTAAAGTGCATTAATGGAAATGGTATGTATCAATTAACACGCATTGACCAAAGATAGAGAAGATCAAGGTCAAATAATAGAAAACAGAAGCAAAATGAGAATTAGAAGTCAAGAAACAAATAATATATTTTTGGCATTTTTTTTAATATTAAAATAAAATTTGAATTAAAATAATAAAGAAAGGTCAAACTTCAAACTCACTTCAAATCAACTTTGAAAAGTCCAAGTGAATTATCCCAAGTTCAACATAGTCAAACAAAGTTTGACAAAAAACTTCAGCATTTTTAAAAGTCAGAAACTATTTTAAATCAATTAAAAATGCATAAAAATAACCTAATTGAACTAAAATCTCAAATAAATCTCAAATCAATTAATAAATTGATGAGAATATTTTTCATAGATCTATCATCATTCAAAGAGGTTGGAAAAATATTTTTGTATTTTTTGAATATCAAAAACTATTTAAAATGAATTAAAAATAACCAGAAAAGAGAAAATTACTAAAAAATATCAAATGATAAAATAAAAAATATTAAAAATCATTTTTAGAAACTAGAAATTAAAATAGAAATAATGCAATTGGTCTCACATTTTTTGGACCAATAATGAGAGAGATATGAATTTTTGAAATGAAATGGAATAAAAGAAATAAAATGGAAATTAAAATCAGAAATAAAAAATAAGGAAAATCCGCACACGTTGGATTCAATTCATTAAATGACTTGGCAGATCAAACGGCTATGGCATGCGCGCGCATCATGGAACTAAGTCAACTGAGCAACATAAACATTTTAAAAAAGTCATAAGATCCAAGAGCCCTAATTCAATCTAGGAATCATCATCAACGACCTGGATCAAAACTAGCAAACGGACGGTGGTGCACACCACCGTCTTCTCCTGCGAGACCAGAGATTCCGGCCAAAGTTGCAGAGAAAAATTCTTAACCAAATGAAGCGATCCTCATATCATTGGAAAGCTGGGGTGATGTACATCACCCCTGTACCATTGGTTTCTCCTCTAGGTCCTCGTAGAGAGAGAAATCAGAGAGAGAAAATCATGGTGTTCAATCTGAACTTCATGGATTTGCAAAATTAAAAGCACAATTCGAATGCCTCTGATGAGAGGACGTCAGCCAAGCAAAGAAACACAAGAAACAAGCAATAATTAGGGAGTTTCGAAGAAGAAAAGTTCTGATGTAAACCTCTGAAATGAGGATCTTGAGAGCATAATTCTCCTTTGCTAATGCTTGCAGTGTAGTCTCAGGATCAAGGTGAGCAAGGTTTAGGAACTATAGATCTAGAAAATCAATCAATGCAATTGAAGTTCAGATCTGAAATTTTTTGAAAGAAAAAGAAAGTTCCTTTGAGTATGGCTATGGAGGGATTCGTGCAGCATAACAGGTGCCTTCAGGTTGAGAAATTATGAAGCCAAGCACTCCTATATATAGCAATTGGCAAGGTAGAAGCATGAACAAAGCATGTGCATGGATGAAGAGGGCCTCCATGCATGGGCCTGTACAGGCGCATGGAGGGCCCAATTCTGATTGGAATGGCAAGCTTATATCACAATTATATGGAATGGACGTGCAAAAGTAATGTAATGAGCTCATGCAATGTGCTTTCAATAAGTTTCTAAAAATGTACCAATACTTTTGTAAGACCCCAATTTTGTCCCTAAGATCCCTCATGGCATCATAACATTGCATTGCATAGCCTCAAGGATCATTGAGCATCTTGGTTTCCTTTCCCTTTGGGTAGGGATCTCTTGTGAGTGGTTTGAGAGCACCAAGCATGCTTGAATTGTATATCATTGCTTTTCTCATTTTATTTACTAACCAAAAGCACAAAAATATGTCATTAACATCTTTTGTTTGTAGCTTAAGCAATCACCAGGACAAGAGCTTCAAGAAGTTCATTTTGTGCAAGAGATGAGGTATTTTCTTGAGAAGAGGATCACATGATCATTATAAGGAGCTTACATGAGCTAGGGTTCCATTTTGGAGCAATTTCATCAAGTGATAAAGGCTCAAGTTCATCAAGGCATTTCAAGGTCATCTGAGGACCAAAATGTCAACTGTGCAGTCAACTGAGGGCTATGAGGTGGGGAAATGAGTTGAGACACCTCAATCATGTTCAAATGGGGCCCATTCATCATTCTAATCATCCATCTTGAAGATTCAAAGGTCATGGCAAAAGTTACTAAAAAATGGAAAGTGACCTGTAATTCAAAGTTTCCAAATTTGGCAAGTTTTTGGTCCACATTCAACCTGACTTGTCAATGTCAAAGAAGTTTCAAATGGATTTTTGGTGAACATGGAAGTTGTAGATCTTTGTCTCCATTTTCCAAAAAGTCCTAATTAATGTCAATATGATGATTGGTTGAGAAGTTATGGTCATTTGATCACAAGGTGTACATGGAAATTCAAAATGGCATAACTTTTGATACAAAGCTCCAATTTGGTTCATTCTTTTTGCAAAATGCTCCTCATGTTCAAGACATCTCAAAATGACATCATTTGGCTCAATTATGCAAAGGGATCATGGCCAAATGCTCATTATTTCACATGTGTGCACATTGAAGAAAATATTCACAATTCATTTTTGGCTTAAGATGCAAGCAAACAAGCACTTCCATCATGACCATTGGATGATTTTGAGTAAATTCCAAGCTTAACATGGGAGGGAGCACGTGAATTATGGCCATGCTAGCCAATTTTGCATTTTTGCAAATTGATCCAAATCTCACTAATCATGATTAAACAAAGGCTAATGTGATTATCATTGTGATTAGCATGGAGTATATAAGCCAAACCCTAATCATAACTGCAGAGGAGAACCAATTCAGATCTGAAATTTGAAACTCCCTCCATTTTTCTCTCACTTCGAATTTCATTTTTCTCCACACAAACACCAAAAATTATTGCATATTCTTGATCATCATCATTCACTGATCAAGAATCATCATCTGTTTGGATCAATTAAGCCAGAATTCGAGCAGTTCATGTACAAGAGCATGGCGATGGATGTTTGAAATTGAAGCAGATTCAAGTGTTTTCAACCATTCATTTTTGCTCAAAGCTTCAAGGTAAGTGTAGTGGAGTAGATCTGGAGCTGTAGAGCGCTTGAGGACACGATTTCAGCAACCTTCATTTCCAGGTGATGAAAATTCATCATCTCTTTTTGCTGTTTTAAGGTCATAAATGTGTAGATCCTGTTGTGTAGAGCTTGTAGATGTGTTTAGAATTGAAAATGATTGAGTATTGAGGTTTTATGATGAACTGAAAGTTTTGACTTCATAAATGTTTTGCTTCGATATGGAAAATACATGATGATTTAGGATGATCCATTAGCATATTTGGAATGTACATTGCAAGGCGGTTCGAATGGTGTATGATTTGTTGATTTATGGAAATTTTCGTGTTGATGTCGCCAGAATCTCATCGGAGAAGACGACCGGAGACTGTAGCTCCGGCGTCTGCATCATCTTAGGGTTTGTACTGTGTTGGCTTCCATGTGTACGCTTGCGTGTCTGTTTGTTTGGCTGTGATTTGCTTGACCTAGCCACGCGTGTTTGTTGACTGCTGAGTGTGGTGCTGACCGTGTTTAACGAAACGGTGTGTTTTGATCATTTGAACCTGAGCCATTGATTCATGATGCGCGCCTTATCCAACGGCTGTGGTCATTTCTGATTTAATTTCAAATATTGTGTTTCCCTCCATATTCTCATGTTATTTCAATTATTTTGGTCATCTTAGAAAAATCATTAAAAATGCAAAAATAGTCCAATTTGATCCCAATTTTTTTTCATAGTTTTGTTTTAATGTCTAGTTTTTTATGGTATTAATTTCATGAATTGTTGATGTCTAGTTTGTGATGTGTGAATTTTTGAATCCATGTGGTGTTAATTTGATATGTTGCATTCAATGCTTTGTGAAATTTTCATCTTTGAGCTTCTTGATCCAATCTTTTGCATGCTTGACATTCACATATGATATGAATTTTTGGTCACTGGTTTGGAATTTTTCTCACATGCTATCATTGTTTTTGACACATGAAGATATAGTGTGACAATTTGTGTCACATTTTTGACATTGAATTTGTGCATTTTTGTTCATATAGCATTTGAACCTTTCTGGATTTGATCTTTTGCATATTGCTTGTTCATGACATGAGAAACTCATGTAAAAAAATTTCAAAGTCATTGCATGCATTTCTGATTTGATTTGAATTTTCTAAGTTGGAAGTTCAATTTGTGCACATTGTTTGTCATTTGCATGGCATTGATCATTTGAGATACTTGCTTATTGATTTGATGCTGGTCCTTTTGAGGACATTTTGTGGATTGTTTGAATGTGCATTGTGTGAAAGATTGAGTTCTGTTTTGATCATTTGGTTTGGTTTTGAACTTAGTCTTTGTACTAGTGTTTTATGCATAAACTAACTGTGCTTTGTGTTTCAGGTTTGGACATTTAGCATTGATGGTTGATTTGTTCTCACTTTGTGAGATGCAAATGATTGGAGTTCTAACTTTTGTTTGTTTTGTAGGATTTTAAGTGATGTGCTTGAGCTCATGAGTTCATTTGAGTGCTTGGGCATTGTTCATTGGATTGTGTAATTGTGAATGGTTTCATTGTTTGTCTGTTGGTTTTATGACTTAAATATTAACTGTTTAGTCTTTGTACAGGTACCTTAGTTGCTTGCTTTTAGCTCTTGCTTGAGCTTTGGATTGTGGTTGACACACCACTTAGGTAGTTATCTTCTTACTTCATGTAGTCTGGAAGTCCTGTCACTTTTTTGGCAGGCATTTTGCTGGCAAGTCCTCCTTCAGAGGCTCTGTTTGTGTTTGTTTACAATTGTGCCAAAGACCTCCAAGAGAGGCATGTGTTACTTGATAAGTCCTCCGAGAGTTGAGGCAATTGACGGATAAAAGGGATTAGTAGCCAATCCCCGTTATTCAGCGAGTCGTTCTTTATGCTCGCACTACGTGCTGATGCTTCTGAACATGTACCCAAGATCTTTGTCCCGTGTCTGTCAAGTGGAACAGGATCTCACTTTCTGGATCCCCACGCTTTCTTTGTCATGAGCTCACCCTGGCCAGGGTTAAGAACATGAGGTCTCATCCTCATTTACCATTTTGATCAACTTCACCCTAACTCTCAATGTTAGTGGTTAAGAGCTACAGATTACCCATTTCAGTTTGGCTTGTTTGTCGAGGTTGACATGACCCCTCTTGACTAAAGCCCACCCTTTTGTTTTGAACCTCTTGTATGTATATAGTGTGTGATTGTTTGTTTACTTGTGAACTTTTGATGTGTGTGCTCTTGAACTAGGAGTTTCCATTTGAGCTTAATTTGAAGATCATTATCATGTTCATCCATGTGGAAGTTACAAGATACATTGAGGATCTCTTATGAGACTTGTTTGATTGCTTATGCTTTGTGCTTTCTTATTCCAAAGGATGGGATCTACTTGGATCATCTATATGATCTCAAGAGAGGAACTCCTAGTGTGGTTTCATTTCTTTACCTCACCTTTTTGTTTCCTTTAGGACTTAACCTTTCATCTTCATCTTTCCACCCTAACCCAAGACAAAACCTTTTGTGCAAACATTTGACTTTGTTTTCAACATTAGAAACCTAAGCCTTATGCTTTTGATTTTCAAACTTTCTTTTCGTAACACTCATTTTGAATTGAATCTTTAAGTCAACTTTGACCATCTTTTGTATATACTTCTAATTGGTAAATATAACCCATTCAAATTTCTTTTTGGTTCCATATGTCCCCTTCTTAATCAAAATTTTCCATAACCTTTAGCTATTAGGTTTGAGTTATCTTTGTGGTAGATGTAATACTCACCTTTATCCTTAGTGATGGACAATGAGTCTTCCATGCTTATTATAGGGTTAACCCCTCACTAGCATGTTGAAGCTATCCTCACATGGTGGATTTGTGGTTTTAGGTTGAGTTTTCTCCCTTTGATAACAAATAAAAAAATTTCACAAAAACAATAACCTTTGCAACAAGTGTGAAAAGGGCTCCCTAGGAGTACCTAGGATGTTTTGGGTGCCTAACACCTTCCCATTGCATAACCAACCCCTTACCCAGATCTCTGTTTCTTTTACTAGTTTTGTTTGTAAAACTTTTAGGTTTTTGTTCGCTTTCTAAACATTCCTTTGGATAAATAGAAGTGCGGTGGCGACTCGACTTTGTATGATTTACCTCGGATTTAGTCAATATCTCCAATGGTAACGAATACACCGCTACAGAAAAGTGGCGACTCTGCTGGGGACTGAAAATCTCCCTAGTGGGTTTTGCCAGCTTTTCACCCTTGTTGTATTATATTGTTTTGTGACATATTTTTGTGCAATTTGGGATTACTGTATTGTATGTAATGATTGAATTACTTGATATTAATTGCTTGTATGCTTGGTGATCTTTGTGAGATGAGTTTTATACCCGGACTCGAGTGCACTTAGGATAGGAGAATGGCGTAGTCTTGTTGACTTGTGTGGAGTTATTCCTTAGCAAGTCGACTTGCGAGTCCATTCACTGGGTGGAGGTCATGTTGGGATCAATAATGTCACACAAGTAAGTTGTGGTTAGACATTACTCTTTCCAATATAGACCTTAGAAGCCAAGGACCTTAGTTTACCAAACCCATCTTGGCCTATTTTTAGGATGTAGTGCGAAATTCGTTCAAATGTAAGATTTGATACGATTGTTACGCGATACTACACTCATAAGAGTCTCTCTTGAGAATATTTTTGGAATACGAGTAGTCGTTTCGCCGATAATATCCAAAAGATGGGATGATGAATATGGGAACCTCTTGTAGAACATGTCTGGCAGGTTTAAACCCTAGTACACTCCCTTTGGGTGGTTCTTAACCGAGACTCCATGCTCGTGACTTGCAACAAACCCTTGATTCATGGTTGATCCGTTCATGTATCCTTAATATCAATGGAACTTGGGTGTCGATAATGTGTAAACCATAATCCACCAAAATGGATGATTGATATTAAGGATAATATGATCCATCCCATGACCTTTGTTTGGTGTGCTTTGCTTGATCCTTGAGTGTGATTGTTGCATTCATGCATTCATGCATTCATTTGCATCCATACCATCAGTAATAAAAGAAAATTTTCAAGGAACTTAAGGGGTTTATTTGCAAAATTTCAGACATGGAAAGACAAAGAAGGAATACAAAGAAGTACAACTTCAGACAGCCAGATTTGAAAGAGTTAAGGAATCTGACATCCTATGTATTAGATCCCTTGGGTTTCAAGGCTCGTTTTGGAAGCTTCTTCCTCTTCTGACTACTCAGGTGGATGAAGGGTTGATGAGCGTGTTGGTTCATTTTTATGATCCTCTGTACCGTTGCTTCACGTTTCCGAACTTTCAGCTTTTGCCTACCCTTGAAGAGTATGCTTATCTCGTGGGTATACCTATCCCGGATCAGTTGTCGTTCAGTGGCTTGGAGAGTATTCCTACTTCTCAAGAGATAGCTAACATGTTGCACATAGATGAATCTCTGGTTGGTGCTCATATGACTACCAAAGGTGGAATTAAAGGTCTCCCTTCTGAGTTCCTCATTGCTCAAGCTACTTTATATGGGAAGGCCATGAGTGAGGACGCCTTTGAGGCCATATTTGTACTTCTCATCTATGGGTTGGTATTGTTCCCCAACATCGACAAGTTTGTGGATGTGAACGCTATTAGGATCTTCTCCGCTCTTAATCCCGTTCCGACTCTGTTGGGTGATACCTATTTCTCTTTGCATATGAGGAATGCAAAGGGTGGTGGTGCCATTGTGTGCTGTTTGCCTCTGTTGTATAAGTGGTTTATTTCTCACTTACCTCAGACGCTCGCCTTCAAGGAGAACAAGGGATGTCTACGGTGGTCCACGAGACTTATGTCTCTCACTAATGATGATATCTCTTGGTATAACCGTGTATATGATGGTGTGCAGATTATCGACTCTTGTGGTGAATTCTCCAATGTGCCTTTTCTTGGTACATGTGGTGGGATTAACTACAATCCTGTTTTAGCACGTCGTCAGCTTGGGTTCCCCCTAAAGGATAAACCTAATAACATTCTGTTAGAGGGTATGTTCTTTCAGGAGGGTAAAGATCCCCAAGGCTTGAAGGGCAGGATGGTTTGCGCTTGGCGCAAGATTCATAAGAAAGGAAGGAATGAGTTGGGTCCTAAGAATTGCATCGCTTTGGAGCCTTACACTGCTTGGGTAAGGAAGAGAGCATTTGAGTATATCATGCCTTACGAATATCCGAGACCTACACCTTTGGTTGTGGCTAGGCCTTCAACCCTCCCTAACCAAGGAGTAGAGGAGTTGAGAGACGAAGACCTATCACGTGCCTGGATCCATGAAAGGGAAGAGTTGCTATAGCAGATTAAGGAGAAAGATGCTTTGATAGAGTTCCTCGAGCATCAGGTTATTGATGATCCTAATGATGCATGGACTTCTCTACTTCCTCAGTCTTCCAAGTTTTGGAAGAGAAGGTATGATCGACTCACCAAAGAGAAGGCAAATATGGAGGCAACTTATGAGAGGGAGGTGAAGAGGCTTCGTGCATTCTATCTTCCTGTGTCCCGAGTTGTTCCTAGAGATCCATAGGATGATTATTTTCCTTTTCTCTTGTATACGATTGACAATGTTGTACTTCTTTTCCCTGATATTATTTGATGAGATATTTCCATATGTGATAAATAGTTAATATTTCCAAAATTTGCAAATAAAACCCTAGAGTTCCTTTGAAATAAAAACAAATCATATGCACCAGCATTGCATGCATCATATGCATAAGCAGGTTTTGTTCCCGGCTTCTGGTCCTGTGGTTTAACTTTGTGCTCTTCATTTATTTTGAAGACAAGCTGACTCACCGGTACTACACTAGAGCCAACTCTGCAAGATTGATGGATCATCTAGAGCAAGAGAACCGTGAACTCAAGGAGAAAAGGCTCTCCTGGTTAGCCACTTGTCTTCCTTCTCATACATAGATGCTGAGGATGAAGTTGGAACTCCATTCCAAGCTTTGTCTATAGCTCAGCCTGTTGAGAAGAGAACTCCTTCATTTGCTTCCTATAGAGATGCGAAATTGGCCATTGAGTGTGGTGCAATTGCTGGTCTAGGAAAAATGATTGAGCTGGAAGACAATAAGTCCCAGGCTGGCATTGGCTTTTCTTCTGGGGTTTTCAACGAGAAAGGATTGTTCAAGAGTGGTGGTTTTATCCACACTGGTCAGGAGGAGGAAGTTGCTGCTGTCTTGGAAGAGGATGCAGAGGACTCTGGCAATTTTGTTATCCCTGGTGGGGTCTGCAACAATTGGGTCGCTGTGGATGTTCCTACAGTTGTCCACAAGTCAACGTAATGATCATTTTGTTTAAAAACCCTTCTCCCATGCCAAAAGGAGAAGTGATGACATTGTTGGCAACATAAATACAATGATATTTTCATTCAATAAATTCATGTTAAATGTTTGTTTTTCCAATTATTTTCCCTTTTTGCTTTTTGCATGAAATTGGTGATCACATAAAACCCTAAAAATAGAATAAAATCAATCTTTTCATCTGCATAATGATTTGCCTTGTTTGATTTCAAAAAGCTTTTCATATCCAAAATCATTATGCAGGTTGATTCCTAAACCCATTGAACATAATGATCCAACGCCATCTCCCAATTTTGAGTTCCCTGTATTTGAGGCAGAGGAAGATGATGTTGAAGAGATTCCTGATGAGATTACCCGTCTACTTGAGCATGAAGAGAAGATCATTCGCCCGTATCTTGAGAATCTGGAAACAGTCAACTTGGGGTCTGAGGATTGTGTGCGAGAGGTGAAGATTGGGGCACTCCTGGAAGAATCTGTTAAGAAGGGGTTGATTGAATTGCTACGGGAATATGTCGATATCTTTGCTTGGTCGTATGAAGACATGCCGGGTCTAGATACTGATATTGTGCAACATTTCCTGCCGTTGAAGCCTGAGTGCATGCCTGTGAAGCAGAAGCTCAGAAGAACTCATCCTGATATGGCAGTGAAGATCAAAGAAGAAGTTCATAAGCAAATTGATGCAGGGTTTCTGGTGACTTCTACATATCCTTAATGGGTGGCCAATATTGTGCCCGTGCCTAAGAAAGACGGAAAAGTCCGAATGTGTATGGACTATAGAGATTTGAATAAAGCTAGTCCGAAAGATGATATTCCTCTACCACATATTGATATGTTGGTAGACAATACAGCTAAATTCAATATCTTCTCATTCATGGATGGATTTTCCGGATATAATCAGATTAAGATGGCACCCGAGGATATGGAGAAGACAACATTCATCACACCTTGGGGAACATTCTGTTATCGAGTGATGCCCTTCAGTTTGAAGAACGTCGGAGCCACGTATCAACGAGCTATGACTACCTTGTTCCATGATATGATGCACAAGGAGATCGAGGTATATGTTGATGATATGATTGCTAAGTCGAGAATGGACGTTGAACATGTAGAGCATTTGTTGAAGCTTTCGCAGCGTTTAAGGAAGTAAAAGCTTCGTCTGAATCCCAACAAGTGTACATTTGGAGTCCGTTCTGGCAAGTTATTGGGCTTTATTGTCAGCGAAAGAGGTAATGAGGTTGATCCTGCAAAGGTCAAAGCAATACAAGAGATGCCTGCGCCCAAAACTGAGAAGCAAGTCCGAGGTTTTCTTGGCCGCTTGAATTACATTTCCAGATTCATATCCCACATGACTGCCACATGTGCGCCGATATTCAAGCTCCTCCGGAAAGATCAGTCTCATGATTGGACCGAGGATTTCCAGAAAGCTTTCGATAGTATCAAAGAGTATCTGTCTGAACCTCCAATCTTGTCTCCGCCTGTAGAAGGAAGACCTTTGATCATGTATCTGACAGTTCTTGAAGACTCGATGGGTTGTGTCCTTGGTCAGCAAGACGAATCAGGGAAGAAAGAATATGCTATTTACTACCTGAGTAAGAAGTTCACTGATTGTGAGTCTCGATACTCAATGCTTGAGAAGACATGTTGTGCTTTGGCTTGGGCCACTAAGCGTTTACGCCAGTACATGATAAATCATACAACTTGGTTGATATCCAGAATGGATCCAATCAAGTATATATTTGAGAAGCCTACTTTAACCGGGAGGATTGCCCGTTGGCAGATGTTGTTATCTGAGTATGATATTGAGTATCGAGCTCAGAAGGCTATCAACAGTAGTATCTTGGCTGACCACTTGGCACACCAGCCGATTGAGGATTATCAGTCAGTTTAGTATGACTTCCCAGATGAGGAGATTCTGTATTTGAAGATGAAAGATTGTGATGAGCCTACACTCGATGAAGGGCCAGAGCCTGGTTCCCGATGGAGTATGGTATTTGATGGCGCTGTAAATCAGTACGGAAATTGTATTGGGGCAGTAATCATTACTCCTCAGGGAACACATATTCCTTTTACAGCAAGGCTAACTTTCAAATGCACGAATAATTTGGCTGAGTATGAGGCCTGCATTATGGGGTTGGAAGAGTGCATTGATCTAAGGATCAAGCATCTTGATGTTTATGGTGATTCGGCCCTCGTTGTCAATCAGATTAAGGGTGAATGGGAAACGAATCAGCCTGGTCTTATTCCATATAGAGATTATGCGAGGAGGATTTCAACGTTCTTTACTGAGGTTGACTTCCGTCATATTCCTCGAGAAGATAATCGGATGGCGGATGCTCTTGCTACGCTTGCTTCCATGATTGTGGTTAAATAGTGGAATGAAGTTCCCAATATAACTGTGATGCGCTCGGACAAACCAGCTCATGTATTTGCAGTTGAAGAAGCGAAAGATG
Source organism: Lathyrus oleraceus (assembly GCF_024323335.1). Taxonomy (NCBI): domain Eukaryota; kingdom Viridiplantae; phylum Streptophyta; class Magnoliopsida; order Fabales; family Fabaceae; genus Lathyrus; species Lathyrus oleraceus. The sequence goes on along the minus strand of NC_066580.1, from coordinate 169,239,454 downwards.
ATAAGCCATGGTATTATGACATCAAATGTTTCCTCCAGAACCAGGTTTACCCACCTGGGGCATCTGTGAAAGATAGGAAGACTTTGAGGAGATTGTCAGGCAGTTTCTACCTCAATAGCGAAGTGCTTTATAAGAGAAATTTTGACATGGTTCTGCTCAGATGCGTGGATAGACACAAAGCAGACCTATTGATAACTGAGGTCCATGACGGTTCATTTGGTACTCATTCCAATGGACATGCCATGGCTAGAAAGATGTCGAGAGCAGGCTACTATTGGTTGACAATGGAGTCTGACTGCTGCAAATATGTGAAGAAATGCCATAAGTGTCAGATTTATGCGGATAAGATTCATATTCCTCCGACACTTCTGAATGTAATTTCATCACCATGGCCTTTCTCTATGTGGGGAATTGACATGATTGGCATGATTGAGCCAAAAGCGTCCAATGGACACCGGTTTATTCTCGTAGCAATTGATTACTTCACTAAGTGGGTTGAAGCCGCATCATATGCAAGTGTGACCAGACAGGTGGTCGTGAAGTTTATCACGAATCAACTCATATGCCGTTATGGTGTGCCAGATAAGATCAATACTGATAATGGATCTAACTTGAATAACAAGATGATGGAAGAGCTGTGTAGTGAGTTCAAGATTGCACACCATAATTCTTCTCCTTACAGACCCAAGATGAATGGGGCTGTTGAAGCTTCTAATAAGAATATCAAGAAGATTATCCAAAAGATGGTTGTTACGTACAAAGATTGGCATGAGATGCTGCCATTTGCTTTGCATGGATATCGTACATCTGTCCGCACTTCAACAGGGGTAACCCCTTTGTCTCTTGTTTATGGCATGGAGGCCGTACTCCCAGTAGAGGTGGAGATCCCATCAATGAGAGTCTTGATGGAGGCCAAGTTGACTGATGTTGAATGGGTTCAGAGTCGTTATGACCAACTGAATTTAATAGAAGAGAAGAGATTGACTGCCATGTGTCATGGTCAGTTATATCAGCAGAGAATGAAGAAAGCTTTTGATAAGAAGGTCAAGCCTCGTGTGTTCCGAGAAGGTGACCTTGTGCTCAAGAAAGTCTTGTCTTTCGTGCTCGATTCCAGGGGCAAGTGGACTCCAAACTATGAAGGTCCATATGTTGTTAAGAGAGCCTTTTCAGGCGGTGCTTTGATACTTACAACTATGGATGGGGAGGATTTCACTCGTCCTGTGAATTTAGATGCAGTCAAGAAATACTCCGCCTAAAAAATAAAAACAGAATAGCTCGCTAAGTTGAAAACCCGAAAGGGCGGCTTAGGCAAAAATGAGCGTCTCGGTGGATTGAAAACCCGAAAGGGCGGTCCAGGCAAAAGTTAGAGACATAAAAAAAGAATATATGCATCCCGCTAGATTGAGTACCTCATCCTGGGGCAATCTAGGCAAAAATTAGGGATTTGGCAAGTAACTGCATCCTGACAAGACTGTGTTCTACAACTGTCATCTGTCAGAGATTCTTGTTCATTCGTCGTCAACCAAAGCTTCGAATACATCGAATTCAGAATTGGCGGAGAAATGGTCATTATGTTCAATGTAGCCCTTTTCCAATATATATCACCAATTTCAAACTTGTAAGGATCTATGGAGTCTTGCCATTTGCAGACTACCATTCCATCAAATAAATTCGAGCCTTTATCCAATTATTTGCACTCTTATTTGTTTCTATTCAACAAATGTTTTGCATGTTTTAATTGAGAAAATATCATTGTTTTAAATAAATGAATTTTTCACAAATTGTTTTTAAACAAAGTGAACATTCACAATGATAAAAGGATACTTAGGAGATCCTCAGTGCTCTCCCAAGGGTGGCATGATTTCCAACAGGGTAAGACATTTGTTCATATCCCTGGCATGACTGTATCCTCTTCTCCCAGAATATGTGTTGTGGGTTAATCTCCCGAGCAGAGTGTTTGTTGAGGTTATTCACCTCCCATCCCTTCAGCAGAGCAGTGGTTTTCCCTCCTCAGCAGATGTGTCCTCTTTGGAAGGTTCGGTATTTGGTGGTTGATCCCCAGAATTCCTTCATTTCCTCAGATAGATCCCCAGCGGAGTTGTTGGTGTGTTGGATCTTATCTATGATGATGTTATCCCCTGCAGAGATATTGCTGTTTCCTGGTATCTCTGATCCCCAGTGGAGTTGTTGGTGTGGTGGATTTTATCTGTGATGGTTCATCCCCGAGTGGTATGCTTGTTGTGATGTTCACCACTCTCCCCTTCAGCGGAAGAGCGTTTTATTTTCTCCTCAGCAGGTGTGATTTCCTTGGTGAGTTTGGTACTTGGTGTCGGATCACCAGTTCCCCTTATCTCCCTCAGATGGATTCCCCAGTAGAGTTGCTTTTATGGCAGTTTCTGCCTGTGCAATGGACTTTTTTCCCAGCTGAGACTGATGATCCATCCCTGCAGAGATATTGTTGTCTCTGATCCCCGGCAGATTGGATATTCTCCGGTGATCCTGGCTTTCTCTCTTGAGATGTAGTACCGGGTGGTTGATTCCTGGACCTGTGTGTGTTAGATATGTCTGTTTGTCAGCATTCATCATACATATATCACACATATACATGCATAATTATAGCATTCAGATATTCATGTTGCATTCTTTGCCATATATCGTTGTTTGTTGTCTCCTGCTATTTGGTGATATATATTTCCCCAAGCAGATGTGTGTGTCTGATATCTCAATATAGAGTCAGCCCCAGAAGCAGAAAGTGTTTATCTTTCCTGCCATTTCCCCACTGAGTTATATCCTCGTGGACGACGGTGGTTTCCGTTTCCTCCCAACACATATATTGGGATGGGTTCCCCTATTGAGTTATATCCTCATTAGGATGAGTCTCGATTCAGTTTGCCTTTTTAGTTTGATCCTAAATTGGCCTCTCGTGACTGTCTTTGGTGTTTCCCTGTATTAAATGAATAATTGCTCAGTAATCAGTAATTATTCACCTCCTCCTCAACGGAGTTTGTGGTTTTCTACCCTTATACCGGTAGTTGTAAATCCCATTTCTTCCTCCCCAATGGAGTCTGTGGTTTTCTACCCTTATACCGGTAGTTGTAAATCCTATTTTCCCTCCTCAGCGGAGTTTGTGGTTTTCTACCATTGTACCGGTAGTTGTAAACCCTATTTTCCCCCCTTTTGCAGAGTTAACCTTGTTGTTCATCCTAGTTGATGACGGTTACTCTTTGACGGTTATCATTATCCAATATTCGATATTGATATTTCCTCCTTCTTTTGGATAATTGCTCTGATTAAGCAATTTATCCCCAGCGGGTCCTCTTTCATTTACCATTTGCCGGTGATGTTTATTGCTCCCCTTGATTGGTCATCATTATATACCTAGTTTTGGTATCCCGATGCCTTTCTCTTTCGGTCGATTTATCCTTTATTAACCCAGTAACCGGTTGTGGATAATCTTCCATGCGAGTATATTATCTATGTTCCGACGGTAATAGATAATATATCTCATGCACTCTTCGGTCGAAGCCTTTTGGTCCTTCCCCAGTTCAGTAAGATTCGTATCCCTGTTTTGGAATCGAATGTCCTTTTCCGTGGTTTTCTACCCAGTATCCGGTAGATGTAATCCCCTCTTTGACGGTTATCTTCATCCAATATTCGGTGTTGATATTCCCCCCATTTGCTTGGATAATTGCTTTGATTACGCAATTTATCCCCAGCGAGTCATCTCTCGTCTACCCTGTTGTTGTTGGTAACGATTGTTTCTCCCCTGAATTGGTCATCATTATATACCTAGTTTTGGTATCCCGATGCCTTTTTCTTTTCGGTCGATTTATCCTTTATTAACCCAGTAACCGGTTATGGATAATCTTCCATGCGAGTATATTATCTACGTTCTGACGGTAATAGGTAATATATCTCATGCACTCTTTGGTCGAAGGCTTTTGTTCTTCCCCAGTTGAGTAGGATTCGTATCCCTGTTTTGGAATTGAATGTCCATCCCATAATCGAGTTTGCGTTCTGCCCTCTTTTTGGATGATGAGTGTTTTGGGAATATTCCCCAATTCACGCCTTGGTTGGTCACCTATTATATGCCAAGTAATCGGTATCCCTGGTGTTCCTTCCTTCTGCTCCCTATTATGACTTTGGTCCCCTATGGAGTCATATTTTCCTGAGTTGAGATATACCTTTTTGGTCTTCCTCAGATGATTTGGTTGATTGATATCTCTCACCCTTATACCGGTCTTAGATATTCATTCTTCCCGAGCTTGTTGTTCTCTCACCCTTATACCGGTGATCAGATCACATGTCTCATTGAGCTTGTTACCCAGTAACCGGTAACACCTCATCCCGCTGCTTCCCCAGGAGAGTCTTTTTAGACATCCCCAGCGGAGTTCCTTAGTGGATTGTTTTTGTCCGGATTTTTATCCGAAGTATCCATTGCGGATTGTTTTGCTGTGTTGGCATATTCCCCAATACATGCATTTTTCCCCGGCAGGGATATTTTGTTCAAATCTTTCCCCAGCCTGAGTCCGGATTTTTATCCGAAGTATCCATTGTGGATAGTTTTGCTGTGTTGGCCTATTCCCCAATACATGCATCTTTGAGTCAGCTCGAGTCTTTCCAATGGATTTATTCCCTTTGGAAACTCTTTTCCCCAGCTTTGAGTCGTGACCTGCTCACGCGGTTTCAGTCCTTTACTCCCCAAGCTTCAAGTCGTGACCTGCTCACGCATTTGTTTTCTATCCCCATGAGAGTCCCCGGTAGAGTCTCTGTTCCATTTATGAGTGAATTACTCAATGGATTTCTCCGAATGTCTTTTCTTCTTTGTGGACACATATCCCCACAGAGTTTGTTTGTTTGGCATACATACACTTGCATTATGAGGTCTCTTAGGGACCAAAATTTGTCTCTTTGTTATTATTTAAGCCCATTCTACCTCGTCGAGACGAAGATTTTAACCTTCACTTCTCCGGCTAGAATGACCTTAAATAGGGGCATCTGTAAGACCCCAATTTTGTCCCTAAGATCCCTCATGGCATCATAACATTTTATTGCATAGCCTCAAGGATCATTGAGCATCTTGGTTTCCTTTCCCTTTGGGTAGGGATCTCTTGTGAGTGGTTTGAGACCACCAAGCATGCTTGAATTGTATATCATTGCTTTTCTCATTTTATTTACTAACCAAAAGCACAGAAATATGTCATTAACATCTTTTGTTTGTAGCTTAAGCAATCATCAGGACAAGAGCTTCAAGAAGTTCATTTTGTGCAAGAGATGAGGTATTTTCTTGAGATGAGGATCACATGATCATTATAAGGAGCTTACATGAGCTAGGGTTCCATTTTGGAGCAATTTCATCAAGTGATAAAGGCTCAAGTTCATCAAGGCATTTCAAGGTCATCTGAGGACCAAAAAGTCAACTGTGCAGTCAACTGAGGGCTATGAGGTGGGGGAATGAGTTGAGACACCTTAATCATGTTCAAATGGGGCCCATTCATCATTCTAATCATCCATCTTGAAGATTCAAAGGTCATGGCAAAAGTTACTAAAAAATGGAAAGTGACCTGTAATTCAAAGTTTCCAAATTTGGCAAGTTTTTGGTTCACATTCAACCTGACTTGTCAATGTCAAAGAAGTTTCAAATGGATTTTTGGTGAACATGAAAGTTATATATATTTGTCTCCCCTTTCCAAAAAGTCCAAATTCATGGCCATATGATGATTGGTTGAGAAGTTATGGTCATTTGATCACAAGGTGTACATGGAAATTCAAAATGGCATAACTTTTGATACAAAGCTCCAATTTGGTTCATTCTTTTTGCAAAATGCTCCTCATGTTCAAGACATCTGAAAATGACATCATTTGGCTCAATTATGCAAAGGGATCATGGCCAAATGCTCATTATTTCACATGTGTGCAAATTGAAGAAAATATTCACAATTCATTTTTGGCTTAAGATGCAAGCAAACAAGCACTTCCATCATGACCATTGGATGATTTTGAGTGAATTCCAAGCTTAACATGGGAGGGAGCACGTGAATTATGGCCATGCTAGCCAATTTTGCATTTTTGCAAATTGATCCAAATCTCACTAATCATGAATAAACAAAGGCTAATGTGATTATCATTGTGATTATCATGGAGTATATAAGCCAAACCCTAATCATAACTGTAGAGGAGAACCAATTCAGATCTGAAATTTGAAACTCCCTCCATTTTTCTCTCACTTCAAATTTCATTTTTCTCCACACAAACACCAAAAATTATTTCATATTCTTGATCATCATCATTCACTAATCAAGAATCATCATCTGTTTGGATCAATTAAGCCAGAATTCGAGCAGTTCATGTACAAGAGCATGGCAATGGAAGTTTGAAATTGAAGCAGATTCAAGTGTTTTCAACCATTCATTTTTGCTCAAAGCTTCAAGGAAAGTGTAGTGGAGTAGATCTGGAGCTGTAGAGCGCTTGAGGACATGATTTCAGCAACCATCATTTCCAGGTGATGCAAAATTCATCATCTCTTTTTGCTGTTTTAAGGTCATAAATGTTGTGTAGAGCTTGTAGATGTGTTTAGAATTGAAAATGATTGAGTATTGAGGTTGTATGATGAACTGAAAGTTTTGATTTCATAAATGTTTTGCTTCGATCTGGAAAATACATGATGATTTAGGATGATCCATTAGCATATTTGAAATGCATATTGCAAGGCGGTTCGAATGGTGTATGATTTGTTGATTTATGGAAATTTTCGTGTTGATGTCGCCAGAATCTCATCGGAGAAGACGACCGGAGACTGTAGCTCCGGCGTCTGCATCATCTTAGGGTTTGTGTTGTGTTGGCTTCCATGTGTACGCTTGCGTGTCTGTTTGTTTGGCTGTGACTTGCTTGACCTAGCCACGCGTGTTTGTTGACTGCTGAGTGTGGTGCTGACCCTGTTTAATGAAACAGTGTGTTTTGATCATTTGAACCTGAGCCATTGATTCATGATGCGCGCCTTATCCAACGGCTGTGGTTATTTCTGATTTAATTTCAAATATTGTGTTTCCCTCCATATTCTCATGTTATTTCAATTATTTTGGTCATCTTAGAAAAATCATTAAAAATGCAAAAATAGTCCAATTTGATCCCAATTTTTTTCATAGTTTTGTTTTGATGTCTAGTTTTTTATGGTATTAATTTCATGAATTGTTGATGTCTGGTTTGTGATGTGTGAATTTTGGAATCCATGTGGTGTTAATTTGATATGTTGCATTCAATGCTTTGTGAAATTTTCATGTTTGAGCTTCTTGATCCAATCTTTTGCATGCTTCACATTCACATATGATATGAATTTTTGGTCACTGGTTTGGAATTTTATCACATGCTATCATTGTTTTTGACACATGAAGATATAGTATGACAATTTGTGTCACATTTTTGACATTGAATTTGTGCATTTTTGTTCATAAAACATTTGAACCTTTCTGGATTTGATCATTTGCATATTGCTTGTTCATGACATGAGAAACTCATGTAAAAAAATTTCAAAGTCATTGCATGCATTTCTGATTTGATTTGAATTTTCTAAGTTGGAAGTTCAATTTGTGCACATTGTTTGTCATTTGCATGGCATTGATCATTTGAGATACATGCTTATTGATTTGATGCTGGTCCTTTTGAGGACATTTTGTGGATTGTTTGAATGTGCATTGTGTGAAAGATTGAGTTCTGTTTTGATCATTTGGTTTGGTTTTGAACTTAGTCTTTGTACTAGTGTTTTGTGCATAAACTAACTGTGCTTTGTGTTTCAGGTTTGGATATTTAGCATTGATGGTTGATTTGTTCTCACTTTGTGAGATGAAAATGATTTGAGTTCTAACTTTTGTTTGTTTTGTAGGATTTTAAGTGATGTGCTTGAGCTCATGAGTTCATTTGAGTATTTGGGCATTGTTGATTGGATTGTGCAACTGTGAATGGTTTCACTGTTTGTCTGTTGGTTTTATGACTGAAATATTAACTGTTTAGTATTTGTACAGGTACCTTAGTTGCTTGCTTTTAGCTCTTGCTTGAGCTTTGGATTGTGGTTGACACACTACTTAGGTAGTTATCTTCTTACTTCATGTAGTCTGGAAGTCCTGTCACTTTTTTGGCAGGCATTTTGCTGGCAAGTCCTCCTTCAGAGGCTCTATTTGTGTTTGTTTACAATTGTGCCAAAGACCTCCAAGAGAGGCATGTGTTACTTGATAAGTCCTCCAAGAGTTGAGGCAATTGACGGATAAAAGGGATTAGTAGCCAATCCCCCGTTATTTAGTGAGTCGTTCTTTATGCTCGCACTACGTGCTTATGCTTCTGAACATGTATCCAAGATCATTGTCCTGTGTCTGTCAAGTGGAATAGGATCTCATTTTCTGGATCCCCACGCTTTCTTTGTCATGAGCTCACCCTGACCAGGGTTAAGAACATGAGGTCTCATCCTCATTTACCATTTTGATCAGCTTCACCCTAACTCTCAATGTTAGTGGTTAAGAGCTACAGATTACCCATTTCAGTTTGGCTTGTTTGTCGAGGTTGACATGACCCCTCTTGACTAAAGCCCACCCTTTTGTTTTGAACCTCTTGTATGTATATAGTGTGTGATTGTTTGTTTACTTGTGAACTTTTGATGTGTGTGCTCTTGAACTAGGAGTTTCCATTTGAGCTTAATTTGAAGATCATTATCATGTTCATCCATGTGGAAGTTACAAGATACATTGAGGATCTCTTATGAGACTTGTTTGATTGCTTATGCTTTGTGCTTGCTTATTCCAAAGGATGGGATCTACTTGGATCATCTATATGATCTCAAGAGAGGAACTCCTAGTGTGGTTTCATTTCTTTACCTCACCTTTTTGTTTCCTTTAGGACTTAACCTTTCATCTTCATCTTTCCACCCTAACCCAAGCCAAAACCTTTTGTGCAAACATTTTACTTTGTCTTCAACATTAGAAACCTAAGCCTTATGCTTTTGATTTTCAAACTTTCTTTTCGTAACACTCATTTTGATTGAATCTTTAAGTCAACTTTGACCATCTTTTGTATATACTTCTAATTGGTAAATATAACCCATTCAAATTTCTTTTGTGGTTCCATATGTCTACTTCTTAATCAAAATTTTCCATAACCTTTAGCTATTAGGTTTGAGTTATCTTTGTGGTAGATGTAATACTCACCTTTATCCTTAGTGATGGACAATGAGTCTTCCATGCTTATTATAGGGTTAACCCCTCACTAGCATGTTGAAGCTATCCTCACATGGTGGATTTGTGGTTTTAGGTTGAGTTTTCTCCCTTTGATAACAAAAGACCTTAAGGCTTTTGGACCAATCAATCCACTCATTTGTTTTGAGATTTTTTACCTGAACTACGAGGTTTTGATCCTAATCTTTTTATAAGAGGGTACGTAGGCAATGGGTTTATCCATCCAAACACAAAATGTAAATAACTTGTACATTCTCTTCTCATCTCTTCAATCATGTTTGCACAAATAAAAAAAATTCACAAAAACAATAACCTTTCCAACAAGTGTGAAAAGGGCTCCCTAGGAGTACCTAGGATGTTTTGGGTGCCTAACACCTTTCCATTGCATAACCAACCCCCTTACCCAGATCTCTGTTTCTTTTACTAGTTTTGTTTGTAAAACTTTTAGGTTTTTGTTCGCTTTCTAACCATTCCTTTGAATAAATAAAAGTGCGGTGGCGACTCGACTTTGTATGCTTTACCTTGGATTTAGTCAATATCTCCAATGGTAACGAGTACACCGCTACAACTTTCTCCTCTTAGAAAATGACATGTCCAAAATCAAAAGGCAACCTTATGAGTAATGGTTGGAAAGCTTATTGCATAAGGAACAAATGTCATGTTGATCAAAACTTCATTTGGGCCTTGGAAATTAATGAAAATTGAACTTGAAGTGTAGGGTGCAAAACATGCATATGTGAAATTTCCAAAATTGGCCAAAGTTCAAGCCCTTTTGTTTCAATGGTTCAAGCTCCAAATGACAAAATATTCAACATGAAAGTTGTAGATCTTTTCAAGGCACTCAATTTGGACTTAAATTTTGCATCATTTGGATTTTCTATGAAGAAGTTATGGGCACTTGAAGTTGGACTTTTTCACATTTCAATGCATTTGGTCCAAAATGACCTATAATGTTTTGCATTATCACATGTATTTCTTTTAAGATTTTGAAATTTTACTCAACATAACATCTGAGTTAGAAATATTGAGATTTCCAATGCATTTAATCCCACCTCCAAACCATGAAAAATGAATGAGTTATGTCCTTGGGAAGTTGACCCTAAATTAGGGTTTCAGTCAAAATGACCTATAATTTCTTGGAATGTATGATGCCCTTCCAAGCTTCAAATAAATTTTTGATGAACATTAAATTTGTTCATATGGTCCTTAAGAACCTTTTTTCTCTTGGGGTCATATCCATTTGACAAACATATAAAAAGTTAGGTCTCAGTGTAGTTCAAAATAGTCAGATGAATTGATTGATCAACTTCTCAAATCCAAAACTCATATCTTGATGAATTGATGATTGATGACACTCAAATAAGTTCAAATATGCATTAAATGATGAATTAAAGAACTTCCCTTGGTTTTATTTGACCATGGGTTGAGGTTGCTTCATGAGCAAGGCACAGTTGATGAACAAATGAATTAGGGTTTCCTTGGGAAACAAACCTCAAGCCCTTTGATTTGATTTGATCAAAATGATGAATTGGGATATTTGAGAGGCATATTTGATGGATGAGAGCTTTGGTAACCATTACCATGCTTGCTTTCACCTTCTCTTGGCCATATCAATGCACATAGGATCTCCTAGAAGCTTTTCACCTTGTGACTGCTCAAGCTACAAACAAGAGATGTTAGTGACATATTTTTGTGCTTTTGGTTAGTGAATAAAAATTAGAAAATCAATGATATACAATTCAAGTATGCTTGGTGATCTCAAACCAACTCACAAGAGGTCCCCTCCAAAGGTAAGGAGCCAAGATGCTTATGATCCTTGAGGCAATGCCAATGCAATGTTATGATGCCATGAGGGATCTTAGGGTCAAAATTAGGGTCTTACAACTTGGAAGAAGGGAAAAACACTAATTTTACTACTGCTATATTACACTATTATCATATGTGAACAATCCTATTTGTGAATACTTTGAGATAAAAGAAACACTCACACAAGAAATTTTGTTCATACTCTTCATTGAAAATATTTTGTGTGATATACCTGTATTTCATTTGTGTATTCTACTTTCTTATGTTGGGTTTAAATGCTTTCATTTTTAGAAACCCAATTCACCCCCCCCCCCCTCTTGTGTTTCTCTTCACCTTCAATTGGCATTAGAGCTTCGGTTCTAGTATTGATGTATCAAACACTTTACCGTGTCAGATAAAGATCTAGTTTGTGAAACACGATGGATGTTATACCTCCACTAGTTGCACCTGTTGATAGAGATCACTATAGTGCAAAACCTCAAGTTTTTGATGGAGAAAAAATTTATTTCTGGAAAGATAGAATATAAATTTTTTTCCTTGGTCATGATGTAGATCTATGAGATATGGTCGTTGATGGCTACATTCATCGTGTTGATGCAAGTGGTGATAAGGTGGAAAGAAGAATGATGACTGATCAATAAAAGAAATACTACAAGAATTATCATAAAACAAGAACCATCTTGTTGAATGTTATTTCATACATTGAGTATGAAAAGAGAGATAAAACAAAGTCTATATTTGATTATCTAAGAATGACGCATGAAGGAAATACTTGAGTTAAAGAAACCAAGGCACTTGCCTTGATATAGAAGTATGAAACTTTCAAGATGGAAGAGAATAAAACTGTTAAGAACATGTACTCAAGGTTTCAGACTCTTGTTGCAGGATTGAAGGTTCTAGAAAAAACTTACTCAACTGCTGATCATGTGAAGAAAATTATCTGAAGCTTACCCAGAAGATGGAGGCCTATGGTAACTGCGTTGAAACTTTCTAAGGATCTGAACAACACAACTCTTGAAGAACTTATGATTTCTTTGAGAAGTCATGAGATAGAGCTTGAACAAGATGAGCCTCAAAGAAAAGTTAAGTTTGTGGCTCTAAAATCTATGGGAAAGTCTGAAAAGACCAAATCCTTTCAAGCTGAAGAAAAAGAAGAAGATTCAGAAGAAGAAGATGAATTATGTCTTCTTTCCAGAAATTTTAATCAACTCTGGAAGAAATGACAAGGCAAGTTCAGAGGATCCAGAAGGATAGGTGGTCACTCTGAGTCTACATTTGAACTGAAGAAGTCGGGTGCTGGAAAGGACGTCATTTGCTTCGAGCGCAAGGATCCAGGCAACTACAAGAATGGGTGTCCCAAGCTGAAGAAAGACGGACCAAAGAATAAGGACTTCAGAGGAAAGAAGAAAGGTTTGGTGTCTACCTGGGATGACTCTAAATCATCAGGAGAGGACTTTGAGGAAGATCAAGCTAATGTGGCATTGATGGCAAGCAGAAAAGCACCTGATGAAAAAATTGAATTTGAATATGAATATGAGTCAGACTCTAAAGAGGTATTCCTTAAGTTATCTTGTTCTGAATTAGAATCTTGTCTTTCTGAAATTATGGAAAAGTATCAGAAGCTTCAGAACAAATACAAGGATCTGAAACAAGACCATGTATATGAATGTGAAGCGCATAGTAAGCTTAAGAAGGATTTCTCCACTTTGAATGAAGAGAATTGTATTCAAAAAAATGAAAACTCTACTCTTCAAAGTAAAAGTTCTAAACTTAAGAAATAAATCCTTTTAGAAGCTTTTGTGGATTCTAAATCTGTCATAAAGAAGTATGACAAATCCTTCATACATTTATGGCTAGAAACATAGATAGAGGCGGGATGACTGTTGGTTCTAAGTGTTGGCAACAATTTTTGTAAATCCTAGAGTGTTCACAAGTTGTCACAAGTGTTGTCTTGACATAAGATAACATGTACCTGCAGGATGTTTAAAATGTGATTATGCAGGATTTTACTGAGATGTCAGACCCGATGTCATGACATATGTATACAGAACATTCAGTCTGAATGTTATGTATTATCTGATTGCGTTTTTAATGCTAATCTATGTATGATTGATGAGATGATTGAACGCGCTATCAATCAGTAATTACAACTAGATTGACTTATTTTCCAAAGAGATATAATCAGTTGTCATGAGAAGATATATAATATTAAGTAGTGATAGAAAATATCCCAATTGATATTTTGTCCTCTAGTACCAATTAACCAATTGTTAATGTTACTAAAATATCCCTTCTTATAGTTATTAATAATGGTCAATCTCTTTTAATAAGGATTAGTCTCTTCATAGTTCATTGGTTACTCTATTGGTCCTAATTGACAACACTTAGAACATATAGGAGTTCAAATTGTTATAGCTGACAAGAGATAGAGTACATAGAAACTCAGTTCGTCTCAAATGACACCCAATTGAGCATTTAAGGGCATATGAGATATTACATTTTCCCTGCTTAAATTTAAATTCGCCCCCGAATTTTCTCCACTCAACAAATAAATACTCCTTGCCTCAACATCTTAGGTCAACACTTTAGTTTGCTTCAGCTCAATCCTCTGTCTTACTCGAATCTTCCAATTTCATTCACTAGCAACCTTCATTCTTTCAAGACTTATCCAACTTCTTAATCTGACAATACCTCTATTTCAAATCATTTTCCACTTTATTCTTCTGATATGTCGTTATGAACTTCTTGGTCAAAAAGCCCTCCATAATCCACAACTTTCCCTTTCTTGCACTGAGCTAATCAAAATCATAACCATGATACCTTATTTGATAGGATACCTAACATTCTCGAATCTCCTTGGTGTTAACCAATGATCCCTTACCTGCAATCAATATTGATGACCCTTTCCTTATAAGTCTTTCAACACTTACAACAAGTCTTACAATCCATATATTAATATTCTTATTAACTTCACTTGACGTGGTACCACATACTGCAATCGTTTACATCTGATGTTTCACTTCTCTTGTACCATTCCAGTAAGATAACACACTTGGCACAATATTGTCTTACTTTCATTCCTACAAGTAGTTACCTCTTGGATTCTCCACAAAACTTCACAATTACTTCCCATCCAAAACTATTTACTATGAAATTTCCAATTGAACATCATGGAACACCTGGAATTCATAGGTATCCCTTACTAGCTCATAGGACTTCATAGAAAATCCATACTTCACTCTGAGCATCTGCTTCCAAAACCTTACTAGAACCTTACCAATCATTCTCAGGAAGAATGACCTTCTTACCTACACATAGATGGAGAAATGCAACCACCAACTAGAGAAATAATACCGATAAGAAATTCCAAGTCATTGACACTATAACACTTATGAGGAACCCTAACTATACTAGGATGTAACTGTGAGCTTCCATACTACTTACAGAGTCACACAACTCATTCACACATCTTGGGAAGACATCACACTTCTTGACAACAATTATTCCTTCCTATCATCTTGCTTCATCTCAACAGAACCTTAGCTCGTGTTCCTACGAATATACAATCTAAGTTACACACTTACACTTATAGATATCTCATTTCCATCATCTCTCTTTGGAGAATACCTTACACATCCCGCCGATAGAGTATAATAGAATTGTGTATATTCGGTACCACTTCCATGGTAAGTCTACTTCTAAGGCCACACATCCGAGCAACTATCCAATTCGCAACAGGTCTAACCTGTAAGACCCCAATTTTGTCCCTAAGATCCCTCATGGCATCATATCATATCATTCATTGCCTCAAGGATCATTGTGCACCTTGCCTCCCTCTTTGTGGGTGGGTCATCTTTTGAGAGTGGTTCTTGATCACCAAGCATGTTTAGTATTTGTATATCATTGCTTTTCATTTGTTTACTAACGAAAAGTACAAAAATATTGTCATCTAACCATGTTACTTGCAGATGAAGCAATTAGGTCAAGACAGTCACAGGCAAGTCATTGAGACATAGATGGTGGCCATTCTTGCAGAATTTGGGCACCATTGATCATTCACAAGATCTCATATGAGTTGTGGTATCATTTTGAATCAAGATCTCAAGTGGTAGAGGCTTGAAGTTCATCAAGGCATTGTTCAGTCAACCAAAACCTAGCAAAGTCAACTGTGGTCAACTGTGCATTTAATCAGAGATTTGATGGTGGGAAATGGTTTGAGAGGTCTCATTCATGTCCATACAAGCCTCATATAACATGTCAAACATCAACATTGAGGAATTGGAGGTCAGACAAAAAATTGCCAAAAATAGTAAGTGACCTGTAATTTCAAACTGCCAAAAATGGAAAGGTCTTCTCCTCAACTTTACATCATCAAGCAAGCTTCAAATCAAATTTTCTCCAACATGAAAGTTGAAGATCTTGCTCTCACCTTTCCAAAATGTCCAAGAACATCCATTTCTCATGTGTGGTTGGCAAGTTATGATCAAATCATTGTCAAGAAAAGTTGAACTTCAACAAGGCATAACTTTTGCATCAAAAGGCCAATTCATGTGATTCTTTTTTGAGCAAATCTCTTTTGACATGCTCTATCATAATCCATCATCACATTTCATCAAAAATCATCACATAAAAAGTGCATTTTTCAAGTGAATCAATTTGAATTTTGGTGGGAAAAAAGGTGAATTTGAAAAGTATGCACAATTTTCATGCCAAACCAATTGCCATTGCTTCAAAATAGAATTTGTGACTTGCTGCAAGTGAAATTTTACTGTTCCATTGGTTATATTTGCATAAGAGCATTTTTGCCAAATTGCATAACATGCTTATTTCACTTAATCCATTTTCATTTTGCTAATCATGTTTAACTAGCTGGATTAACAGGTGGTATAAAGCACTAATCATAACAGAATTCTGCATCAACAATTCACAATTTCAGATCCAAACTCAAATTCACTCAAATTCTCTCAAATTCTCTCAAGCTTTTTCAACTTTTTTTCATCGAATTTCACCATTCCTTTTGCTTGTTCTTGTGTTGATCATCATCTGCAGGTATTATTGGAGATCTGTTGAAGCAAATCCTTGAAAATTCTTGAAGAATCGCATCTGTTGCAGCTTGCATATTCACATGGCAGTTGGAGTTTTCTTCGAATTTGAGCTGTGCTGAGCTGAAGTCTTACTTCCATTCATCTTCCCTAGCATCGTAGAACATCTGTTTTGCTCTTCCAAGCCTTGAAACAAGCAAATCAAGATCTGCATCATCAAAGAGGTAAGAATTTGAATCCTCCAATTCTTGCAATTATCATGTGGCTTTTGTAGATCTTAGCATGTAGAGCATTCTGCAATTTGAATCGTGCAATTTCATTAAGTTTTGAGCAAGTTATGTGGATTTGAAATCTGGATTGTGAAACTTGTTTTGATCGATTCTTTTGCCATGAGTAAAATTAGGTCAAATCAATGCTAGATTAGTGATGTATGATGAATGCTGGTTCGATCGATATAAGTTTCATAAATTTCTGTGACCAAAAGTTCATAATGATTATGAACAGTATGAAGATGATGATGAATGCTTGAGTTTCATTTCCAGATGCGCATTCGATCCGTGTTCCAGTGTGTCGCAACCTGAAAAATACAGTGCGAAAAAAAAAACAACCGGCGAAAGAAAAAGACAGAAGAGTCGCCACCGTGCGTTATTCATCCCAAAGGAGGGAAAGGAAACGCTCGAAGTAAACCTGAAAAAGGAAAGGACAAGACGGGGTCTCGCAACCAAATCTTGGGTTCGGGAGTCGGTTATGCGAAGGGAAGGTATTAGCACCCCTACGCATCCGTAGTACTCTACGGGATCCACTTTTATAGTTCTTGTCTAAAGGGTGTGGGTTTATCTTATGTTGTTTACAAAAAAAAAAGGTTAAATGAAAATGACTCGCGCGGATGTCGCATCCACTGCATACATATCTCATCTGAATATGAGAATCAGAGTCTTCGTAGCTCGGCTGACCTGTGGGTTGGGGGGATGTGTGCTCGCTAAGACATCGCGCCTTATGCCTACGTATCTCATCTGGCCTGAGAATCAGAGCAAAACGTAGTCCGGCTAACTACGGGGTTATGGATTGGGTTTTAGACGAACGACGTTACTACGCAATCTACCGGATGCTCGACCTTTGGAGACTTACTCGCCTGTAGTAGAAGGAGTTAGCGTGTTGCTTTGGGTTTTAGGGTTTGGGATGCTCGAGGGAAAAAAGGCAGTCCTTGACGAAGGAACCGCGCTACCTGCAGGGATATGAATACAAAACACAAAACATGTATCTCAAAGTAAAATGCCACCAAGGGGCTCAAACGTTGCCTCCTATCGAGGTCTTCCAGCTAGGAAAGCAGTAAAATGCGGGAAAAATGTTAAAGTACCACGCGGATAAAGATCCGAAGTAACAACAATTAGAGGAACGGGAAACCCTGAGATCCTTCCAAGCTAATGCCATCAAAGAAAAGTGAGTCAGTACAGGTAATCGGAATGAACCTCCAGGGGTTATCCCACAAATAAAGTGGGAAACCACGCAAGTTATCCCTGCATAAGTCATGTGAGCCCTCACAAAAATTCAACAAAAGGGTTAGTGAAACACCATAAGCATTTTTTCATGATCAACAGTATGGTTTCAAAAAACTCAAACCCTGTGGCATACATTTCAGAAATTAAACGGTTAAACATTCAAGGCATTGTTTATACATTCCTATACATATTAAACCTATGGGCAAAGGTAATGGGAATAATGGCAAACCTGATTGGAGAGCTTGATTGAAATTGAGTTGCACCCGTGAGGTTTACAAAACAATCTTCAGGGTTTATGTGAGGCAGAGGTGATTCTGTGTAGTTGAGTTCCCTTCGGGGTTTGGAGGCTGCTCTGAACTCCGTTAGGTCTTCTCTCACTATCTTTTTCCTCAGGGTTTTGTTCCAAGGAAACCTCAGAGTATTTTGCTTCTCTTCAAAATCCCCCTTTTGTTCTGTGTTCTCTCAAGTGAAGCCTTGGTATTTATAGACTGAATTTCATGGTTTTATGGGCTCAAATGAGAGAGACCCAAGTCCAAAAATTTTTATTATATTTTATTTATTTAATTATTTATTTAATTATTTAATTAATTAATTAAAATTTTTTATTATTATTATTTATTTATTTTTGTAAAAAAATTATTTATTTATTTTTTTCGTTTTTTTTTTTTTTTTTTTTTTGGATATAATTCTGATTGACATGATGAAATGCAATATGAAATGCTAAATTAATGCATGAATGAGGAGGGCAAATTTTGGGGTGTTACAGCTGCCCTTATTCAATCATCAGCTAAACTGAGTAGGATGAAAGCGAACAACTTATCAGACAAACGGGGTGAGCTGTGATTGAATACCAAAGATAGACCGAAAATTTGCGCTCCGAGAACACCACAAAAATGCGGAAATACACCGCGCTGTTTATCTTTCTTCCGATCCTCTGGCTTAATCTGGAGTTTCGATCCTCTGGCTGAACCTATACTCAATTTAGTCCTCTGGTTGGATATTAATTTTGATCCTCGGGATGGATACGATTTTGATCTTCTGGCTAGATCTTCTTCGATCTTCTGGCTAGATCTCCTTCGTTTCGATTCCCTGGCTGAATCTATTTCCTTTGATTCTCTGGCTGAATCCATTTTCGGTCTTCGGGCTAGACCTGACTTTGATCTTCTGGCTAGATCTGGAGTGTCGATCCTCTGGCTGAATCTGAACTTAATTTGATTCTCTGGCTGAATCTACTTCGATGTTTCGATTCTCTGGCTGAATCTATTTCCGGTCTTCGGGCTAGACCTGACTTCGATCTTCTGGCTAGATCTTCTTCGATCTTCTGGCTAGATCTCCTTTGTTTCGATTCTCTGGCCGAATCTATTTCGATCTTCTGACTAGATCTGGATTGTTTTGATGATAAATTCCCATCATTAGGATCCCGCATCTGAGGCATGCGCTGGTTGACCCTCTTTTGAAATCTACACCTAACCTTCATATTAGATATGCAGCTTCGAGCATATTCCACTTTTGGGCTTCGTACATATTCTTCGGGCTAGAACATGTTGTAACGACTCCTCAATTAGACTTGCTGGGGAAATAAAGCTTGTAGGCGACTTCACTAGGGAATCTTCAAATTGAGCCTCAGGCTGACTCTTGGGAAAACGATTCTCAGGCTGAATCTTCAAAAATGACCCTCATGCTGGATCACGGGAAAACGATTCTCAGGCTGAATCTTCAAAAAGTGACCCTCATGCTGGATCACGGGAAAACAATTCTCAGGCTGAATCTTCAAAATGACCCTCAGGCTGGATCACTCACGCTTGATCCTCTGGCTGGATCTCATGACCTTGGTTGTAAAGTAATTCTTCAGTCTGCTTGGAAGAACCTGTTTATCAGCTTATGTGTATGCTTGATATGATATGCATGTAAATGCAAATGTTATGCATGGTGTAAAAAGAAATCTGCTTGGGGAAGCAAACCCCGGTAGGGAACAGATCGTTGTATCAATCCTTGAATGCTCTGTGGGGAATGATCCGTCTGCCGGGACCAATGAGCCACCAAAAATAAATTGGCTGCTCGAAAAGTCGACCTTGCGGGGGGGGGGGGGGGTATCAACTATGGAAACTTGGTTCGGCGAGGCTCTATGAGGAGAGTCTGTGGGGAAAACACTTCTTGGGGAAATGTCGTAGGAAACGACCTTTGCTGGGGATATGAACTTGCTAATCGTCCTCAAGCTGGGGATTAGAACAAATCTGTTAGAAATAATCTGCTGGGGATGAGATGAACACTGGGAACACCACCCTCTTGTCCGTTGGGTATGCAACCACTCCACTGTTGCTAGGAAGATACAGTCTGACACCGTCAACTCCGTTGGGGATATATAGTCTGGATACTGTCAACTCTACTGGGGATAGACAGTCTGGATACTGTCAACTCTGTTGGGGAACATGCTCTGCTGAGGAGAGACTTTGTCAACCGCTTGGGGATGAGGATTCATGACTTGGCATCCGGTTCCTGTGACCTGCAACCAAAAATACACGTATGCCTCGGGGGAATTACTCGGTTTGAATTCACCGTTCGGGATTAAGCACATTCAAAGCAATTTTAAATGTTTTCCTGTGCAAATCATCTGCAAAAGCCACCATTATGTTCATATGCAATATGTTTTATCAAAAATTCGGACATTTTTGCAAACAAACTGATAAATGAAAAATAAAGAGGCTCTTTAACTAAATTATTCGACTCTTAATGGGGAGAAAATTTGTGCCAGGAATAGGCGAGGGTATCAGGAAGCTGATCCCTGAAAAGAGGTGATCGCTATAAAAAAGAGAACTATCCTAATGGCAATGTGGAAACGGGGTCCCACTGAGTTTCAACTCTGCTATGGTTCGTATGTCCTCAAGACGCTCTGCTCGTCTTGCTTTCTGAAGTGGATGATTAGTCGATCTTTAACCTTCGAAGATTTCCGGATTGAATGAAACGGTGATATAACACTGATGAACTCAGATCACAGTCATTCGCTTATTCCCTAACTTTTGCCTGGATCGCCCCCTTTTCGGGTTTTCAATCCACCGGGATACCCATTTTTGCCTGAGCCGCCCTTTTGGGTTTTCGACTCACCGGGTGTACTTTTTTTTTATATATATCCCTAATTTTTGCCCAAACCTCTTTATTCTTTTTTTTTGGTTCGTCGGGATGCCCCTTTTTTGCCTGGACTCTTCTTTTTACTGTCCAGCGGGTCTATTTTATGCGAAGTATTTTTTAACCGCGTCTGAGTTAATAGGGGACGGGAATCCTTCGCCCTCCATGGTTGTTAGCGTCAAAGCTCCGCCATAGAAAATCCTTTTAACCATGTACGGACCCTCATAGTTTGGTGTCCATTTGCCCCTGTGATCTGTGTTGGGAGGAAGAAATCTTTTGAGTACCAATTCACCGACTTGATACCCCCGAGGGCGCACTTTCTGACCAAATGCTTTCTTCATTCGTCTCCGATATAGTTGGCCACGGCATATAGCTGCTAGTCTCTTTTCCTCAACTAGGCTCAGCTGATTGTATCAAGAACGAACCCATTCTGCTTCGTCCGGCTTCATTGTTGGTGCAGGGAAAAGTTATTCTGGCACCAAATGGCATATGAACCCCCTTCCGGTGTGATCAACACTACACCAACTCCGCGACCATTGACGTGGACTGCCCCATCAAACATCATAACCCATTTGGATTCAGGGTCAGGCCCCTCCTCCGGGAGTGGTTCCTCTCAATCTTTCGATTTGAGAAACATGATGTCCTCATCAGGAAAGTCAAACCTCATAGGTTGGTAATCATCAATCGGTTGCTCTGCAAGATAGTCTGGCAAGACACTTCCCTTGATGGCTTTTTGTGAAGTGTATTGGATGTCATACTCTGTCAGTATCATTTGTCACCTAGTAACTTTTCCGGTAAGTGCTGTCTTTTCAAAAATATACTTGACTGAATCCATTTTTGATATCAATAGAGTCGTGTGAGTCAACATATACTGTCTTAGTCGGCGAGCAGCCCATGCCAAAGCGCGGCAAGTTTTCTCGAGCAATGAGTATCTTTGTTCACAGTCGGTAAACTTTTGCTAAGGTAGTATATTGCATGCTCTTTTCGACCTGACTCGTCATGTTGACCGAGCACACAACCCATTGACTTTTCTAACACAGTCAAGTACATGATCAACGGTCTTTCCTCTCGGCCTGTAGCCTGGCCCCGATCTTGATCTCTTTCTTGTCGTCTTCGGTACCAACGTTGATGGTCTCAACCACCTCCTGATAAGGTGTAATAGCTCGGTCCTCCTGTTTCAACAATCTGGCTAACCCTTCAGGCAATTCACAATCTTCCTCAGCCCCTTCTTCGGCTTGATAGATAGGATTGTCGAAGTCATACTTGGCCATAGCAGTGTCGTTAGCAGTGAGATCCGAGTGGTCGGCTCTGCATGATGGAGGATCATGCTTTACCTTAGAATGAGGGATTTTTTTGAAAGAAAGGAAAACGAAAAAAGAAACATTGCCATTTTTTTTTTGTAAAAAGTAAAAAACTGAAAGAAAGAGAACACAAAATTGTTTGCAAAAGCCGTCCTTTATTGATGATAAAAATAATTGCGAAACGTAACTAAATGGATGGCCCTACAAATGAGCCGTTACACCTTGGGCAAAGTGTAAGACTTTATTATGCATGTAATAAAGGAAAACAATAAAAATCACTCTTTCAGTAAGGTAACCCGGACGGTTTTTTCAGACGACCAATTGTCGAGCTTTTCTCCCGAGACACACGGGCGAATCCAGCTATCTAAGTCACAGTCGTTGTCAGCCTTGTCTTCATCTGCAGCATTGACGATGTGGGGAGAAACCAAACCCCGCTGGAGAGAGTACCGGTTTCATTCTTCCGAGATCCCAGAGCATACCCCAATCCAAACTTGTCTTCTTTGATGACTGGCCCCACAAAGTTGCCCCAGCCTTGGGCATTACCAACTTCAACCACTTCGACAGCATTAATCCCTTGCCCGCCGTGAGCCGGCATCGGGTTCTGGATAACATTAGGCACCGGAGCAAAATTGATAGCCTGGGCATCTCTCAAATCTTGTACCTTTAACTGGAGAGCGTTGCAATTATCTGTAGTATGGCCAGGTGCGTTGGAGTGAAAAGCACATCTGGCGTTGACATCATAACCTCTGGGCAAATTATTGGGATCGATTGGTGGAGCCAGAGTTCTCAACGTAACCAGATTCATGTCAATCAGCTTGGGAAGTAATACTGAATAAGGCATTGGGATTAGCTCGATGACCCGGTCCGTCTGCCTTGGACGTTGTTGATAGTGTCGCTGCTGACCCGGATTACCTCCTTGTTGTTGATTGTTATACCTGGGTTGTTGTTGTGGATGATATTGCGGTTGAGGAACAGGTGTTGGAATAGTGACTGCGGCCACTTGATCTTGATAATAATTAGGGCGTCCTCTACCCCTGCCTCTGTCGGCATACACAACGCTTGTCTCGCCTTCTTTTCTTCGCTGACCGTTACCAGCAAACGGTCTCTTGGGACCTGATGAGTTGGAAGCACTATTGTCTTGAATTCGGCCCATCTTCAACAGACTCTCGATTCTTTCTCCAGCAATTACTATCTCTGCAAAGCTGATTGACGGGCAAGCAGCCCATCTCTCAATATAATTGCCTTGAAGAGTGTTCATGAACATGTCCGCCATCTCCCTTTCAGACATAGGGGGTTGGACGGACACAGCAATCTGTCTCCAACGCTGAGCATATTCTCTAAAGGTCTCCTTGGCAGTCTGGGACATACCTTGTAACAAGGTCCGATTTGGAGCCATGTCCAAGTTGTATTGATATTGCTTGACAAAAGCCTCTGCCAAGTCTTCCCAGCTCTTGATGGTAGTACGAGACAAATGAGAATACCATTCACGAGAAGCTCCAGTTAGACTGTCTTCAAAATAGTACATCCACAGCTTTTCATCTTCCGTGTGAGCTCCCAACCTTCCCAAATAGGATTGGAGATGAGTGCGTGGGCAAGAAGCCCCGTTGTATTTCTCAAAAGTAGGGGGTTTGAACTTGTGAGGAATCCTTACTCCCTGAACCAGACCAAGATTTGTGACATCAAAGCCTAAGGAATTTTGAGACTCCAAAGATTTGAGCTTCTCAGCAAGCTCATCCATACGGCGAGTGGTCTCGAGGGCCTCGTCGTGCAAAGAAAATTGATCACACTGATAATCTTCAGTAACGGGGTGCCCGTTAATCTGAATTCCTTGATTCACATTGTACCTTCCGCCAATACCATTTCCAACATTCCCTGTGTTGCCAACATTACCCGGGTTTCCATCAGCATTTGCGTTACCCGCGTTACCAGTGTTCACAGGGTTATCAGTGTTCCCAGGGTTACCAGGGTTCCCTCAGCATTTGGTATCTCCACCTCCGGATCGGTTGCCCAACCAATTCCCTCAGCTTTTCTTGACCTGCTGCCATACCAGTCATCAATGTCATGAACTGATCCATCCTTTCACGCATATCAGCCAGCTCTTTCTGTACTTGGTCCATCGCTAGTTGTGGACGATTTTCCTTTGTCGGGTACCTGTGGACTCGCTTGGGACCAATAACTGCCTGATACAGGGAACAAACATTAGACACTGCGGTGACACCTGCAAAACAGACAAGGGTTAATATGCATGGTATGCGATGCACTGCTTGTTCAGTTTTAAGGCACCCCCGTTTTGAAAGGGAATACCCTGCAAATGAATAAGCATGAGATGTTGGATGCAAATATGCAGATGATGTTATGTAATGCAATGGCATGTCAATCAGAATTACTGGATCCGCTTGAACATCTGTCAGGTTGCATTGCCTGCAGAGAAATTAAGAGGATCAAGCAAAGCACACCAAACAAAGGTCATGGGATGGATCATGTTATCCTTAATATCAACCATCCATTTTTGGCGGATTATGGTTTACATCTTATCAACACTCGAGTTCCATTGATATTAAGGATACCTGATCGGATTAACCATGAATCAAGGGTTTGTTGCAAGTCACGAGCATGGAGTTTAGGTTAAGAACCACCCAAAAGGAGTGTACTAAGGTTTAAACCTGCCAAACATGTTCTACAAAAGGTTCCCATAGTCATAATCCCATCTTTCGGATATTATCAGAGGAACGACTACTCGTATTCCAACAATATTCTCAAGAGAGACTCTTATGAGTGTAGTATCGCGTAACAATCGTATCAAATCTTACACTTGAACGACTTTTGCACTACGTCCTACGAATAGGCCAAGATGGGTTTGGTAAACTAAGGTCCTCGGCTTCTAAGGTCTATATTGGAACAAGTAATGTCTAACCACAACTTACTTATGTGACATTATTGATCTCAACATGACCTCCACCAAGTGAATGGGCTTGCAAGTCAACTCGCTAAGGAATAACTCCACACAAGTCGACAGGACTATCCCATTCTCCTATCCTAAGTGCACTCGAGTTCGGGTATAGAACTCATCTCACAAAGATCACCAAGAAGCCATAGCCAGCCAACAGATAAAGCAATGATATGTACACAATGCAATAAGGTAAAGCAGGTAAATAAATAACCGTACAAAAGCATGAACACCCAATAAACAAACTACAAAAGCTAGGAGGGACTCGCTTAGGGAAGATGGGTCCCCAGCAGAGTCGCCAGCTGTCGCAACCTGAAAAATACAGTGCGAAAAAAAAAACAACCGGCGAAAGAAAAAGACAGAAGAGTCGCCACCGTGCGTTATTCATCCCAAAGGAGGGAAAGGAAACGCTCGAAGTAAACCTGAAAAAGGAAAGGACAAGACGGGGTCTCGCAACCAAATCTTGGGTTCGGGAGTCGGTTATGCGAAGGGAAGGTATTAGCACCCCTACGCATCCGTAGTACTCTACGGGATCCACTATTGTAGTTCTTGTCTAAAGGGTGTGGGTTTATCTTATGCTGTTTACCAAAAAAAAAGGTTAAATGAAAATGACTCGCGCGGATGTCGCATCCACTGCATACGTATCTCATCTGAATATGAGAATCAGAGTCTTCGTAGCTCGGCTGACCTATGGGTTGGGGGGATGTGTGCTCGCTAAGACATCGCGCCTTATGCCTACGTATCTCATCTGGCCTGAGAATCAGAGCAAAACGTAGTTCGGCTAACTACGGGGTTATGGATTGGGTTTTGGACGAACGGCGTTACTACGCAATCTACCGGATGCTCGACCTTTGGAGACTTACTCGCCTGTAGTAGAAGGAGTTAGCGTGTTGCTTTGGGTTTTAGGGTTTGGGATGCTCGAGGGAAAAAAGGCAGTCCTTGACGAAGGAACCGCGCTACCTGCAGGGATATGAATACAAAACAAAAAACATGTATCTCAAAGTAAAATGCCACCAAGGGGCTCAAACGTTGCCTCCTATCGAGGTCTTCCAGCTAGGAAAGCAGTCAAATGCGGGAAAAATGTAAAAGTACCACGCGGATAAAGATCCGAAGTAACAGCAATTAGAGGAATGGGAAACCCTGAGATCCTTCCAAGCTAATGCCATCAAAGAAAAGTGAGTCAGTACAGGTAATCGGAATGAACCTCCAGGGGTTATCCCACAAATAAAGTGGGAAACCACGCAAGTTATCCGTGCAAAAGTCATGTGAGCCCTCACAAAAATTCAACAAAAGGGTTAGTGAAACACCATAAGCATTTTTTCATGATCAACAGTATGGTTTCAAAAAACTCAAACCCTGTGGCATACATTTCAGAAATTAAACGGTTAAACATTCAAGGCATTGTTTATACATTCCTATACATATTAAACCTATGGGCAAAGGTAATGGGAATAATGGCAAACCTGATTGGAGAGCTTGATTGAAATTGAGTTGCACCCGTGAGGTTTACAAAACAATCTTCAGGGTTTATGTGAGGCAGAGGTGATTCTGTGTAGTTGAGTTCCCTTCGGGGTTTGGAGGCTGCTCTGAACTCCGTTAGGTCTTCTCTCACTATCTTTTTCCTCAGGGTTTTGTTCCAAGGAAACCTCAGAGTATTTTGCTTCTCTTCAAAATCCCCCTTTTGTTCTGTGTTCTCTCAAGTGAAGCCTTGGTATTTATAGACTGAATTTCATGGTTTTGTGGGCTCAAATGAGAGAGACCCAAGTCCAAAATTTTTTATTATATTTTATTTATTTAATTATTTATTTAATTATTTAATTAATTAATTAATTAAAAAATTTTATTATTATTATTTATTTTTTTTCGTTTATTTTTTTTTTTTTTTGGATCTAATTCTGATTGACATGATGAAATGCAATATGAAATGCTAAATTAATGCATGAATGAGGAGGGCAAATTTTGGGGTGTTACACCGTGTTTTTGCATGTAATTTCTGTTTGTGAGCCATGTAGCCATTCGCACGCTGCCATGTGTATTAGTGAAACGACGCATTTCACTTGAAACGCACCAGATTCAAAAGCGAACACAGCTCGATTCCGCTTGAGTGCATTTTCCTTTTGGCTTGGCATTATTTTTCTTCATTAAGCTTCCATGTGCATATCACTTGTTTCACCTTTTTTTTATTTTTTCTTCTCAATAGAAAAATCATAACTCTCTCAATAATAATCCAAATCACATGAGGTTTTTTATGCCATGATCCTTGTAATGTCCTTTATTTTTTAATGATTTTTAATAAATTTGTTCACGGTTGAAAAAAATAATTGCCTAGGGTTTGTTCTCACATGTCATTTCTTGCATATAGCTTGCCATATCTTTTGTGAAATCATGATGGTTGTCCAAAATTCTTGAAATTTTACATGTGTAATCTAGACACTTTGATGAACATTTTGGTATATGGTTTGTGATTTTTTCCTTTCTGGATTATGAGATATGATGTGATCTTTGGAGGTGTGACAATGTATGTCACACCATTTCTTGTCCAACTTGTGGAATTTCTTTACCTTGGCTATTGAACTTGAATTAGTCTGGATTTTTGCATGTTGATACTTATGGATGTTAAGTTTGCTTGTGATTTTTCATGGAATTTTTTAATGCATTTTCTATTTGTTTGAGAATTTCTCCCCTGTTTGACCAATTGTGGACCCTTTGTGAGTCATGATCTTATATGATTTGTGAAATTCTTGTGGCTTATTGGATGGACTTGAAATTTGGCATGTGTATTATAGACATCTTGAAGTTTTCCATGGTTTTGGTTTCACTCATTTATCTTATGTCATTTCTGTTTTATGCTTACTTGAAGTTGATGCATGATTTGGTGCCTTGTAGGAGCTTGTTTGAACATGCTTTGACTTAGGGATTTTAATTGACTTGCTTCCACATATCCAATTGCCATGATTTTTGGTGTGTTGTTCATTCAATGTGTTCTGTTTAGGCCTAATTTTTCTTGGGATTTATTGAGCCATTTTGGATTTGATATGCTTGTGTTCATCCTGTTTGCTCCAATGTGTTTCAATTTGCATAGTTTGACATGTTTTGATTATGAAATGGAATTGGTGCATAGTTTTAACATAAGACCAATTGGAATTTATTCTTGATTGACTAATATTGATTTTGGTCATTTTTCATGTTCTGTTTTAAATTTTTTCCCTATCTTGGACCCTAGGCTTTGGCCTAAGGGTTTGCCTCTCATGTTTGAAGCTTTGTTTCAGGTTGCACATGCAAGTTACACAATTGATGATGCCTCATCTTGAGAGCATTTGATATTTTCTTTTGATCACTAATGTGTGTTTTGTAGGTTGAAGTTGATTCAATTGGGATTGACTTGTGGCTTTTGCCTTTGCCTATATTGGTTGTCTGTTGCATTAACTGTTGGTTGATTTGTCTGTATAGCATACTAATTTGTTTGATGTTTCCACAGGTACATTTAGTTGCTATAGTTCATTGTGAACTTGCTATTGCTTTGCTTGATAGCTTAAGCATTGAGGTATAGCATCTATTCTTCATGTAGTCTGGAAGACCTGGCCTGTTACTTGGCCAGGCACCTGTCTGAAGTCCTCCTTAAGAGGCAATGTTTGTGATTGTTTATTTTTGTCCCCAAGCAGGAAAAGACCTCATATGAGGCAATTGGTAGATAGAAGAGATATGTAGCCTATCTCCTACTATTCTGTGTGTCTTCCCTTTGCTCACATTACATGTTGTAGCATTGTGGATCTTAACCCAAGATCTATCGAGTCATTAACTTGTGGAGAGAGTTCCAACTTTCTGAACTCCCACACCTTCTGATATTCAAAGCTCTCCCTGACTAGGGATAAGAGTGATGAGGCACACCCCTCATATCCTTTCATCTGCTTCACCTTAACCCTCAATGTTAAGGTTAAGAGCACCATTTACCCCATTCCAGTTGACTTTAAAGTCTAACCCTTGCTTGAGCCTAATTGCTTGGATATAGTGTGTGCTAAATGACTTTGTTTGATTGATTTCTTAGTTCATTTGTACCTGTTTGCTTGGTTGCCTTTGTGCATTTACCATCATTAATTGTTCATTATTGCATGATCATCATTTCATATCTTTGTGATTTGTTTGAGTTTGCCCATTGAGGACAACTGTAAGTCCATTAATTGTAATTGGCCATTGTTCCTATGATTTGGAAGGGATAGAGTGTAAGACCATTTCATTTGGCCACTTATGTCCATTGTTTTGGTTTGTTTGTTGTATGTGAGGATGCAATTGTAAGACCATGTTGTTGGCATTTGTTATTCCTATGATCATCTGTTGGAGATTAGAGTAAGTCCAGACAAATTGGCATCTGACATCCATATTTTGTTTTGCTTTAAGGAGATTGGAGTAAGCTCAGATAGATTGGCATCTGATATCCAGGTTTTGTTTTGTTTTAGGAGGTTGGAATAAGTCCATTTATTGGCCTCTGACATCCCTGTTTGTTTTAGGAGACTGGTGTAAATCCATTTATTGGTATCCGGTATCCACCTTTGTTGTGAGATTGGTATAAGCCCAGCAATTGGCCTCCGGTATCATTTGTTTTGCTTATTTGTTATTGCTCATTTGCCTATTCCTAAGGACACACTTGAATCATCTTCTATATGATCTCAAGAGGTGAACCTTTCTGAGAAGTTTTACACTCCATTATCCATTCACCCTCTTTGTCCTAAACCTTTTCACACTTTGCTTTCAAAAACTTTGATTATTGTGCAAACATCTTCATGTCTTTTTCAAATTAGAAACCTGGACCCTAAGTCCTTGACTTTTCAAACTCCATTTCATAAGACTTCTTTGAATTGAATCCTAATCATACCTTGACCACATTTTGTGAATACTCATAATCAATTAACTTCACCCATTCAATTGTTTTGTGGCTTTGTCCATTGTTAATATGTTTTCACACATTAGCCATAGGTTTCAATTACCATAGTGGTTGATGTAAATCTTACCTTATCCTTAGTGAGTTGATTGTAAGTCTTCCATACTTATTATAGGGTTAACCCCTCACTAGTATGTTGAAGACGTCCTCGCATGGTGGATTGTTGATTCAGGTTGAGTTCTCTCCCATTGGTAATGAAAAGCCTTAATGCTTGTGTTTTAAAATGAACTCACTGATTTTTGGAAATCTTTTAGCCGAACTACGGCGTTTTGATCCTTACCTTTGATGGAAGGTACGTAGGCAACGGGTTCATCCGTTCAAACACAAAAACAATAAAAATTGTATATTCTTTTCTCATCTTCCCATTCATGTTTGCACAATATGTCATAAACAAATAAACATTTTTATACAACAAGTGTGAAAAGGGATCCCTAGGAGTACCTAGGACGTTTGGGTGCCTAACACCTTCCCATTGCGTAATTTACCCCTTACCCAGATTCTCTGATCTTTTTATTAGTTTTCTACGTGTAAAACTTCTTAGGCTTTTGTTCGCTTTTTAGCCATTCCTTAGGATAAATAAAAGTGCGGTGGCGACTCGATTCTTTGTATGCTTTGCTTTTGATTTAATCAATAAATCATAAAGTGACGAATACACCGCTACAGAAAAGTGGCGACTCTGCTGGGGAAAACATTAGACCTTCCCTGGTGGTATTGCCTACTTTTCACCCTTGTTGTATGATATTGTTTATCTGTTATTTGACATATTTTTGTACAATTTGGGATAACTGTATTGATTGTAATGTTTGAATTGCTTGATATACAATTGTTGCTTGCTTTGGTGATCTCTGTGAGATGAGTTCTATACCCGAACTCGAGTGCACTCTAGGATAGGAGAATGGCGTAGTCTTGTTGACTGGTGTGGAGTATTCCTTAGCCAGTTGACTTGCGAGTCCATTCACTTGGTGGAGGTCATGTTGGATTAATAATGTCACACAAGTTATTTGTGGTTAGGCATTATTCTTACAATCATGTGCCTTAGAAGCCAATGACCTTAGTTTACCAAGCCCATCTTGGCTTATTTTTAGGACGTAGTGCGGAGGTCGTTCAGATGTAAGTTCTGATGCGATTGTTACGTGATACTACACTCATAAGAGTCTCTCTTGAGAATATTTTTGGAATACGAGTATTCGTTCCTCCGATAATATCCGAGAGACGGGACGATGATTATGGGAACCTCTGGTAGAACATGTCTGGCAGGTTTAAACCCTAGTACGCTCGCTTTGGGTGGTTCTTAACCGAGACTCCATGCTCGTGACTCTCAGCAAACCCGTGATTCCTGGTTGAGTCGTTCAGACAACCTTAATATCAATGGAACTTGGGC
The DNA here is from genome assembly GCF_024323335.1 of Lathyrus oleraceus. Lineage (NCBI taxonomy): Eukaryota > Viridiplantae > Streptophyta > Magnoliopsida > Fabales > Fabaceae > Lathyrus > Lathyrus oleraceus. The sequence goes on along the minus strand of NC_066580.1, from coordinate 169,208,201 downwards.
GTCGATAAGGTGTAAAACCATAATCCGCCAAAATGGATGATTGATATTAAGGGTGTTAGAGCCGGTTCATGTATTGTTAATATCAATGGAACTTGGGTGTCGATAAGGTGAAAACCTAAATCCACCAAAATGGATGATTGATATTAGGGATACAATGAGCTTTCCCATGACAGTTGTTTGGTGTGACTTGCCTGATCCTTGAGTGTGATTGTTGCATTCATGCATTCATCTGCATTCATGTCATCAGAAAAAGAGAAAATTTTCAAGGAACTCAAAGGAGTTATTTGCAAAAAATTTCCAACATGGAAAAAACCGAAAAAAAAATTTTACCTGATATATCTGATGAGATATTCGCATATACGATCAAAATGTTAATATTTCAAAGTTTGCAAGTAAAACCCTTGAGTTTCTTTGAAATAAAAAACAAGCATATGCACAAACACTTCATGCATCATTTACATAAGCGGGTGTTTTGTTCCGGTCTCCCGTCCTGTGGTCTGACCCTGCGATCTTCATTTATTTTGGAGACGCACTTCGCTGGTACTACACCAGAGCCAACTCTGCCAGATTTATGGACCGTTTTGAGCAAGAGAGTTGTGAACTCAAGGGGGAATTTTCCAGACTAAGTGTTGTGGGTGGATTTATTCCTGGTCAGCCACTTGTCTTCTTTCTCGTATATTGACGCTGAGGACGAAGTTGGAACGCCGTTCCAAGCTTTATCTATTGATGAACCGATCGAGAAGAAGTCTCCTTCCTTTGCTTCCTACAAAGATGCGAAACTGGCCATTGAATGTGGTACAGTTGCTGGTTTGGGGAAGATGATTGAGCTTGAAGATAATAGATCCCGGGCTGGCATTGGCTACTGTTCTGGGGCATTCGATGAGCAAGGTTTGTTCAAGAATGGAGGATTCATCCACGCTGATCAACCTGAAGAAGCTGCTGCTATCTTGGAAGAGGATGCAGAGGATCTGAACAATTTCATCATTCCTGGTGGTGTCTGCCACAATTGGGTCGCTGTAGATGTTCCTACGGTCATCCATAGATCAGAGTAATTTTTCACTTTGTTCAAAACCCTTCTCCCATGCCAAAAGGAGAAGTGATGACATTGTTGGCAGCATTTAATACAATGATGTTTTCATTCAATTAATGCATTGTTAAACATTTGTTTTTCCATTTGTTTTCACTTTTTGCTTTTGCATGAAATCAGTGATCACAAAAAACCATGAAAAACATAAAAGCAGTCTTTTCATCTGCATAAATGATTTGCTTGTTTAAATTCAAAAGCTTTTCATTATCCAGAATCATTATGCAGGGATTTCTAAACCCATTGAACATAATGATCCAACGCCATCTCCCAATCTTGAATTCTTTGTATTTGAGGCAGAGGAAGATGATGTCGAAGGGGATTCCTGACGAGATTACCCGCCTTCTTGAGCACGAAAAGAAGCTCATTCAGCTGTATCATGAGAATCAGCAAAACAGTCAAACTGGGGCATTACAAATGCAATCAAAAAAAAAGAGAAAAGGGTGAAAAAGATGAAAAAATCAAAAATCAGGAAAAAAATTTCAAGAAAAAAAAGGAAAAGTATACCCTCAAATCCCTAGTTGACTGATGCTGAATGGATGCAGAGTCGTTATGACCAACTGAATTTGATTGAAGAGAAGCGATTAACTGCCATGTGCCATGGTCAGTTATATCAGCAGAGAATGAAGAAAGCATTCGATAAGAAGGTCAAGCCTCGTGTGTTCCGGGAAGGTGACCTTATGCTCAAGAAAGTCTTGTCTTTCGTGCCCGATTCCAGGGGCAAGTGGACTCCAAACTACGAGGGTCCATATGTTGTTAAGAGAGCCTTTTCAGGCGGTGCTTTGGTGCTTACAACAATGGATGGGGAGGATTTCACTCGTCCTGTGAATTCAGATGCAGTCAAGAAATACTTTGCCTAAAAAAAAAGTATATGCAAATGAAAAACATGATAGCTCGCTAAGTTGAAAACCCGAAAGTGCGGCCTAGGCAAAAATGAGTGTCTCGATGGAGAACCCACAAGGGTAATCCAGGAAAAAATTAGAGAAAAAAAAGTATATTTGCATCCCGCTAGATTGAGTACCTCACCCCGGGGCAATCTAGGCAAAAATTAGGGATTTGGCAAGTAACTGCATCCTGACAAGACTTTCTGTTCCGCAGCCGTCTGTTCGTCAGAGATTCTCGATTCGTCGTCAACTGAAGCTTCGGATACATCGAGATTCAAATTGGTAGAGAAAGGATCATTATGTTCAATGTAGCCCTCTTCCAATATATATCACTGATTTCAAATTTGTACAGATCTATGGAGTCTTGCCATTTGCAGGCTACCATTCCATCAAATTAATTTGAGCTTTTATCCAATTATTTGCACTCTTATTTGTTTCAATTCAACAAATGTTTTGCATGTTTTAATTGATAAAATGTCATTGTTTTAAACAAAATTTTCAAAATTTTTGTTTTAAACAAAGTGAACATTCACAAAGATGAAAGGATACTTAAGAATTTCTCAGTGCTCTCCCAAGGGTGGCGCGATTTCTAACAGGTAAGACATTTGTTCATATTCCTGGCATTGGTTGTATCCTCT